>NW_006399843.1:7844162-7915097 GCF_000299155.1 Elephantulus edwardii
ACACACACACGAGATTCTGTGTATTTCCATACTACATGGGAATCAGGCCCATTACTGACTATTGGGCCTAGCAAGTTCAATCACTAAAAATAAAGGTCCTTGCTGGTTTCACAAAAGATCATTTTCAGCCTTCAATTCAGGATACTGACAAGCACATTATTCCTATAAAATACTGGTTCCCAAGGGGCCATCTTTCTGTCAGTTTCCTTCCACCTGTGTCCAAGTTTGGGCTTCCAGGCACTGCCTCTGCTACTTAACGTTCTACCTTCAGGCCTCCCACAGTTCTTAACTTCATTCACAGCCTGTATTCCTCCTTCTAAAGTGTGCCTCTACCCTAGTAATATGGTAGGAGGGAACCTGCAAAATGCATCCTTGATGCTGATGTAATCTTTCCAGTTATTGAATGTTTCATTGAATTTTACACTATGCACCTTCAAATGCAGAAAGCAACCAATTCATTTTGTTAACTGTTGTTCAGTATAGATAGCCAGTTCCATAACTATACACTTTGATTGGGTACATGAGAAAAACGTATTTTTCATTACATCCCTTATCCTCCTAATGACATTTCCAAACAGGATTTTAAGAACTGTGAAGCAGAAATAAAATTATGCTCAAGTTCCAAATTGATCTCATGGAATGGAAAATGGCTATCATTGCCAGTGAGTATTAGCGGGACTCAAAGCTAGCAAGTTTCTGGTTCAGAAACATTCCTCAAATAATGATCAACTTTCAAATGGTCCTTCCACTGCCAATCGCAACGGATAATCTTTGAGAGAATGGAAGAGTCTATGAGGAGACCCTTTCCCAGTCCCCAGTTCTTTTATCCTGTCTCCACTTGGCCACCAGCATGGTACACTTCCTTCCTTTGAAATAATGAATCAGGGCTAGCATTTCAGTTATCTAGATTTACACAAAAACCTAAAGGAGCCATGAAATTGCTTCTGTAAAGCACATTCTGTGGTGACTTTTAAATAGCTTTAAGAATAATTTGGAAATAAAAATACTGCTGTAGCAAGTTTTATGTCTTCCACACACATATGCTAGAGCAATTTCTTTCTCCCAGAGATAGAAGGGAGGGAAACGTCTAAACTTCATAATATGCAGCCAATTACGGCCCGCTGTCATCTTGGTTGTATTAATTATCTGCGATCAAGGCCTGAAAGAAGCCTAACAGCCACTTATTTCACATGTCGGCTATTTCACGATGAAAAGGTGTGTCATTTCTTTCTGGGTCTTCTTGCATTTACACACGTACGTGAAAACCCAGCACAGCCCCACAGTGGCAAGTGACAGCATGTGGGAAATGCCAGTTACTCACGGCCACAGGGCTGGCCTTCTCCATTCATCTTCATCTGCAGAGCACTCGCAGAGCAGGAGGCACAACACAAGGAGGATTCAGGGGGTGACTGCAGGCAAGCCCTGAACTTCAACACATTGTTTGGAGAAAAAAAAAAAATCAACATTCTGGGATTATTAAAAGCATCAGCAGCAACTGCTATTTTTTTACTCAAGTACCCCTCGCAGACCACTTACAGGTGCCGTGATTACACCAAGGCTTCAGCTAAAGACATGGGCAGTTCTGACAACCAGAATCAAGGAGATACAGAGAAACAATGCTTGCTAATGCAGGAATCAGAGGGGCTCCTAACTGGGCTGGGCGACTTTCCAAACTGCAGAGAAACAGTCAGACAAGTTAAGGTGTGTAATAAGAAGACTGACAGGCAAAATGGGATTATACTCTGGAAAATATCAGCAGTCAGTCCCCCCAAAAGTGTCCTGGGAAGAGATGACAGAAAGCACCCAGGACTCGAGGGAAACAGAGAGGTTCTTAAAATAACCTCGGGACAAGTACCAAAGGGCCCAGAGCTGGCTGCAGCTGATAAGAAACAGAGGAAGAACAAGTCAAGTAGTGGACTGTATTCACTTTCTTAGCCATGTTAATTTCTTATTTAAAATTTCTAAGATTTTGGGGGAAATCATCTCCAAAGACTTAGCTGACTTATAAAAAGAATAAAACCAAAATCCTTGGCTTTGATGCTCTCTCTCTTGTCTAGGTGACCCAAGCTTTCCTCTGATTATGTGAACTGGCTTTCTACTCCAATCCCCTTGGTCAGAACCTGTAAAAATCCATCTGTATTACAGCTCACTAAGTGCACTTTCACCCCGAAACTGGAGGTGAAAGTCAAGTGCTTTATCTACTAAGACAAGTGGCTTCTCCCTAGATCAGGAGTATTTTAATGAAATGAGACTTAAGTGAATTGTTGACACAGGCATTAAATGTTGTCATTTAATATCAACAGTATGTTTGATTTGTACACAGTTATGAAATGGCATTTGGACCAGAGAGTTATATTGAGGTTTACCACATTATAGGGATGGATTTCCAGAGGGAAGTGAACTGATCTGTCTCAAAATAAAAATGTGTTTACATTAACACTTGAGGGAAACAGGCTTACAAACAAAAGATGGAGAGATAAAAATAAGACCAACAGCACAAAATTCCACTTGGAAGGAGAGAATAATGAAATCCAATTTCTGACCTTTGTGCATGTATAACACTTAACTATACACATTTCTTTATCTTAAATAAAAAACCAGTGCGAAGCTTATATAGGTGAGATATATTACTTCTGGGAAACAGCTAGCCCACTCGTGGCTCCAAAGTCATTTTAAAGAGGGAAGGGTGGAAGTGATTGACATGGAGATGGAAGAATTAATTCAGGAAGCATGTTCACTTTCTTGAAGTGAAAGCCCAACTGTCAGTGCTCTACTGTGAACCTAAAGGTCATAGGTTTGAGCCCCCCCAGTAAGCCTCAATGGTAGAATGGGTCTGGTGATCTGCATTCATAAAGACCACAGCCAAGAAAATATGATGGGGCTCCTCTGCTCTGTGATTCAGGGGATCCCAGTGAGTCAGAATCAACTCTATAGCAACTAACACCCCTGACCCCAGAAACTCACTGCCATTAAGATGGATCCAGCTCACAGAGAACCTCCACTGGGTTTCTCGGTAGGACGAGACCACTCATCATTCTTCCTAGGAACGGCTGGTAGATTCTAACCACCGACCTGTTAGTGAGTGAGCAGCGCTGTCTGTAATGTACCACACACCAACAGAGCACCTTAGCATCACCAGCATTAGCATCTAGCACCTTGTGGGATAAAGTTAGTTACCCAGTTAGACTGGGTTTAGCTAATTAATTATAGAAAATGACTCTGCTTGTCAAGCTTTTCTGGCTGTGATGGAGTAATAGTGGCTCATAGAAAGCAAAGCACTCATTCATCACTAAGGTGTGGGCCTTGCACTGAGTTTTCCCCACGGGTAGATGTGAGTTATAGTCACCGGCTTACCTCTTTACAAAGGGGCAAACTTTCATAACCACAAAATTGAGTATTTCCCCAATGCAAGAGCCTCAAAGAGGAAATTTAAACACAGTTATTCCTTAGTACAATTTAGCTAATTGAGCTGAACAAATACTGGTACATGTACTAAATGGCTCAAACTTTAGAATGTATCTCCTAGATCTCTCTAGAAAGTACTATATCCAGTTGTTATCTAGTGGTGTGCTATTTTTGTTGTTGTTGATGGTGGTGGTATTGTTTTAAGCCATGAGCCAGAATTCATAATTTTGATGTGAGAATAAGGAAAACAGGAGTGAGGAAAAGTTCCTTTATTGGACACTTATTCTACAGTAGTTTAAAAAAAAAAGTCTTGCCTCTCCATGAATTTGAAAGGAGAATCAGCAAAGGTCTCTCTCCTAGAGAGTCTAAGGCCTCCAGGTTGAAAGCAATTAAAAGTTACTTGGAAGGAAGCTCTTAACATACACACTCTATGCTGTGATGAGTCTTTGTTTACAACAGATCTTAATTCTTTATCCTTCACTTGAGAAAGCTGTAAGGTCTTTGGCACTTGGCTAAAAATAGCAGAAGTAAAGCAGGTGACAAAAGATGAATGGCTCCCAGAGACACAATTCAAAGCACAGGAATTTAAGAAAAACTTCAGTAATGTTGGCAAAAGATACTTTCTTGCCAAGTAAATCAAGGTGGAAAGAAGTAAACTGTTCCTCTTGGGGCAGAAACACAGTTTGCCAGGCAGACATTTCTCTCACAGTTGTTTCATGTTCATTTCGATGCTCTATTTAAAGGGAGAAAATTCCATGCCATAAGAAGATGCTTTGTACAGGGTCAACGAAAAGAGTTTAAGGATAACCACATAAAAGAAAAAGACCCCACATTTTATCACCTTTCAAGTTCATCGAAAGCTCTAGGGAAAATGGCAAATCTTTACAAAGCACATTAACTTCCAGTAGGAGATGGATCTTAAGATGGCTTTCGTCCAGCCCTGACTGAGGGCCAGGGTCCATCTACCTCCTGTCAAGGCCCCATTTCTTTATTACAGTGAGAAGACAAGGTGTCTTTTCAAGACTTCAGTTTATGTCAGGCATCACTAGATAAAGTCAGAGATCTCTCCTTTAGGTAAATTTCATCCTAAAAGATAGGCTTATGAGTGGTACTTACATTGAGCTCAGGAAAGGGCAAGGCTCCAATCTGCTGTTCCTAAGGTCACTACAAGTTATAGTCGACTCAAGGACAAACAACAACAAAATAATGCATGTCAGGGCTCTGGTGGCACAGTCCACTGGAGTTGGGCTGCAAACCCAAAGGCGATTCGAATCCACCAGCAGCTCCTGGGGAGAAAGATGCGGAATTTCCTCACCTGTGGTCTGCCGCTTTGGAAACACAACGGGACAGCTTAGTCAGTTCCAATACCACAGCAATGAGTGTGAGTGTGAGTACACTGTGCATCTGTCCAACTGTTTAACTTAAGGAACAAGTCCTGCTCCCTGTCTGAAGATAGTTTAGGGTGAAACTATTTTCCTCCCTCCTAGTATTTTTGCTGGATTATAAAGAAATCATTTTTGCCCTCTTGGAAGTACCCGTGAGAATGCCTCAGCCCTGTTTCCATCCTCGGCACAGAGTTCCTATCATGGGGTTAACAGTTAAGATGGAAAGGGCCCCAAAGGAAGGGAATCAACCCATTCTAGGCTCCCTTTTACAGATTCTTTTATTAACATGGCAAATCCTTCTTAGAGACTGCCAGCTACTAGTTTTATGTTTCCTTCCTTTTTTTCCCCCAACCAATTGCAAAATCAAAATAGAAACTCATAATGCCTGTCAAACAAAACTCCAAAAATCACGAGCAACCCTCCACTGAAACGTTCAGCATTTTTCATTTCTTGCCAAATTTTCAATATGTTCTGAAGGAAAGGGCCAGGGAGCCAGGATATTTCTAAGAGTGCTTTACAGAAACTCAATGAAGGAAAGATCCAAATATAAAGGGTTTCTGACTTTAAAAAGAAAACAAAGGAAAAGAAAAACCATATATAGCTTTAAATAATAATCCACTAAGGACTTCAGAAATGAACAAAGCCCAGGCAATGTTCAATGACACTTGCAAATGATGTGAAAAGAGTCCAACCAAGTCAAATCCTCTAAATAACATCTCTGAAAACTCCAGAAAAGCCTAGCAAATTCTGTGGCCAGCTCAACTCATACCTGAGCAGCACTTTCGTCCCTAAAAAAAAAATCCCAAAACAATGCCATGCTGTGGAGTCGAATGCCAGTCATGACGACCTCCCACAAGTTCTAGCAGCAAGAGAATGCCAATCTTTCTCCTTTGGGACAACTGGTGGATTCGAACCACCAACTTTTTGGTTAGCAACCTGCCACAAGGGTGCCTTCCCTAACTAAAAGGAACTGCTTTAAAATACCTTCCTTGCAAAACCAAAAGGCAGCAGTCCTTTCAAACTGTTTTTCCTCACCAGGGGGAAGACCTGTTCTCCACTGCGTGCCCAACGTGGAGCAGCGGTTCACAGATCCCTGGCACATTAGCATTTCTCTCCATTCACTGCGACTTCGTATTCAAAGATCAAGCTGACAGCCCAGGCATGCTCTGCATTCTTATTTGGAAATAGCGATAACTGGTAAGACCCAAAAGCGGCTCCAGGGTTCAAGCAAGTGCCTTCTAAGAAGTGGAGCGGCGCTTCCGCCTTTTGTGTTGAGCATCCCACAACTGGCCCAGTAGCACAGATCTGAGACAGCAAAGAGGACACAAGGTGCTGTGTGGGCGTGGTGAGCTTCGAATATGCACACTTGCTTTTTCAAGTCAGTCACGCAAAGGAGGTATAATAGCGCTTTCTACTGCTACTACTGCCAGGAGCACAAACAGGTTCATCCTGGAGAGGGTGAAGCCGGCCTGCGCCTTGGAGGCAAGGATTCTGAAGCTTCGTGTGACATACTTTGGACATGTTGCAAGGCAGGATCAGTCCTTGGAGAGGGACGTCATGCTTGGGAGGGTAGAGGGACTGAGAGAGAGAGAGGGAGACCACAGATGAGATAGACAGATACAGTGACTGAGGTAATGAAGGTAGGTGTGATGGAGACAATAGAGTGTGTTGTACCTAGGGAAGCTATAAGTTGCAAGCGACTCTATGCCACATAATGACAACAACTACTACTACTACTACTACTACTACTACTACTACTACTACTACTACTACTAGGGTAAAAGAGAATTACATCTCTTTTTTTTTTAATAAAGTCACAATTGGTATACAGGTCACATTCACTTGCTGTCGTTAAGTCTTGGATTACTGAGGCTGTAAATCATAAAGGGAAGAGACTGTCCATCCTTCCCCTGTAGAGCCGCTATTTGATTCCAACTACCAGAGACATTCAGCCAAACTCTGGGTTAGTAGCACAACTTAGAATAAACTATGCTCTCACGGCATAGATCTCTCACTGTCATCAAGTTGAAACCTACTCAAAGCTGACCCTCAGGATCCGAGCCTGTAAACTGAATGAGGACACATTGTCCATCTTTCTCCCCCTGGAGCCACTGGCAGATTCGAACCACCAAAGATGCACTACCTTTAGATAAGCAGGGCAACTTGCTATAGACTACCCCAGCAGAGGTCAATTTAGTGTGTCTATGTTGTTCTTGAGTATACATATGTTGTTACGTATATCTGTTGTTGTTGTGTATACATACGTTGTGTAAACACATGTTGTTGTTGTTAAGTGACTCCTCATAGCAACCTTATGAACAAAAGACCTCAACCCTGTTGTGGAACTATCATCATTTCTCTAAGTTCATAGAGTTTCCAGAGGTACACCCGCTGTTTGAAAGTAGTGGGAGGTGCCATCTAATGAAGCACAACTCAGCGACCCTATGAACAACAATTCTGAAACTTGCCCTCACCTGTGCCATCCTCAACATCGCTGATCCACTCAAGCCTGTTGCCGTCACGGTGTCAGTCTATCTTGTGGAGGGTTGTCTTCTCTCTCACTGATCCTCTACCTTCCCAAGCAAGGTGGCCTTTTCCAAGGACTAGCTCTTACTAACAACATGCCCAAAGGATCTGAGAAAGCATCACCATCCTTGTCTCCAAGGAGCACCCTGGTTGCATGTTCTCTTAGGCATCCTTATTTGTTCTTTTGGCAGTTCATGGAATATTCAGTACTCTTCTCCAACACTACTGATAAAAGGCACTGATTCTTACTGTCATTCTTTTCACTGTCCAACTTTCAGATGCATAGTAAGTAACTAAAAAGACCATGACTTGAAGCAGGTGTACCTTATTCTTTAAACTGACATCCTTTCTCCTCAATAATTGGGAAAGGCCCCTGGTAGCAGACTTTCCCAATGCATTACATCTCCTGATGTCCTGACCATTAGTACCAAGGAAATGCAGATCCACACAAAATGAAATCATTGACAACTTCAATCTTTTCTCTATATATCATGATGTTGCCTACAGGCCCAGGGGTGAGAATTTTTTGTTTTCTTAATCTTGAGATATAAATCCATACTGAAGACAGTAGTCTTTGATCTTCTGCAGAAGCTACAATTTTAATTTATATTGTGTAGAATATCTACATTACATTTATATTTCTCTTAAATGAGTATAATATTTATAACACTGTAATAGCTTCATTATAGTTAAAGGCTTAGCATTTTCATTGATAAGAGATGCAACTTTGAATGATACAGTAGAAGAAAGAGGAGTGGACAGGAAATGCAAAAGCCTGTTCTTTAATCCTGGCTCCTCCGGTAGCTATGTGATTTGGGGTAAATCATACAAAGCCCTTATGAAATAGAAGCAGTAATCCCTGACGGCTACATAAGGTTTTTGCAAGGATCACATAAAATAATGTATGTAATGTGTTTTGTAAACTTCAGAAACAATATATAAATTATGTCCAGTTATATTAATGTTAAGATTAGGCTGTTTCTCAAATAAATGGAGGACTTTCTTGACTCCAAACCCACCTCTGCCCTGTTCCCTCTGCATGAAATGTTTTGCCATTACCAGAATAAGCTCTGTCTTAGCCACCCTGCATCTCTCAACAGTAGTAAGCATAATGCCTTCTGTGCCCAGGCTTTATAGGTGCCAGATATGGACTAACTCCTAAGAGCATGGTACTATATTAAGAGCTTCTACATGCATCTCCTTAATCCAGTCCCCTCAACAATCCTAAGAAGCAGGATCACAGAAAAGGAGACTGATGTTCAGAGAGGTGAAATAACTGGTAAAGCAAGACTCCAATCTTGGCCCTTCTCATCTCAAAACTCTATTTTCTCTTCTCTTCTGCTGCTCTTCTTCCTTTTAGGGAGCTTGGTGGTCCTGTAGGAAGTTGCACTGCTAACGGCTAGGTGGTTCACATCCACTGGTTGCTCCATGGGAGAAAAGTGAGTAATCCCCTCCAATGCAATTTAAAGCCTCAGAAAGCCAAGGAAGGGTCAGCTATGATTAAGTTGCAGCTCCACAGCAATGAGATTCTCTCCCTTTTATATTGTAGGTGCTCGGTAAGTTGAAATTTGATAAAAATCTGTATTTTATCCATAATGTTACATGAAAAGACATTATTCAAAAGTTAGTATTTTAATGTCAACTAAAATTTCAGACTTGACTTTTAAAATCCTTGGGCTTAGCCAGGACAAAAAAAAAGTCCTTGGATTTGCAGATATATCAAAACACAGCTGAGAAATCCATTCTTGGTTGGCCAGCACAAAATGGGACAGAAAATTCTGAGTGAGGGGTAGGAGAGAAAAATCCGGAATCTTTCTTCTTGCCAGAAAAATCTTTAAATAATTCAGCTCCCGTTTATTTAAATAATGAAGCAATTGCAACTTTATTTAAAGAGCATTTACATGAATCTAAATGACTAGGCTGCCAACAAAAGTGGAACCGACTCGAAAACCTCCCCCCACACCTCCTCTCTGACAAGAAAAGCAGCCTAAGGAGTTGCAGCCTGATAGGTAATTGTTTTGTAAAATTAAAAGCCACAGAAAATTGGAGTTTAGAATGGAAAATGTCATCTCAACCGTAACACTAATAAAAACAGCTAATGAATAAGTGCATTCTGGCAAGAATATATAAAAATTGCAGAGCCTAATGTGGACAGTACAGAATACAAGAGGAACCCATGTGAGTAAACATCAAATGAAAGATTATCCTTATTTGTGAAGAATCCATTCCAGCAAGAAATTGAACTAGAGACCTTTTGCCTCCAAGAGCAGCAGGACTTACCTGTGGCAATCACAGAAAATGTTTATAGGGGTGCTCCCCTCTCTCCCCTCTTTAGTTTTAGCTGTGACGGCAAAAATTCATGTTCCAGGTGTATGCTTTCTCAAGAAATATGCTCTAACCAGCTCAGCTTTATTTTTAAAAGTAAAAACACTTGCATTGTTGGTAGAAACCACATAAATAAATTTAAAAAGGGCTTTGAAACAAATAACTTTGTTTTCTTATTCTTTTCTATCTCACTCATTGTCATCCAGTCAGAACCTATTTCTAACTGATCCACTCCTCCACTGAGCTTCCAGAGGCTGTAAATCACACAGGAGGAGACTGCCTAGCTTTCTCCCTCTGAACAGCTGGTGGATTAGAATCCTCAGCAAGGCACCACATTTGAGTTAACAACACAGCTCCCTACAGTCCATACCACCAGAGCTATCTATTTTTTACAGTAAACAGTAAAAAACGAGCACTGAGTAATCAAGCCACTTTGTGACAACTGAATCAAGTCCCGGCTTTATTAAAGCTTTATTTAGCTTTCTTCAAATGAGTGAAGGAGGTATATTATACAAGGTCCGTTTCCTCATCAGAAAATGGGGATAATAGTAGCCACAAGAACAGCAGTGGAAGCTCTAGTGGCTCAGCAGTGGTAAGGAGCTGCACTGCCAACCTGAAGGCGCCCAGTTCAAATCCACCAGCTGTTCTGCTGGAGAAAGATGGGGGCAAGATCCCCTCGGTGATTTATTGCCTCTCAAAAGCCACAATTGTCAGTTCTGACTCGATGGTACTTAACAAGAATAGTAGTGAAAAGCAAATGAGACAATGGAGATAAAATGCTCAAGCAGGCAACATAAACGTTAGCTGTGGGGAGAAGGAGGAGGAGGAGGATAAGGAGGACGAGTTATCATCCTCATTATTTGGGCATTCTGGTGGCCTAGTGCTAAGAAGCTGAGCTGCAATCTTGAAGTTAGATGGTTCGAATTTATCAACTGCTTTGTGGGAGGATAGGCAATCTCCTCCCATGGGATTAACTGCCTCTTAAAACCCGCTGGAGAGTCAGCTATCAATTGGTTCTCACTGGACAGTACTCAACAGCAATAGAATTTTTATAATACACCTTGTCCCTATTCCACACATACATTTTACCTGATAAGCCTATTCTAGAATTCTTGGTATTTATCAGAAAGTTCTATCTAAAGTCCCTTGTTTTACTCCCTCCCATTCATACTGACCTCTGATTTCAGTTATAGGAATTCAGTTAGCACATTATCTTTTCAGGAATATTAACTATGTGGTCTAAAATCTAATCTATAAGATGTATAACACTTCACTAATTTCCTTACAGGTTGCTCCAGAATAAGCTAAAGGACTAATTCAGGCATCAAATGCCACTGAAATTTTCATTTATATATTTAAAGGTTAAGGCATATATACTTTAAAAAAAAATACATTTATTCATTCATCAAAGCCCTTCAAAAATAAAGTACAAAATAAAGCCAACCCCATTGCCAACGGGTCAATCCCAACTCAGAGTGACCATGAAAGAAAGCAGAAGATGGAGTTCCTAAGGCTGTAACAGTTCAGACACAGACTGACCCATCCTTCTCCTGTAAAGGAGCTGGTGAGTTCGAACTGCCAACCTTTCAGTTGGCAGCTGAGCACTTGAACCGCCCCTTTTCATTGAGTCTTAGTATATGACACATTGCAAGACTCCACAATTCAGTTAATCGCTCATCATGTAAACAAAGAAACCTCTTGAGAGCCAAAGAGCAACATGTGCACGGATTCCCAACGCAGAAGGGTTTTTTTAAGCATGAACAATGCAATCTATTCAGCAGCAAAGAGTGCACCGTGCCAATTAAATATGTTGGGTTCCATAATTATAACTGCAATAATGAATGGAAAGGAGTGTTATTGCTGCACAATGCACGTCTGTATTCCACTCAGCGCTTCGTCTCTGGTCTGATTCCTTTAGATTCTGGTCTCTGATGAGACTTGCCTGCAGATTTCTCCCTACCTTTATTAAGGAGCACAACTGTGGTAACACAATCATTAAGCAATCTGCTGCTAACTGAAAGGTCATCAGTTCAAGCCCACCAGCTGCTCTGCTAGGAGAAAAGACCTAGCAATTTGCTCCAGGAAAGGCTATAGCCTAGGAAACCTTGTACGGCAGTTCTACTCAGGCACGTGGGGCCACTAGGAGTTGGAATGAACTTGATGACTAGCAACATAAACATAGCCACTGCCTTCATCATTTTGCCTAACTATAAGGGGAAGGGGGGAGAGAAGGGAAAGTACATTCTCTTATTCTGTTCTGTGTTGTTGTTGTTGTTACGTGCTGTCGAGTCAACTGCGACTCATAGTGACCCTGCTTTATCCTGTGCCAAACGCACCGTCTCTGACACACCCACCCCAATCACCCCAGTCACTGAATCACCTCATCTGTTCTGTACATTCACAAATAAACTGTATAGCTATCATGACAGAATTCTATTTTCCTGAAAGAAATCATACACTATGAATAAAGTTTTGTTCAGGCCTATTTTTCTTGCTAGGAAAAAAAAATGCAGAGATTTCATTGTTTTGTTTTGGGGTCTTTCCTCCTTCGTTTTTACCCTGAGAGAGGAGAAAAAATAAGCTCAGGGCAGGATGAGATGAGTATTACTGCCTCTGGGCAGCCGAGTCCACAGCCGCATTGACCAGTTGTATTCCCACCACTAGTCAACCTGAAGAAGTTAAATTGGAAAGACCTTCACACACAAAGTTAATTCAAAATGGCTTTAGTCACTGTTTGCAACCATCTCAGAAATCTAAAGAATTGCATTCTGGACCATATGTGCGTATGGTTTCTCTTATCCTCATACTTATGCTTCAGTGGGTTCAATAAATTTTAGAAATAAATTACCTCCCAGTACTTTGCCGTAACATTCAGACTTCCTGGCCTTTCCATACTGAGGCTGGACTATTTCTGTGTGTCGATGTATAATTTGTTTAACCTTCCATTAAACCCTCTAGTGATTTCCCACAAACAGGATTTAAATTTTGGAACTGTACACGTACTTAAGTGCTTTAATACCTGCACAGCAGCACCTATACACCAGGCACTTTTCTCCTCTCAGAAGAAGGTGAACTCACAAAGAAGATTCTGTCCGGAGAGACAGCCTCCCGCCAGTACTCAGGCTTTTCTTAGGCTTCTCAATCTTATCTCCTAACAGCAAATGCTGCAGTACAGTCTATACAAGGGTTAAAGAAACCACACACGCGCCCTGTTCATTTAAGCTGACTTCTAATCCAAACCTTTTCCCTTTTTGCCATGGGTATTAGTTTGTCACAACTGTAAACAGCTCTTAAGATTGGTTCCAGAGGCCAAGCTTTCCAGGTGCTGGAAGTGTGTCACACAATACTATATTTACAAATAGCCCGAAACAATACAAGTCAGCTACACACAGCTTTACCAGTATGCTTGACAAAATCCTCTCCCGCAAGCAATCAAGTGCTGTAGAAGCACATCTGACAGCAGTGGGCACTGACAGCCTGAAAACCTTGCCTTGCAGGGATGGCTCAGTGGTAGAATTCTCACTTTCCCTGTAGGAGACCTGGGTTCAATTCCTGTCTGATGCGCCCATCCGTCAGGGAAGGCATGTTATTGAAGGGTGTTATTGAGAGGTTTCAGGGAAGCTTCCAGGCTAAGATGACCTATAAAGAAAGTTCATTCTGAAAATCCTATAAATTACAAAAACTCAATCTTGTGTGGGGGGTGACCATGAGGCAGGGGTCCAATTTGACAGCAATTAACAATAATAACCCTTCTCTACTTGTTTTACATCATTCTCTCAGAACTCTAAATGCAATGTCACTAGTCTTTTGTAAAATTTGAACATAGACAGCAAAACCAGAAAGGTTAACAGTGGCAGTAAGAAAAGTGAATTTCCCTAATTGAGTAATCAATGTTGTCCAATGCTGTACTTTTTAAAAAATAAATTATGTCTGTTATTCTCATTAGTCTCAAATCTTTTAACTGCACTGCCCTGGTTCTGCAAGGTAAAAAAATAAATAAATTTTTTGAAAATCACCTCACATTGGCTCCATGCCAGAACAGAAAAGAGACTACTACTACAACACTTGTATCGACAACTGGTCACTGGCTCTATGTTTCCCATTTTTCTTTTACTAAAATCCTTACACAGAGCCTGGTTCCTTTCAGGTATAGATTAAATTCTTGTTTAAGCTCAGAGCCTATGAACCCATGCTAATTTGCATAGCTAAGCAGAAAGGCACCCAAAACAATTAAACAAGAGATCATTAGTAGCTTTAGGTTAGTTTGGTTACTCTGAAATAGAATTTCTCTGTAGAAGTTCATGAATTCACTCATTAAATACTTACTGCATCTCTTACATGATGCACATGTTCTTATGAATTCAATGTGTCCCCCTCCCCCTATAAATGTACATTCAAATTCTAACCTCTTTACCTATAAAAAAAAGACCTTGTTTAGAATCAGAGATTTTTCTCTTGTGTTAATGGAACCAGACTGGAGTAGGATGAGTTCTAAACCTAAATATTTCTGAGTGTGTTCTATACATTCAGCAGACTAGACACACACAGACGCTCAGGGATGCCAGGGGAAGACGATAGGAGTGTAAAAGGAAAGCCACAGCATGCTAAGGGATACTCAGAGCAACCAGCAACAAGGACCCTCTCCCATTGTCAATGCCCCAGTTTGGACTTCCAGCATCCAAAACAGTGAGACAGTAATTTTCTGTTATTGTCATATTTTTTTGTTACAGCAGCATAGAGGTAACTGAGGACATGGCTCTGTGCTGGGTACATACAAGTACAAATTATTCATAAGAATCCTGTATTTTCAGTATTTTTATAGCTTCTCTCAAACTCACTGCTGTGGAATCAGTCCATTGTTGACTCTTTAGCAGGTTTTCAGAGTCTATAAATCACATTGGGAAGAGACTGTCCATCAGTTTCCCCTGTAGTCGCTGGAGGATTGAACTGACTGCCTTTGGGTTGACAACATCCTATCCTTACCCAGTAGGCCAGCAGAGTCCCTATTTTATAACTTAGTAGGGAATTGAAACAAGAATACAACTGAAACTGGATAAAATACATCACATAAAGTATCATAATAGCAGTTCAGACACAGCAGAGGTGCCCAGAGAAGCGTTCTACTTTACACAGGAACGTAAAGAGGAAATAATATTTCAAAGCCTTAACATACGAGAAGAAAAACATTAAAAAAAACAAAAACAAATTCTTAGGGGTTAGAAACTGCAAACTGTGGATGGTGGCAATCTGGGACAAGAGATTCACACAGGGGAACAGTTGGTGAGCCCAGCAGGCCCAGAGTTTAGCTTTTAAAACACGAAGGCTACTAAGTCAGGTAGTGATTAGAACAGCATTCAAGGAAGATAAACCCATCTGGAGTGCATGGAAGAGGCGGGGGCTGCCTGGACTACAGCCAACAGGGAAGAACTACCTGACCCCGAGCCACTGCAGTGGGAAGTCTGGATGGAAGGAATGCCTTGTTGCAAAGGTCTAAAGAATCTGGGAACCACTTGCAAAGGCAATATAGAAAGATGATGACGATGTTTGCAGATACTCAGGCCTGGGGGACTCCTGGAGAAAGACGAAGCACCATGGATGGACCTGAGAAGTGAATATGCACAGACAAACAGGTTTTGGGGGTTTATTTTGGAGGCTGGTGCAGGGAAGGTCTTTCTCATCTGAGATGCTGTTTGTTTGCTTTGTATTTGTGTACGTCTTTGAGAGATGAGATGGAAGGCAAGTGAAAATTATTTCTGTTTAAAAACAAGAGACATTGGAAAAGTTTGAAGGGGCAGCAGGAACTTAAAAGATAACAAGAACAACAGGCAATTCATTAACGCAGTTCAGGAAGAAATAAAAGATCTTGCTGGAGAAAAAAGTAACACTGGGAGCCATGGGAGGGAACCTGCAGGGAGCCTTCGGGAGAACGCTTAAGACAGCCATGAAAAAAGAGGAGAAAATGGTGTGGACAGACATTGGGACATTTTCTCAGGGAAGAAGAAAAAAAGCCAGCACACGTTCATCCATACACACACACACCCAGCTGCAAGTGAGCCAAGCCCAATTCCCGGTGATCCATATATGCCGGAGCAGAACTGTGCTCCACGGGGCTTTGACAACCAGGTGTTTCTTCCAAAGCACCTCGAGATGAACTCAGACCTCCAACGTTTCCATTAGAAGCCAAACTAGTGGACTATTAGCACTACCCAGGAACTCCTGCCACGAAGAAAAATAAAAAAAGTCATCCAAAAAGGTCATTGGAGGCAGTGCTGCACGAGAAATGGAGCAATTTGTATAAGGAAAGAGGAGTTAATGGTGCCAAGAGCTGTAGAGCAGGCAAGGAAGATAAAGCTTAACTAAAGGGCACTGGTCCTCAGAGAATTGCCAAAGCGTCATTTCTGTACAGTGGAGAGAGCAAAAGTTAAACTGAAAGACCTGCCTTGAAGAGGGGGACTGCTTCAGCCGGGCAAGCGGAGGCGGGAAGCGCAGCCTAAAACCACTGCTGATTCTCACTCCAGGGGACTGCAGGACAGAGTGGGGAACTGCCTCTTGGGTTTCCAAGGCTGTAAAAACTCCTGGAAGGCCACACCTTTCTCCTGCAGAGCAGCTCATTCCACTCTACCACTGACTTGACAGTAAATAGGTGAGTGCTTGATCTACTGGGTCACCAGGGCCCCATGAAGAACTACGATGGAATGCAAATAGTGAACCCAGAAAAGAACAGGTTTACCACCATCCCCTCTATAACAGTGAGCACCTCAGCTTATCCAGGAGGCCTCCCACTCAACAGCAGGGCGCTCCCTCTGCTGAACCACCCAATTTCGGTTTGCAGGCCACCGTGACCTGCGCTCAGCAAGGTGTACCGACATCATCAGTGGCGGCTGCTGACAAGTGCCGCATCTCATCTCATACAGAATTAAAACAGGTAACACCAGAGCAAAGCCCCATGAACCTATTAAATATTCCTCAAGTAATTTATTTTTGATGTGGAGGAGAGGGAGGGAGGAAAGAAAGGGAAGTTAGAAAACCATCATTATGTTGAAAAGTATCTAAGTATCAACAAGGTAAGGGTTATAATCACAACAAGACCTAATTATTCTGGCAGAGCCAAGGAGTCTATCTCCCTGACTCCAAAGCTAGGAAGGTTTAAGAAAGGCCCTTGAGATTCGGTGTGGGTTACTAGGCTAGCCACCTGGGAAAGAGTCCACGCTAAGAGATAGATGGGTCAAAGAGGAAACAAGTGAAAACGGGACTCAGGTTATGAGGGAGAGGCAGAGCCACAGGCAGCTCCTTTACATAACTCAAAAACAGACACTCAGGAGGAGCTTTATTTCAGAGTCTGATTAAACTACAGAGCTTTCCAGGGAAAAATGCATAGAAAATAGTCCATGGCCATCAAAGAATCCAGGGACCCCCTGAAACCCACTCAGAGATCTCCCAAGGGATGCTCTGGGCCCCAGTTAGTTAGCCCCCTGCTTTATCTCATCAAATTTATTTTTTCATCAGCCACACTTCTCTGATCATAACCCCTGAAGCAACAACTATGTCTCAGTTTACTAACTCCACATTTCCACTTGGGGGCGGGGGGAAGACCAAATAACAGATGTTTCAACTCCTAATGTCCACATTTGCTACAATATTTCTATTTCCCAGTTCAAGCAATTCCTGGCATGCCAGTAACCTTGCCTGGTTTGTTGCATTTTAGTTTTGTACAGGAACCAGGCAACAGAATGAGGTAGCATTTCCAGGAAGCATTTGCATTGCAAGAAATGTAATGTAAATCTGCCTGCCTTTTTCCTTTTTAAGATTCCAGATATCTGAAATTGCCATTGGGTACTCTAGGAAAGGTTATGTTTTCATAATGGGACAATTATCACTGACCTACTGGGGTTTCTACTTCCTTGTTCATCAATTAAAATCCTCCGCAAATTTCAGCTGCCTAGAGTGAAGTAGCAGTTAACCAAGTACCGTGGCGGCAAGTCTGATCCATGATGATGCCAGCTGTGTTACAGAGGGACTGCACTGCATAGTGTTCAGTGGCTGAGTTTTCGGAAGCAGATCTCCAGACTGCTCTTCTGAGTGGTCACTGGGTGGCCTGGAACCTCCAACCTTCCAATTAACAATACTTGGTAGCAGTTTAATGTGTTATACTGTCCTGGGACGCATAGTAAGTGCAGATAGGTGGTTTAACATTTCCAACACTGAAGATAAAAATAAAACAAGATGCTCTGTGATCAAGTCAACTCTAGCTGATGGTTACGCTAAAGGTGATGACACTGTTGAAATGCCACACCATCTGATCATATTTTAATCTATAATGAAGCTGGAAAACAAAAAGCAAGAGAGCTCTGGTGGCCTAGTGGCAAGAAGGTGTACTGCAATCCCCAAAGGTGAGCTGTCTGAACAAACAAGATGCTCTGCTGAAGGAGGGACAATCTTCTCCTGTGCCAGCAGGATCCGACTGGATAATACACAAGAAAAAACAAACAAAAAATCATCTAACGGGGGAGTGACATGTTTTCTGGAGAAATAAATACTCAGTTTCCTTATTCCCAAGCACAAGTTAATTTTCCCTCTATTTTGGCCCAATCAGTTCTTGCAAGAAACACCGTATTACCCACAGGCCCATAAGCCTCCCATGAATCAATCGCCTTCAATTCAGACTTTGTGGGTCTTGTTTTCTCACGTCTGTGCATGGAAAACTCTAGGCCATCTGCATCTGTTCCCTTTTCCCTTGCACTGAATCAATTAGTAATATTAAATATTTAACACATTAGTCTTATTTCACTGAACAAAACCATTCACAAGCATTTGAGGTAGTGGCAGTGCAAGACAGGAAATGGACCAGACGTGGAGAAAATTGAATGAAGGTTTAGGTGAATGTGTATTTTTTGGGGAAAAAAAAATATAAAAATCTATTCACTATTCACTGAAGATGGATTGCTTGTTTCTTTCCTTCTACTGACAGGTCCTGAATCTTTATAGAGAACATTAAATTAAAGCGCATAATGGGTTTATGTAGCGTAGTGCACATTTGAGACATTAGTCACGTCCCTTAAGCATTTTTCTCATTTTCTAAGCCTGACTTAAGCCCCATTTCCCCATTGATGAGGGAAGTCCACGCCAACCCACAGCCCACATATGCAGTGTGCTGTGCCATTTTTTACATTTGGTGGTGTCAACAGGGGCTGGGTCCCTCACTCACAGTCATCAGAGATTATTACAATTCCAGCACAGGTTACAGGGAACAGTGAAAAACTAATAGGGTCATTCAACTGGGAAGTTTTGTTTTTTCTCTCTCCCCCTTCAGAGCACACTGTGGCATTAAGAAGGGAAAAAATATCAGAACTGCCTTGCAGAATGCTGACTGAACAGATGAGGGGGGACAATGTCAATCCAAGTGTACAGGTTCAATATGCATGCAACACCATTAGAAATACAGAACCATAGTTACTGCTTATGAATGATTATGTGAAAAAAATCAACAGGATTTGTAAACTTTCACTCAAGTAAATTAGACCTTAAAAAAAGGAAAGAAATGAAGAACCAATACACTTAGTTACTTTGGATGCCATTTGTGTGGTCAAGGACATCCAAATTTGCCTACTCTACTGATCTCCTAATCACATTCGGGGAAGTGATTACCAAGAGCATTCCTGTCTATTAGGTTGGTTAACAGTGTTACAATGCCTGGCTAAGCCATGGGAATGCCATTGACAAGATACACAAAATGTACAATCGCTTACCATGGCATCTAGGCAAATGGGATGCTAATGAGCAACCTTAAACGAACAAGTCGCTTGCCATGTAGTTTGATTTCATTAGCATTATACCAACTCCTGTATCATGTTATTTTTACTGTGAGTTAATTACAGCCCTTGATTTCTGCTTGGGATTGCTACTACCTCAGCATACCATGAAAGGGCTTGAAGGGACAAAGCATCCTGATGGGAGTCCAAGAGAAAAAGAAAATCACATTAGCAAGTTCCCCCAGTGGCCACCTGCATAAATTTGGGGAAATCTCATCATATTCAAGACCATTCTCTCATCAGGAACTTCTTAATGATTCTATCTAAACTCTGAGTGATAGAAGAGGTGTTTTCCTAGGACTTGACTCAATAGAAATAAGATGAGCCCTTCACGTCTGAAAATATGAAGCCAATAGCTTTTATGTAAGTCCCTGAGAGGAGGAACTAAAGTTACTGTGGTTTTTAATAGTTAATATATATGAAGCTGTTACCAAATATCTTGTACTGTGCAAAGCATTTTACAGATAAAGATATAAACAAGCACGTCTATCCTCATATATATTTAGAGAGAGTGTGTGTGGGCTCTGTGTGTGTGTGTGTGTGTGTGTGTGTGTGTAATATACAGGCATATTCTCACACACTGCAAGAGGTAGATACTACTATTCCCATTTTACAGATGGGCAAATGAGAAAAGTCAGAGCTTGAACAAGTTACTTGCCCCGAGCACTCAGTCAGTGTGGGGAAAGAGAAATCGGAACCCTGGAAATCTTATACTAGAATTTGCATTCTTCACTGCTCCATTTACCTTCCGTAACTGAGACCTTTCCTTCTTTTCCAAGTGATCAATCTTGAAGAACGTTTCTGTAACTTTTTGCGGGGATGAGAAACACTGAGCCAGTATTCTAAGTTTGAGACTGAGAATTTAGAATGGATTTGCCTAGGTTTTTCTTGATGCTTTGATGAGCCTGTTAGCCTTAATTCCAGAAATGGGCTTCTGCTGGAAGGGTTACCAAGTGATTTACAGCCTTCCAGTTCAGAGGGGACAGCAGACTTGATTTCAACATACCCAAATCCAAATGGATTATGGGACACCTGCAATAAAGCTATGATCATCAGAGACCATTGTTCTCTTGACCATAAAGATAATTAATCAATGATCTGAATATTATTTGTGCTACAGCAAAGTGTCATGAGGCAGAGGAGCTATGGAAAAGCATCTATATCATTTTCCCCACCATACTGCACCCCAAAATCCAGGCCATGGCTATTTACCATACCTTCCCTCTGCAGAGGTTCCTGGTCTACCCGGGTGAAGGAAGGCAGAACTAGTTTGACATTTCCTGCTGACTGTGATTAGAGTATCTTATAATGAAGCTCACTTCAAATCATTTTAAATCCATTTGCTCATGTCAACATCAATGTACTCAGCATTATCTACCAATTAGTAAACCGGAAAATATTCTTTAGATAATCTAAAATCTCAGTAAAATATTCAGCATGCCATTCATTTACTATAAACTGCCCTGTAAAAACAAATTAGCAAAACCAGCTGTCACAGGACAACATAAACATCCATTAATACGGCCCAACTACTTTAGTCGCTGGTGAGGTTTTTCAGGAAAGAGAAAAAGGCAGAGAAGCCATAAAACACGAAGAGCTTCAGATGCTTATGCCTGCCATCAGTATTAAGGTGTCCGTTTACCTTCCTTGTGTGTGAGATCAAACTCTGACTAGGAGGAAACGGATTAAACAAACACTCATGACAATTCTTTCAGTGAGGATGTCAAGTTTGTGGCTGCATTAAGTCTTGAAGGCCAAAAGCATTCCAACATATGTCATGCTTCATAAAAATCCGAAATGCCAAAGAGCGTGAAAGCTGACCGAATATGAATATGAATATTCAAGGGAGCAATCAATTCCGCTCCATGACCCAGGTTCCGCTCAACCCACTGCAGACAGCACGTCCCCCTCCCCAAACTTACAGGAAGCCTGAGTAAGTACATCACTTACCAGCCAACATTGACTTGTCCTTTCCACAAATCAGCCTGACAAAATTCTATAATTCAAATACGACAATATTTCAATAGCCGCCTTCCACTTAGGACCCTTTCAGTATTTTTCATTTTAATGCATTGGTTATAAATAAACTGCGGCAGCACCTGTTAAGAGGGATTTAAAAAAAAAAAAGCCCGCTTTTATAATATGAGAGACCGGGTGAGAGCTTGTTCTCTGATGAACACGCTCATGATATGCAGAAGACGTCTCTAGTGGAGAAGCCGTATTCTTCAACAATGATTTCGATTTAAGAATCTAAATTAGGCTTCAGTCACTGATGACTACTTCGACCTTCTAAACGATATGGAACACTTCAGAGCCGGTACCTAGCACAAAGGCTGCCAATCACGGGATGGAATACGCTCCAATTCGCAAACTCAACTGACTGAAGGTAGAAAGGCTTGAGGGTACGAGCCTGCTCTTTCCTTAGAAGAGCCATGATCCCAAAATGATGGACGGAAGCACCAGGACCAGGACAAAAGGTGCCCACAAATAGTGTCACATAGTGTTTCCTAAATGCTCATGGGGCCAACCAACTGTGAACAGGCTTGATTTCTAGGACATTTCCATTCTCAGATCTGCTGAGCTTATCAAGATACCCTCAAACAGGCAGTGTGCCTCCCAGCCTTCTCCCTCCCAATGGCAGAGGCTGAATTAAGAGAGAAAACAAGAGGGGCCAAAACAGAGACCCCTTGTACCACTTTTTGGATCTTTTTAGAGGAAGGTTAAATATTGAAAATATCCCCATCCTGTTTAAAAGTGAAAACAGAACCACTTTCAAACAAAAAGTAAAGTCATAGGAACTTAGAAATAATTAGAAATCAATAGCAATCCAGTCACATCCACATCTCCTCCACAGAGAAATCATAAACTTAAGTTTGCACTTTGCTTTTTAACATTAATTATTAATAAAAGCTTTTCATCTTGATTATAGCCATTAATAAATTAAAAATGAATACACTTCTAAAAGTATCTAATAACCACGTGCTACATTCACTCTCTGGAGACCTGGTGGCCCTATGGTTCAAGCACTCCATTGCAAACCAAATGGCTAGTAGTTTGAACCCACCAGCTATTCCATGAGAAATATAGCAGCATGTTTCAGTAAAGACACCCTTAGGACCCTATAACCCTTTGTTGTTGTTTTGGACCATTGAGTCTGAATCAACCCATAGTTGGCCCTCCAGTGAGTTTTCAGAGGCAGTTTGATCACAAGGAAGATTTCTCACCTTTCTCCCCACAAAGCAGCTAGTGGATTTAAACTGTGTGTCTTTGGGATTTCAGAGCAACTCCTTAACTCTAGGCCACCAGGGTTCTATTCTGTGTGGTAGGGTCACTATGAATTGGGAACAATGGCAGTGGGACATTCAGCCTGTAGCTTTCATACAGGAAGACCCTTAAGTGATACAAAAGCAAACCAGTGCGATTCCATTAAGAATGAAAGAGGAAGGCAGGAGAGTCTATGTGTGAACAGTGCAGCATGAGAAAGACTCAAGCAGCTATTGTCGGCTTTGAAGATGGAGGAAGAGAGGATGAGTTAAAGAAGGCAGGCAGCCTGTGGGGACTAAACAGAGAGGCAATGCATCAGTTCCCTGCCCACCAGAGAGAGCCCCCAGCAGTCCTTAGACACCTTCATGCTAGCACAGTGAAACCCTCACATCCCGGACTATAAAATAATAAAAGCATATTGTTTACGCAAAAAAAAATCTGGATATGGCACCAAGAAAGATAAATATGAACTTTAAGAATAACTTACAATTTGACAAATTTTCATTTCCTCCTTCCAACATTTGTCAGAATTTTATTTACTTTGAATGGTTCCTTCCACATTTTGTAAAAGAGATTACATGTTCGCTGAAAAAGATTCAAACCACATAGAAAATGACAAAGAAGACAGACTGTAAGCACCATAATGTCAGCCTTGTATGCCCGGGACCACATTGTGTGAGAGGAAGCAGGCGCACTGAAGACAGAAGCGTGAAGACAGCCAGATTTGGAGCTTTCTCCACAATAATGAAGGCTCTCCTAGAACAGGTGATTTGCCAAATCCAAAAGAAAAGAACAGACACAATTTCATGAATAGGATATTTGTTTCACTTGTGAAAATCCTCAAAGAAAGGCTACCATTTCTAAAGAAGGCAATTAACAACTTAGTTACCATAGGAAATACCAAGCATGCCTTTCTGTCTTACAGTTTGAGTGGGTGGGATGTGCTTTTTCAGAGGTAAAGGGGTCTGGTGTTAGGACTATGGGGCAAAGGGTACTTTAGTGTCAATCTTACTATTGAGTCTGGAGTTTATAGCAACAGGAACTATACGGGTGCTTGAAAGTTCCATTTATGCCAAGGTCAGTAAATGAGCATAAGTTGACAGGAAAAACCAGAATGGAGCATAATACCTAAGATGCAAAACACACCTTTCACTCTATTAGATGCCTGCTTAAGAAGTAAATGGTTCTGACAGAATAAACTCTTAAGGAGGCTGATTTCCACTTCTATAATTCTAAGTACAATCACTTTTTAAATAAGTTCTTTCACCCACTCCACCACAACAATAATAACAGCTAGCACTTAACAGACAGTTTTACATATATTAACTCTTTTTAATACAACTGCTCTTAGAAGGTACGGACTGTTATTGTCCCCACTTTACATATGCTCAAACTGAAGCCAAGAAAAGTGAAATGACTTGTCTGAGGCCACACAGAAAAGAAATTGCAAAACCAGGACTTAACTCTTGAAAACACAAAGACAAACTGTAGCAGGCAGTGCTTTTGGATGCCATGAAATTGTAAATTGTGCCTGTGTATTAAACTATAAGCGATTTGAACTTCTCATCTTTACCACAAGACGCTCTGATGGCCTACCGAGTAAGAAAACTGTGCTCCCAACCCAAAGGCAGCCCAAGCCGTTTGAATCCACCAGCTGTTCCATGAGGGGGAAATGGGCAATCACTTCTCAAGAGATCTGCAGCCTCTGAAAACGCACTGGAGGGTCAACAATGAGTCAGTTCCAACTCAATGGCACATAGCAACAGTCTTAAACTATATTATCTTCAACTCCTGGGAATTTTATTTTTCCATCTGGTTCTATAACCCTGCACAAATCATTACTCTTTCTAAGCCTTCATTTTCTAACTATCTAAATAATATAGCTTCTTCACCCAATATAGTAAGACATGACAAAATGCATGTTAGAATACTTTGTAAACTGTAACGTGTTAGACAAATTTTAGTTGCTATTATAATGATGCAACTTTTCATAATGTCATCTTTCCCTCTCCATGTTAGACTTCTGGACAGTTCCATTAATTAGATGTGTTAGGGAAAGAATTAAAACTAAGCAAAGAGCCAAATACCAGAGTAGTCTGAAACTGTCTTCAAATAATACTGATTAACCATTGACAAAGAAACAACATTCTTGTTAGGGCACTGTGTCAAAAAGCCTATCTAGCTAGCCTAATTTATTCTACTGGGGGGAACACACACACACGCACACGCACACAACACAGTCTTCCAGAAACTTTAAGAACATAAGCTATCATCCATAAAAACTAGCAATGAAAAGAAAAATTTTAAGAAATTATGTCAATTTGTCAAAAAGTCAAGCAGTATTTCTCACTATTCATTAACAATTAGAAAGCACAACAACTCCTACAGAAGTCAGGAGGCCTGAATAGAACAGAGGCTAAAATGCCCTCTATATCCAAAGATACAATTACTAAGTGCACATTAAGTAGAGAATCACAGAGCTTCTATGTAATAAAATTGGGGTTGGAGGGGTAGGCAGGTGGAGAGAGGCCCTGTCCTGGTGGGGTCAAAAATAAAAAGGTAATATTTCTAAAGGACCTACTGTGTGGTAGTACAGATGGTACAGAGCTGTATGGCTGTACCCAAATGTCTCACTTCTCTGGCTATTCAAATGCAACAGTAGTTCCAAGGGAGAAACATGGGCCATCTCTCCTGTGCAATTTACTGCCTTGGGTCAGTTATGAATTGGCAATGAGTTTGAGTTTTGAATGGTGTGATAGGCACTGTACAAGTGCCTTACTACAAGCTCTCACTTAATATTTGCAATAAAACAATCAGATGAAGCAGGGAATATTGGTAGGTACAACTTACTATACATAGCACTGGGTCTCTTTCTAGAGTGTTGCAAATTTCTCAGCCAGGGCACCTTCTAGCATCAGAAGAGAGAGTCAATGAATATCTTACATGGCCTATTACAGCCGAAAGCTGCCTGCTCACCAACATATCTTACCTTGAAAAAAATCCATGCACATTTTACATTCTACTCTATAATACACTTACTGCTTTGATATTTTCTTTTTTAGAAAAAGTATTCTTTCTCAAATCTTCTACTGAAATTGGCACACTGGAACTACAGTACCCAACAGAACTCATACCATTTGTGGGGAACACATTACATTGGAGATTGTGAGGGTGGCATAGAATTGGGTCAGGTTTCTAGCTGTTGTGCACGGGGTCACTGTGAGATGGAGCTGACTCAATGGCACCTAAAAACAGTCACAACAACCTGCTAAAAAGACAAACAACTTAAGACAATCACCCTTGCTGAGCAACATCAACAAGGAGAAATGAGCACAACATAAACTGAACATTCTGTTTCAGATGATAACTAAGACTTCTTAAAAAAAGTGAATCTGGGATTTTTTTGGGATAGGGAGAGGGAGAGAGAAGGAGAAGTGAGAATTGAGTATTCAAAATGGAAAAACTGGAGAGCTGCTAAATTACGGAGGTAGGTTAAGACGCAAAGGTAAAACTGCTTTAGCATTTTGGAACAGAGCTTCTTGGGGCAATAGTGCTTCAAACACTGCCATTATGATCTCCTGGGTGGTTCAGAAGATTATGCACCCAATTCATAGCCAAAAGGCTGGAGGTTCCAACTCCTCTAGAATCTCCCCCCAATGCACCTCAGGAGACAGGCTTAGCAATCTGCTTCCAAACAGATCTTGGCCTTGAAACTATGGAGAAGTTCTACTACATACAGGCTGGGTCCCTCATGAGTCCAAATGACTTCTAAGAGCAACTAATAACAGAATCACCAGGAGAGCTTATTAATATGAGACTGCTGCCTCTCCCTCACCAGAGTTTTAGATTCAGGTGGTCTTTGGAAGCCACTTCTTAAATAACATACCTCTGAAAACACTATGAACTTTGATTAAGTGTTGATTGATAGTTGTAGAGGGGCTTCAGGCCTTTTGTTCATAGGGTCACTATGAGTCGTGTTCACTCGAAGACAACAACAACAGGGTCGAACATGAGAGTCTGCGTCTCTAAGTTCTTCAGTAACGCAGAGGTTGCTGGCCAGGGCACTGTGTTGGGTGTCTCTGGCGATCAGATGAGGTAGAATGGACAGTGGTGTTTCAGTGGTAAAATTTTCACCTATGCAGAGATGAGTTTGATTCTGGCCAATGCAATTGCTGGGCAGCTACCACCCATCTGCTCGTGGAGGCTGGTGTGTTGCTATGATACAGAGTGTGGCTCTAATATGCCTGGATTCACACCATGGCAGCTTCTAACGGCAACGAAGTGGAGGAGCCATTCTGCTGGTGAGAACTGGAGGGCTTAAAAACTAAGACAGCAGCTGAGCTTGCATCTGCAGCGATCACAGAGAAGGGAAGATTTCGGACGGAATGAGAGGCGTGAAAGATGCTAATAAAACAAGAAAGATGTGGTTTCGAGGTATAGGGTTCAATCACAAAGCTAGCGAGGCAGTGAAGTAAAGTGATGGTCATACACGAAGGGAGGAGTAGGCTGGCAAGGTATCCCAGAAGGC
Organism: Elephantulus edwardii; assembly: GCF_000299155.1. Taxonomy (NCBI): domain Eukaryota; kingdom Metazoa; phylum Chordata; class Mammalia; order Macroscelidea; family Macroscelididae; genus Elephantulus; species Elephantulus edwardii. The sequence continues at coordinate 7,871,405 of NW_006399843.1, forward strand.
ACTGCGAGAGACAGAGGACCTGGATCCAAATCAACAGGGTAAAAACAACCAGCACAGAACAAACCAGCTGAAAATGGCTATGGATTGGCTCACACCAGGGTCAGATAGCAGGAAAGAGATAAAAAAAGTATTAAGCTGATCCTTTAATAAAAGAAAAAGGAAGTTTGAGGCTTTCTTATGAGGGTGAGGAGAAACTATGTTAAGATTTATTTATAAGTTTTGTCTATCAAAGGCCATCCTAGTAACTGTATCCTACAGTTAAGGAGCCCACAAAACAAAAATGGAAGTTTAAGAGTGTAATACAGATTTGGGTCTTAGAGTCATTTGCCTTTCAAAGAAAGCTAAATCTATATGACCCAACTGATTCTCAGAGGGAAGAGCATATATGAGTGCTGACGTGGAAATCATTAGAGAGAGAAAGACATATGTCTGGTTTTTACAGATCAATGTATAAACTGGTCTTTAATAATCAGAAGTTAACTACATATGACATTCTTCAAATACCCCAGTTTGCCAATATTGAAGTGCTAATTTATTATTCACTGCCACATTAACGTCACTCTTTCACCTCTTACCAGGTTGCTCACATAAGCCATCTGGACGCAAGTCACTCTTAGCCCATCTGTGTTCTCACTTTCACAAATCCTAAACATTCTTTCTTTGCCATATGAGATGCATATAATTCTCTACTGCTCTCTTTGAAATAAAGGAATATCACATACTGTGGTCCTAGATTTAGGAAAGATTGATTAGACTCTGTTAAAATATTGGAAACTTTGTCTGTCTGGTAATTAGTAGTCTAGCAAGCAAAGAAAAGCTCTGGGTTTTCTTTTCAGATGACTCCTTGAGATTTATCTTCCACACCAACTCTTCCAAAACCGTATTATTCAAAGATTTATTAAAAGCAAAAATATAACTAGGAACAAAATAGCTTCTCAGCATAATATGGGTTTTAGAGTCATAGTCTCAGTGAGCATCAGTTTAATTGTTGGCCAGTTGAATTTCCTTAGACAAGTTACTAATATAACTAAAACTCAGTCTCTCCTCATCAGTCAATGTGAAAAGTACCTACTTCAAAACACAGGCACATACATCAACTAAACAAAAAGGCTGAGAAGCAGAACCATACAACAATGGTCAATTGGGTTTTGACAAAGGCCCAGAGGCAATCCAAATGAGAAAACGTCTTTTCAACAAATGGTTTTCAAATCACTGAACATTCATTTCAAAAACAGAACAAGAATTTCAATAAATACTTTATTTGAAAATTAACTAATCACAGATTTAAATGACAATGATAAAATTTATAAAATAAAATTTAGGAAAGTACTTTTATGGCATTGGGTTAGGCAATGAACTCTTAGTTATCACAGCAAAAAGCATTATTTCATAATGTTTGGAACTGATAAACTGGACTTCATCAAAACAAACAGTTTTGTTCTGTGAATGACATTTTTAAGAAGACTACAAAGAAGCTACAGGATGTGGGAAAATATTTGCAAATCATATATCTTACAAAGGGCTTACACTCAGACTATCAGGTAGTAATATATAAAGAACTCTCAAAACTCAGAGATTTAAACAGACAAAAATCCCAGAAGAACTATACAGACACATTACAAATAAAAGAGATATACAGATGGCAAACAAGGATTTGAAATGATGCTCACATTATTATTACAGAAAAACACCTATTGTTAAAATTAAAGCCATATACTAACAATACTAAATGCTGGAAAGGAGGCAGAGCAACTGAAATTCACGTATTTCACTTGTTCTGTGGAAAATAGGTGGACATAACTCTTATTATGGTTAGGTGCTACTCATTAAAGAGCTTTAATGATACCATAAGGGTTAATTAAGCATTGGGCTGCTAACTGAAAGGTCGGGGGGGGGGGTGTTTGAAGCCCACAGCTGCTCCCACATGAGGTAGTTGCTTCCATAAAGATCTGTAGCCTAGAAACCCTACAGGGCCGTTCTACTGTCCTTTATGGTTACTATGAATTGGAATCCGTTTCAATCAAATAGATTTCAACTCATAGTAAAACAATAAAGCCTCATAGGGTTTTCTAGGCAGTACTCTGCATGGAAGCAAACTGTTAGGTCTTTTTCTTGCAAACTGCTTGGGGGAGCGGGGGGGGGGGTTGATGTCGAATCACTGCCATTTGATTGACAGTCATGCACTTACCCATTTGGCCACCAGATTCCTTATATTATATGACTTGATAAACTTCTATCTAGGTTATTACTTAAAAGAAAGTAAAACTTCTAACACACAATCTCTCTCTCTCTCTCTCACTGACACACACCCCTCCATACCAAATATTTACCACATTACTCCCATCAACAAAAAAAGGAAACAGCCTCAATATTCTCCAGTGAATGGACAACTTGTGATGCAGCCATACAACAGAACACTGTTGCTGTGATGTATTGCCAAGCTGGAACCAACTCACAGCTGAATTGCCAGCAGATTTTCAAAGGCAGGAAATCGCAGGGGAGTTGAATGTTCATCCCTCTCCAGCAGAGCAGCTGGGAGATTCGAATCATGGTCCTTTGGGTTGGTAGTGCACCTCCTTACCACAATGGAACACTATTCAGTAATAAAAGTGAATGAGCTCAACATACACGTGACAAGGCAGACAGATTTCAGAAGAAGCATGTTAAGTGAAAGAAGTCATTCCTAAGCTTACCTTACCTGTTGTATTCTTTAACTTACATGGGAAGAAAAAAAAGCAAAACTACAGGAAAGGAGAAGTGACTGGTCAATTCATGTAAGTTAAGGGTAGGAAAAGATCTGACTGCAAAAAAGGACAGTAAGTGAGAGCTTGAGGTGAAAATGGTTGTTGTTGACCCATAGCTGACCCTGTAGGTTATAGAGGCAGTAAATCGCATGGGAGTGATTGCCCATCTTTATCCAGCAGAGGACCTGGAGGATTCAAACCGTGTGCTTTTGGGACTTCAGTGCAGCACCTTAACATTGGCCACCAGAGCTCCCCTTGAGCCTGTAAACTGAGTGTGATTATGGCTAAAAGATTATCAAAACTCACCAAAAAAACTGTTTTAAAAAGTGAATTTCTTCTTATGAAACTTTTTTTTTAATTTTTTTTTTTATTATTCTTTTGTGTGCATGTACCGTCAAATCAGATCTGACTGGTACAGGAGATTGTTCCTCCTTCACCGGCAGAACATCTGGTGGGTTCGAACCATGCGCCTCTGGGATTGTAGTTGCAGTTCCTTGCCACTAGGCCACCAGAGCTCCTCGAAACTTTTTTTTAAGAGTGTGTGTGTACACCATCAAATCAGATCTGACTGGTACTGGAAAATTGTTCCTCCTTCTCCAGCAGAGCATCTGGTGGATTCGAACTGCGCACCTCTGCAATTGCAGAGCAGTTTCTTGCCACTAGCCCACCAGAGCTCACCACCTTATGTAACTTTAAAAAGCAACTTTTTTTACAAATGAATTAAACAAAAATTACCACTACAGAACTCTCAGAAGTATCATGAGACCTAAATGATAAAGCAAATGCGTTATTTTTATGGTATTTTCATGATCTCAGTATTTAATATACAATTCACATCCAAATCAAATCAATACATTTATCAAGGGCCAATTATCCAGATAGAGGGCTGGCTTCCACAGTAAACAGAAGACACACACAGGGTCTCCTGGTTCAAGAATCTCAAGAACGTAATTTATTGTTTTGGTTACATAATCTGAACACTGAGGGTAAAACTGAGTTGTAACATTTTTTAGGAGTGAAGTCAACACTAAATTATTTAAACTATAGATGAGCAAAATCAGATAATCCAAGACCATTTTCATAGGGTTTTGTTTGCATTTTCCCCCTCAGATTTACCTTATCTTACAGAGGCTAAGCACAATGTGAAAATGGTATGCCCCATTCAAACCTCAGGGAATGCTGGTGGCCTTGTCTGCAGGAAGTGGTATGGCTAACCCAAAGGTCATGCCTCTCTGGTGGTTCGAAGCCACCCACTATTCCAAGAGAGAAAGATGGGCTGCCTCTTCCCTCATGACTGATAGCCTCAGAATCCCTCTAGAGGGTCAGTTTTAAATGGGTTCCGAATGAAAGCCATGACTGAGAGAGATACCTGCATCAGTGGATAGCAGAAAGAGGGGGCCAGCCATTCTAAGTGGGAGGAAAAAGCATCCTTGAATAAAGCATTTTGTAGTGTCTTACCCAGAGAAAATGGGGACTCCATTAGCATCACTGAATTACTCAACATTTACATGATAAAAGAAAGAGAGGACCATAAAGACTTCCTACTGGAAGAATGATGGTATAGAAATCTATACAATTTATAAGGACATAGCTTAATTTTGTCATCCTGTCATACTAGCAAACGAATTATGGGGCACAGATCACATTTAACAACAAACCGATTCCCAGAAAGACTGGTAATACTCAAGAGATAAAGACAATCACTGAGCCTGGCAATTTTACTCTCCTGTAATCTGCCATGAGGCAGCTCTGATGGCCTAGGGGCATTTCCAGGTACGCCGTTCGAATCCACAAGCTGCTGTTCCAGAATGGGCAATCTCCTCCCAAGTGACTGCCTGCTTCTGAGAATCCATGGGATGGTCAGTTACAAGTCTATTCTAACTTGATGGTACACCACATACTTCATAGGAATGTTTTGCAAGTGGTATGCTGCAGTAGTTAAAGCACTTGAGGGCTTACTGAAAGGTGAATGGTTCAAACCCACCAACTGCTAGATGGAGGAAGATGTAGTGGTCTGCTTCTGTAAATATTACAACCTACAAAACATTATTACACCATTCTAGTCTAACAGCAACAATGAACATTCTGTCCGTTGTTGTGTACCCTCGAGTCTGAATTGACCCATAGCTGACCCTCCAGTGAGTTTTCAGAGGCAATTAATCACACAAGAGGAGACTGCCTATCCTTCTCCTGCTGAGCAGCTAGTGGATTTGAACCATGTGCCTTTGGGATTGCAGCACAGTTTCCTACCACTCGTCAGAATCAACTCAAAAGCAAGGAGTTTGGCTTGGTGATTTAACCCAACATTTTTAGCTTTTGTTGTTTGGGGTTTTTTTTAAAAAAAAAAAAATCCAGTAGACAAGAAATAGTGTTGGGTAGAAAAAGGAAAAGTAACCATTGAGGAGGTAATCAGAATAGAATGGATAGTTACAGGTAAATCCAAAAACCATACTGATTGCTTCTTGTTGTTATGAACTATCAAATTGGAACTAATCTGCTGACCCTCCAGCAGCTTTTCAGAGGCTGTAAATCACACGGAAGACTGTCCATCTTTCTCCCACAAAGCAGCTAGTGGGATTGAAACACATGCTTTTGGGTTGGCAGTGCAACTCCTTACCTCTAAGCCACTCGAGTGCAGGCAGAATCAATCTACTTGCTGCAGGTAGAATCAATCCTAACTCACCACAACCCTAAATGATGATGCAGGAAAGGCCTGCCAAGGTGTACAAGGCTGTGAATCTCTACAGAAGCTGACTGCACTCCCCCACTGTACCACTAGGGCTCCTTTCTAGCATGTTGTCATTGTTGTTGTTATGTGCCATCAAGTCGCCTGTGACTCAAAGTGACCTTATGTACAACAGCCCTAAACCCTGCTCTATCCTGTGCCAATCTCTGTCTCAAACACACTTACCCCAATTACCCCAGTCACTGAATCAGTCCACCTCATAGAGGATCTTCCTCTCCTGCACTGCCCCTCCACCCTCCTAAGCATGATGTCCTTCTCCACGGACTGGTCCCTCCTTGCAATATGTCCAAAGAATGTCGGACAGAACTTCAGAATCCTTGCCTCCAAGAAGCAGCCTTGTTTAACCTTCTCTAGGTCAAACCTGTTTGCTTTCTTTGCAGTTCATGTTATATTCAATACTCTTCTCCAACACCACAGATCAAAGGCATCAATTCTCCTTCTATCCTCCCTCTTCATTGTCTAGTTCTCTGATGCATAGCAAGTGACTGAAAAGACCATGGCCTGTATCAGGTGCACCTCAGTCCCCAGAGTAACATCACTGCTCTTTAGTACTTTGGAGAGGTCCCTAACAGCAGACTTTCCCATCAAAATACACCTTTCTATTTGCTGGCTGCTGGTGCCAAGAGTGTTGACTGTAGACCCAAGCAAACTAAAGCTGTTAACAGTCTCAAATCTCTTCACCATCCATCATGATGCTGCCAATTGGCCCAGTGGTGAGAATCTTTGTTTTCTTGATACTGAGCCTAAATCTATATTGACGTCTACATTCCTTGACCTTCTGTAGCAAGCACTTCAAGTCCTCCTCAGTTTCAGCAAGCAGGGTTGTGTCATCTTCATAATGCAAATTGTTGATGAATCTTCCTCCATTCCTGATGCCAAATTTCTCCTCAGATCCCATCCTCCCAGATAATCAGCTCTGCATATAGACTGAAAGGACATGGAGACAGGACACATCCCTGGCATACACCCTTCCAAATTTTGAATCATGTAGTGTTTCCTTGCTCTGTTCTGACAACTGCCTACTGGTTCAAGTGTAGGTTTCACATTAGCACAATCAAAGAATGGATTCCCATTCTTCTTAGAGTTAGCCATAGTTTGTTGTGATCCACACAGTCAAACACCTTTGCATAATCAATGAAACATAGATAGACATTCCTCTGGTACTCCCTGCTTTCAGTCCAGATCCATCTAACATTAGCTACCATATCCCTAGTACCACGGCCTCTTCTAAACCCGGCCTGCACTTCTGGCAGTTCTCTACTGATGCTCAGGTACAGACTCTAGCATTTGAAGGTTCACAGTCAAAATAATCAGAAAAATAATTGCCTTTAACAACCATGGTATAAGCAAAAACCAGTTCATAATTGATGGCTGCTCCCCTCCCTTGTGTGTAAGGCTGTGACTTCTCAGATCACTAGAGTCTTCCTTTAGCAGTCAGCGGCTAAACCTCTGCATCACCCAGGAACTCCTAAAATAGATTTACCCTTCACGGTTCTAAGATCTGAACCCCAGGACCTTCTATTTGTAAAGCAAACATGATAACCACTGCACTATGGAAGTAACTTTGTACCTAAAGCCACTTTTAAAATAGGCCTCTAAACCACTTCCAAGGCCAAGAATCCACTGGCTATTACCAAAAGGAATTATTAATCCAGCTTTATACAACCAAGACAGAGTGGAAGAAAATAAAAAATGCAGGACTATGTTCTAAATTTGTATTAAATCAATTGGTCCATAAAAATACATCCACAAAGTCAGTCGTGTGGCCTAAGAGCTACCTGACTCTGTCGGCTCACTTAGCTGATATCATCACTGAGCCGAAGCAGTGAGCATACCAGCAAGGACTAGAAATAGTGACTCTTCCCTGTTTCTCCTTCCACCTGAGCACACTAAGCTTATACACACACACACACACACACATACACACACAAAAAAAACCCAAAACCCAGCAACACAGGGCTTGCCTGTGTGCATTGGCTTCCTAATCCTATTTGCACTAATGGTTCCCTCACAAAAAGACAAACTGACAGAACTAGAAAAGCCTCTTTACCAGATAACAGCAGTTGGGGCCCAAGTACTCTAGAACCAAAAAAATAAGAGAGGAAGAGAGGGAAAAAATATAAATTCAGTATAAGAGAAGTGAGGACTGGGGAGGAGAGAGGGGAAATCACAGCCACACAAAAGCCTGAAGAGCACAGACCTGTTCCTCTCTTCAATTCCTACATCCCCTGGCATACAGAGTTTGTATCGTTTTAAACAGTGAAATATCTAGTTTTCAGGCCATGAGTAACTCTTTTAACAACAACAAAAAGAAACCCTAAAGTGCATCAAAGTAGAATTGGTACAAACTAAATAATGTAACCTATTACACTGGGCAAGTCTGCAATCAGAGGCCTCTTCAAAGTATTGAGGAGCAATGCTGTCAGTTTGAGAACTAAGGTGGGCCTGATTCAGGCCATTGTATTTTCAATCACTTGCTATGTATCTGAGAGCTTGAGCATGAATAAAGATGACTGAATAAGAATTGGGGCAGCAGGTCTGGGGAAGGGGCGGCCGGTGCCATGTCTGGCCGGGAAGGTGGTTAAGAAGAAGCCCCTGAAACAGCCCAAGAAGCAGACCAAGGAGACAGATGAGGAAGATAAGGCTTTCAAGCAGAAACAAAAAGAAGAACAGAAGAAACTCGAGGAACTAAAAGCGAAGGCCGCGGGCAAAGGTCCCCTGGCCACGGGTAGAATTAAGAAATCTGGCAGAAAATAAGACTGAGGCAATGATGAACCTTACTTCTGTTCTTTTTTAAAACATCTGGATTCTCTGCTGTAACATCTTTTACCACCTGTAGTTAAAATGAAGTGTTGTCTTGGAGCCTGTTGTACATTTAAGAGGGAACTTTGTGAAACAGTGAAGAAGAAACCTTATGATGGTCCATCTCCAGTTCTCATTCAGCCATTCCGATCTTAGCTGTCTGTGCAAAGTAAATGGAATCCAGAATCCTGTCAAAATCTTCATTCTGCCCAGAATTCTGTACCACCTGGAATTAAACCAACTCATTTGAAATTTAAAAAAAAAAAAAAAAAGAATTGATACATTTGAACTGCAGTGTTGGAGAAGAGCGCTGAACATCTCATGGGCTACCAAAAGAGCAAACAAGTATGTCTTGGAGAAGGTACAGCCAGAGTCTTCCTTGGTGACAAAGAGAGTGACCCTTTGTCTCACATACTTTGGCCATGTTACTTGCAAAGGTGGATGGTCAGCAAAAGAGAGGAAGACCCTCAACCAGATGGATGGAGGAAGTGACTTCAGCAATGGATTCCAGTCTATCAGAGATTTTGAGGATGGCATAGGATAGGACAGGTCAGGGTTCAGACCTGTCGTTCATAGTGTCACTGAGTCATACTCAACTGGCTGGCACCTAACAACAATAACAAATAAACTTGCAGAAACATAATCTAAAGAAGAACACATAACTGAAGAGTAACTAAAATAAGAAAAAACAAAGCAGATGACAGATGTCTACAAGTGTTAGAAGTTAGCCTGTATGAGGGTATATAAACACCTCTTCAAGCTCCTAAGTATCTCAACAAAAGCAAATTCAAACTCATTAGTGTGGAGCTGGAACCAACTCACAGCTGACCCTCCAGGTGGTTTTCAGAGGCTGCCCATCTCTGTCAGCAAAAGTCCATTTCTTTCCCTCAGAGCAGCTGGTGGGTTAAAGCACCAGAGAGGTGCCACTTTTGGGTTAGTGGCGCAAGACCCTACAGACTAGGCCGCCAGAGCTCCCATCAGCAAAACAAGCAGTGAACAAAAGGTTTCAATAGAGCCTGATGCAGCACCCACTCTGAACTGTTTTCTTAGACCTTTTTTAAAAACAAGCACAGTAAGCTTTACATTTTCTTTTCCTCTAATTATGAAAGTAATATATTTATTATCAAACTTTGCTATAATCTCTAAATATAATTTAGAAAACAAAAGTCCTTCATAATCTCACTTCCCTAAAGATAATCACTGGCCCTGGTTAATAGTCTTGTATTTATTCCTCAGGTTTTAAAAACTATGCTAATTAGCATTCATTACAGATTAATTACATATAAAGTACTTAAAAGGGTTCTAAGAAAAATAGGGTCCTTTCACCTATGCAGCATTATAAAATGTGTGGGTTTTTTACCTTTCTCACTTAAAAATCATTTTCTGTCAGTAGACATATATCCACATCACTCCATTTATATATCCACATCACTCCTTTTAATGGCTACAATGTCTTCTATTATATAGACAGATCATAATTTAAGTTGTGCCTCACTGGTGGACATTTAGGTTGTTTGCAATTTTTTTTCCTATTAAAGACAATGTCGCAGTAACATTTTTTCTGCATATTAAACTGCTTGTTTGGGGTCAAAAACTATGCCAAATTTTCCTCATTTTTAATTATGAGCTTAGCTTTAATTCACACTACTAGAAAGCATCAAGAAAGTGGCAACTCTAATTGCTCAATTTTTATTTTTAATACTGTTCAGAGAAGAATTTATTCAACTCAAAATTAATTGGTTAGGAATTCTATCAAAAAAGGTGTGTTTTAACACATTCCTGATCACTTAATAGAAAACATACTGCGTCGACATTCTCCATAAAAAATACTCCCGTTTCAAGAAATTTAATGTATTCCAAAACCCTCCCAATATTCTCAAATCCCACATTAAACTTGGAAGTTCCTCTCAGACGCAAATAGATTCACTGTAATCACAGTTTCCCATTTGTCTTCCAAAAAAAGAAAAAAGCACAAGGAGATCCATCACACATCAAAACCTAACTCCCCACAAAAGGGAGGGGAGGAAAAAAAATCCCCTACAAAATTGCCATCCTAAGTAACTGCATCAGAAATTCAAATGCAAAGAGTCATGACATTCAGAGTCTGATTTCCAGTAAATCACCACGGACACATTTCATGGCAAACAAAATACTTGCTGAGAAATATAGTTACCAGGGCAACCGTGACTGACCTTTTATGTTTTATTTATCAATCGCATTGCTGAATTATTCTGGTTCTTGGAAACAAAGGAAAAAATGTATTATAAACAATGATAATTAATTAAGGGTCCCCTGTTCCACACTAAATTGCTCCTGCCAAATCCGTATTTATCCAACAGACGACGCTATTATCTGCTTCTTAGTTCTTGTGTCGGCTAGGATGTGGATGGAGAAGTTCACGAGGTTGCCTATATTAAACTTGATACTCGAGATAGAGTATTAGTATCAGCCCCAATTCTCAGCAGGCAATCTGAAAAGATGTCGAAATTCTCTGCTACTGCATCATCACGATGCCTGGTACCTAGTGAAAGAACAAAAAAAAAAATCAAATTCACTGCTGTCAAGTCAATGCCAACTCAACAACACTATAGGACAGAGTAGAAGTAGCCCACAAAGGAAAGTTACCTCAAAACACAGACTAAATCAAAGTTCAGAGTCTCTGCTATCAAATCAGAAACAACTCATAACTGACCCTCCAGCAAGATTTTGAGTGTTGTAAATGGCACAGGAGGAAACTGCCCATCTTGTTCCTGAAGAGCTGTTGATGGAGTTAAACCTCAAGGGGTGAGCACCACAACTCCCTAAGAACAAGGCCACCAGTAAAACAAATGCACAGGTGAGTAAAGCAATCTTTACAATGTGATATAAAGAAAGAAATCCCAAGCATTTAATTACTTAATATTTGCCCAAATAAAAGTTAAATAATATTCCCTCTACTCAAGCACACCTCCACGTAGGAAGGAAATAAAGAAATCTGAAATACTAGTTCTTAGCATCCTAGAATAAGGTTATATCTGCTGGAATCTGATGAAGGTGGAAAGACGACGAAAAAGAAAGAAACTATGTCCAAAAGAGGAATTTAGGGGCATTTTTGTGAATCACTGGGCTTTACTGATAATCCATAGAGAGGAGGTTAGAAGGGTCCAGAAGAGAGGTCTGGGTTGCAAAGCAGAAGGCCTGGGCTTTAGTCCTGGCTTTGTACCGAGTGAAGCGGTCACTTCATCTTTCCAAATCTCCATGTACAGGATGAGGAGGTGAGGCTACCTGATACTAAAGTCCCTTTCAGCTCTAAATTTCCACGGTGACTGACCTGCCTTCCCTCTGGAAGGAAGATTTAAGAGCATCTGAGCATCAAGGATGTTCAGGAGAGAGCAATGGCACAGATGCAGGATGGGGTCACCACAAGAGGAGGTTCCCATTCTCTACCAGATGTTCTCTGCAATGTTCCAAGTCCCCACAAGGGCCATTTCAAACCCTCCCATCTCCCCCTCCACTGTTTCATCTCACCAGCAGCGGGCACAACACAGGCTTCTGTTTCCTGAAGCAGATCATCCCACAACTCCATCAGGTTTTCACCTCTCCAGAATACAATCTTACACACATCTCTCATCTATCTTTCTCAAGGTGTGTCTCATTACTTCTATCTCAGAAGAAAAAGTGATCTTTCCTCTCCAATAGATGTCTCCTCCTGAGCCCTCTCGGTCCTACCTCTTAGTTGAAGGCATGTATAAACAAAGTCTCTCAAGTAACTCTAATTTAAATAAAACTTTTATTTTCAATATCATTCAGTCATACATCTCCCTATTTTCATTTTCATTTCCTTCTCCTTCTCCTTCCCTTTACCAACCAAGTATTTTAAAACTCTGGCCTACAATCTCAAGTCCTATTCTTCACGTCCCATTTACCGCATCATCACCAGGCTTGCATACTCGCCACTGCACTGAAATGTTTTCAGCAGCCTTATGTTCCTCGGACCTCTCTGTAGCACGTAATACTCGTTCAATCCTCCTCCTTGGGACTGTCCATTTTAAGACAAAAGCAGCCCTGGTGGCTCATTCTCCCTCCTTTTCATTGGTTTAACCTCTTCTGTCTATTCATAGTACCTGTTCTTCTTTATCATTCACCTTATCTCATCCACAACCATGGCTTCTTGGAGCAGTTATCTATGCCACAAATTAAACACACTCAAGGTCATGATCCTTTCCCCTGAAACCTGCTCATCTTCTGAACTTCAACTCAGTTAGTAGACGTAAAACGCAACCTAGGAAGCTAGATCTATTCATTAACCTTTGCAATTCCTCAGTCACAAAATTCTACCTCTTAAATGTACCTTGAAGCCAATTTCCTCTTCCCCTACATAGAAAGTTAAGGTCTTCAAAATTTTAGCTGACATCCCACAGCTATTCCCTTAGCCAGTCTTCCTAACCCTGTTGGTCTTCCCAATGCAGTCCACACATTGATTCCATTCTCAACTTGACTTTCCCCACCTCACCTTCCCCATCCGCTCTGATGCCCTCAATGGCAGCCCAAATTTCTCATTATTACCAAACGTCTCTCATAATATTACAAACCCTCTCCAGCTTCACCTTTCACTGCTCCCTCAACAGGCTTTCTCACAAGCATTCCAGAGTCTTTTCAGTGCTACAATCAACCATGCTTTTTTATGCTTTCCTCTCATATCACAAATATTTTTCTACCTGGAAAAAGTCCTTTAACATCATCGAAACTAGCTAGCTCAAGAACTCAACTTTCAAGAACCCAACTCAAGCCATTCCTAATTCTAAATCTCCAAACTAAATTAGGTGTTCCTTCTGTAATCATGGAGAGCACCTCCAGCCTAAGGCTTTTATGGTACTTATGACACATAGTTATTGTTGTTATGTACTGTTGAGTCGAAACTGACCCGTAGTTGACCCTCTGGAGGTTTTTTAGAGGCAGTTAAGTGCATGGGAGGAGAGTGCCCATCCTTCTACCGTGGAGCAGCTGGTGGCCTCGAACTGCATGACTCAGTGGCACAGCTTGTTGCCCCTAGGCCACAAGAGCTCCTTATTACATTTAGTATTTTTATTTTTATTGTCTCCTGAATTACAGTCTAGAATATAAGTTCCCTGAGAGAGAGGACTCATCTTTGCAAAACTAATAGTTATCATCGTATTGAGTATGTAATAGGAGTTGTTAGATGCTGTTAAATCCATATGTACATACAGATCCCCACATCCATAGCAAATGCAGCCTTTACTCAAAAGGTACTTTAAAGGCTGATGGCAAGATTTATTGTATCAATAGTTCTAACTCTTGGAAGAATAAACACAACCTGAGATTGTTTGATACTCACTAGAGAACAAAGAATTCTGTGGCAGAGTCACAGAGTGTTTTCATCTGTTATTGAAAGTATAAAGTGGTCAATTTTATTTGTGAAATATCTGCTGTTCACAAGGCATCATGGAATCCCATATAGAATTAGGTCCTTCTTGTTGTCGTTGTGCACCATCAAGTCAGAACCAACTCATAGCTAACCTTTCAGAGGGTTTTCAGAGGCAGTAAACTGCATGGGAGAAGACTGCCCATCCTTCTCCCAAACAGCACTGCTGGTGGATTTGAATCGCAGACCTTTGGGATCTCTTAGAATCTGTGAAGTACATGTCAAAAAATTAGTTCCTGGAGAGGGGTCAGGGAGGCTGCAAATGTTTAAAAGACTCAGTTACAAACTAAAAGGTTAGACATTCAAGTCTACTCAAGGTTTCTAGGTAGTCCTAGAAATGTATATTCCCCCAAAACAATCAGTCTTTAAAAACCCTATGAAGCACAAATCTACTCAGAAAAACATGTTGTGGTGGTGGTGGTGGTGGTGTAGCACTGGGTCAGAATCGACTCACAGTTGTCCCTCCAGCGGGTTTTCAGAGGCCGTAAGTCACACAGAAGGATTATGTTTCTCCTATGGAACATCTGGTGGATTCAAACCCATGGTTTTGGGTTGGCAACACAACTCCTTATCACTAAGCTACCAGAGAGCTCCCTAAGAAGAGTGGAAGGTCATCAAAAGTTCACACCAACTTAGAATGGAGTGAGGTTTTGGTGTATACATATTCCTTAAAATGTAATAAATAGAGCCACCACATACAAAAATGTTTCCAAATTCACTCCTTATGTTAAGATTTGAAAAGTAACTCCTGTGTCCTTCTCTGCCTCTCAGCTTTGTTACTTGTTAGGCTTCAAATCACTGTCATTGGGCCAGCAGTGAACATGCAATAATTATTCCATTTTTTCCCCTCCCTCCTTCTCTATCATCTTTAAATCCACAATATCTCAATCCAACTGATGTCAGTAAATCCAGCCTGTACCAACTTTTCTCTAAAACTCCTAAAACTATTTGAATGAGGTGTTCAGCAGCTGTCAGTTATGGATTTGAAAATAAAAAAGAGCCTGAAAATTGTACGTTCAGTATAAAAAGATTAGGTGAAGCAATTCAGAATGTTTAAGAACTTTAAATCAAGTTAAAAGCAGTTACTATGGCCAGACCTCATGAAGCTCTGCTTAAGAGGAGCATTAACCTGGCAGTCAAAACTATTTAAAATGAATAATGTTTTTTTCACATTTTGCTCACTTTCAGCATTACAAAAAAAAAAAAGCAAGGGGGGAGGAAAAAAGATAACAATGTCAATTGCCACATGAAGTGTAGTCACGGTATGGTAACCTCCGAGGCTTAGCTTCCTAAGGACAAAGCTGGGACTATTAATCTGTGCACCAGATGAGTTATACCCTTCAAAGGCCAAAAGGGATAATTACTCAAATGAAAAAAGGTCAATTAGGATATTTCAGAAATTTTTAGAAATGAAAAGCAGAGGAAAAAACACACAATTCAGAGGCTCACAATAGCTGAATGCAAAGATCAATGGAAACCTACTAAATTTGCAGTGAATGTCAATATTCCAACTCAACCTCTCTTCCTACCTCTTCTCACCAGTTGTTATTATTGATGAGCATGAAGATGTGGCTTCCTCATTTTTTTGCCCACAGTAGAGTTATGCTGTCTAGTATGGTAGCACACACGTGTTTCCATTTAAATAAATAAAATCAAGTAAATGAAAATTCAGTTCCTTAGTCATCCTAGCCACACGTGACATTGGCTATCATAATGGACAGCACAGACATTTCCACCATCTGAGAAAGTAAGTACTACTAAATAGTGGTGGACAGCCATGCCTAAAAATAAAAAGAGGAGGATGCTAGGCTAGGCAACTCAAGTTTCAGAGTCCAACTGCTAAACTGGACCTGATCATTCTGCCTAGAAGTCACCTTCCAAAGGTAATACACAGAAATTCCACAAGAATGGATCCTTTACATGGAAGAGGAATGGAAACGAAGCCTACAACTCATCATGTTGCCATATTAAACCTGAGCTCCACTCTCCCTACTCAACTGTAAATCAAAATGTTCCCACACATCAATTTAATTCCCAACCCCCTGCTGACTAATATGCACAGTCTTTCTGGACTTAGCACAGCATGTTGAAAGCCAGGGTGGCACAAATTAATCTACCTAAAAGAATAGGAGTTGCCATTACGCTGACCTAGATTCCTACTGCCATCTTAAAAGTGCTCCCTGCACTACCCTAGGGTTTGTTTTTGTTCTCGGGTGGTGGTTTTTAAAGATGCACAGAAAAACAGCTCTCACTTATCGTCTTTCTAGGCTGAAGCCTGCCAAGGCTGTCATTCATTCTGTGAAATACAAGGACAGTTGTGAGGCCCATTAATTTGCTTTTGATTCCAAACCCAACCTCAGGAATCTTAATTAAACAACATTTTCAAGGATTATGGACAGGTTGAACAGACTCTCCACAGTTCCCTATACCACATTAAAGACACAACGGGCTGGACTGCAGGACTGCACTGAGGACCGGATCCCAGTCAAAATAAACCTGGAGTCTGGTTGGGATACTATATCCTAATGTGTGACTAGCCAAGTCACCAGTGTCTAATTCAGTCACTTACATTACCTCCTGTCTATTTATTTCCATAATTCCTCTCTTCCCTTCAATGATTTTTCAGCCCTTCAGGTAACTTATGCATTCTCCCCACCCATTCTGCCAGTCTGTCATACCATGCTGTCCTACGTGTTGCTAGGATGCTGGAAGCTATGTATTCCAAATAGCAGCAGGATCATCCACAGTGGAGAGAGGTTCACAAAGCTTCTAGACGAAGTAGACTAGGAAGAAAGGCCTGGTGAGCTACTTCTGAAAATTATCCAATGAAAACTCTAAGAACTATAACAACAGAATATTGTACAATAGAATGCTGGAAAATGAGAAGATCAAACAGAAAAGAAAATCTTTTGATAAGTTAAAATCATCAAATTATAGTCAACACAATTAGCATCTAACAATAAAAATCCCACATCACCACTTAGTAATCCCTCCTTTTTCCCATAATACCATCACCACTCTTCTGAGTAATCACTCCCGGGGTTCATCACCACCTTCTCCTTACCCTATCTCTTACAAACATTTCTAAAGGTTCTTCTGAACAGTAAGGCCATTTCTAAGGCACTTCAGAGCCCTTCATTCACTCCTGACCCATCTCTAGCATTTGGTACAATGTTTGACACATACTGGGCATGTCAAAAAGTGTGTGTCAGCTAAGTAACTGAATAAAATGCATAGTGCAGAACTTCAGCTATCACACCTTTATAGGTGACTTTCAAATGTCTAACTCTACTCTTAACTCCCCTCAATTCTACTACTCCGTTTCCAGCTGTCTTCTGAAGCTTTCTACTTAGATGTTCCAATGGCAGCTCAAATTTCCCATGCCCAAAACTAAGCTCATTGTGCTCACTCCTAAACCTGCTACATGCCTTGACTTCTGTTCATGCGAATAGTCATTCTCACCAGTCATTCAAGTTGAAAATCAAAGCATAACTTCATTTCTATACTCTATTTTCCTTCAATCCTCATTATCTATCCACTCAGCTACTAACTCCTGCCAATTCTACCTCTGTCCTTTCTTCCTTACTCTTGTTTGAGTCCACATTTAAGCACAACCAAGCTCTCCGTTTCTAATTTAATCGCAAACCAATGCCAGAGTCACATTTCAAAAGCACCAATGTGATGTTACACTGCTGTTCAAAATGTCCCAATGATGTCCTGAATCCAAGCTAAACGTGGCAATTCAAAGATTCTGCACCGTCTGGACCCAAGCTATTCAGCTTTGCTACTTGTAAACTTTTATCCCAAGGTTTCTCACTTTCTCAACCTGGAATGGCATTCCTTCTCGTCTCATCAGCAATATTTTCAAAATCTCATTGTAATGCTTTTTTAAGGGAAGCCTTCCAGGCACCTCAAGCCCATGCTAGCTGCTCCCATATGCCCCACATATGGAACAACAAAGGTGATGAGGGTCTGAAATTTCTGCTCCTTATCCAATTCCCTATCGTCACAGTTACACCATCTAGGGTCCCACAGAAAACTCAATGATGTTGTTGTTGTTGTTGTTGTTGCAGCTGTTGTTGTGTGCCATCAAGTGAACTATGAGTGGCAGAGATTCTATGAAAAACAGATGTGAACCTTGGCCTAGCTGCAGCGTCCTCACAGTCTTCGCAGAGCTCTGACCCACTGTTACAGGACCCACTGTAACAGGCACCGTGTCAGTCCTCCTTATTGAGGGTCTTCCTCTCTCTCTCTGATCCTCCACTTTTCCCAGCATGGTGGGTTTTTCCTAAGGACTGGCCCCTCCCAACAACAAGCTCAAAGTATATGAGACAGCATTTTACTATCCCCTCCTATTTCTAAGAAGAGCCCGGGCTGCACTTCCTCCAAGACAGTTTTATCTGTTCTTTTGGCAGTCCATGTGATACTCAATACTCTTCGTCAACATCGCAATTCAAAGGCATTGATTCTTCAGTAAGGCCAGGCAAAGGAGGTTCTGCATTGACATGCTCTTCTGGTAAAATGGGCTTTATTCTTCCCAACTTGTTTTGAACCTAAACTCAGCTTACAAGTTGGTGCCACCTTTCTGTGCACACATTAATTTTAGTTTTTTGGAAAAAAATCTCCAGACTTCGTCTAAATTAAAATGGACACATTCTGTTTAGGCTAATGGTTTGTAAAGTTAGTTATTTGCTGTTTTGTTTTGTTTTCTTTTTTAAAAAAAGTGAAATGGTAATTATTTGATAAGATAGGATTGATATGTGTGGAATCTCTCTTGCTGAAATGGTAGAGTGCTTTGGTGACTAGCATGAGATAAATGTTAGAAAATGAATTTAACTTGGCTCCATTATTCCATTATAAGTAGATTATGTATTCATCTTTTTTTTTCTCCTTTCAATCTATCCTTCTCTTGCTCCTTTAGTTCATGAAAAGTTCAGGTCAAAATCTTGAAGGTGATAACCTCATTTAGAATTTTTAAAAATCCTAAAACCTTGAAAAATATTCTATTAAAGTTGTAATCAGAGGTAAATTGATATGAAAATGGGAGATCATTTTTGGCTTAAAAGGGTGAAGAAAAATGCTGCTACTACCTTAGCCTGAAATTATCTATAACCTGATTCATGTCAGTGCATGGGTGGAATATAATGCTTGAGGAATAACATTTCGGGGAGAGAAGGAAACTGAATGGAGTGGTTATTTAAAGAATCATCAACCTGTTTTCATGCAAATGACCAGAATAATGAAATAAGCAATTCCGCCCGACAGGACCTAGATGCAATTGTTTTTAAATAGGATGCTTGAAGCATTAGCCACCTAATTCTAGAAGAAATTGATTAATCTTTTCTTCATCTTGGATAATACCAATCATATACTACACATTAACATACTGACAAAATTTTTATTTCAAACATATAATTTTTCTTGAATATTGCCATCAAAGCATTATTTACGTGACAGCAGGTCACACAGATAAAGATATATTTACCAAGAGTTCTTCTGGAAAGAAAGAGTTCATTGGCTCAAACTTGAAGGGTTCCTTAAGGCAATTGCTGCAAAAATGGCTATCAAAAAAAGGATATATTTGACACATGGGAGACATCGCAAAAGACATGTCATATCATGCAAAAGCTCAACTAATTGAAATAACCTGAGCAAATGCCTGAGAAATGCAAGCTGAGTAGCCTGAGACAATGTACAGCTAGATAGTTACAAGTGAAAACATCCATAAAGCACTACAATTCTCCATAATTCAAAGCATTTAAAGCACTGAACACAGACTAGACTGGATACATGCCTTAGGCAGGGGAAAGAGGAGTTTAAATAGATGGATGTGAATATGGAGGGAACACCACAGAAATAAGCCATAAAAAACAAGTTATGATAGGTCCTCCTCCCCTTCCCAATACTGTCAGCAGGTGAGAGTTATTGAATAGGCATCACTTATGACAGTGAGAAAAAGGGCTTCCCCCCTTCCCTTAAAAATGCCTTTACAAGGTCATCGATACATCAGTGTCACAAATGCATTTAAAAATATTACAGCAATAAATTCTGGTTAGAATGGGTACCACCTCTATATGCTCAAGGAAGAACAAACACTAAACTTCTCCAAAATCCAAAGGCAGTGTTAATAAGCACAGGTACCCTCCCTCTTTTTCTGCCTTTGCTGCAAGTCGCTCCCATCTTCCCTGCAGGCTGAAAGAGAGCTCTTTTAAAACTATTATCACTTGTAGGCAAATAACTTTATAAGCTTAATTTTGCCCAAGTCTGATTTAGTACAAACAATATAGTCACACAAACTGCAGCAGCATCTCTACAAAACAGACTGCTTCACCCATCTCATTTTTTTAGCTCAGCAACAAGCCATTTCTCATGCTTGATCCGATTACTGTGATCTATTTTTTGATCCTGTAGCCACTGACTCCACATATATCTTTATTACTGTACAAGGAAAACCGTTACCCTGAGGTTTAAATTTCCCTACGCTCACCATGCTTCTTCAGAGAATATGTCCCCGTTTTAAGACAAGACTCTTAAGAAAACTGAAGTAAAGAAGAGAAGATGGCTGCGAAGGTAAAATTTCTTGGATTTGCGGCTTCCGTGCTGAAGTGACCCGACTCTAAAGTGCTGATATGGCCTCCACAGTGACTCAAAGTCTGGCCATCCCAGGACTGTGACAGGACTAAATAAATGGAAGAGGGTCTCTTATCAGCACAAGGATTCTAAATCCCTCCAATGACTGCCTAACAACCAAGTATGAACAAACACTCCAAGTCAGTCCTACAGGCTCCCAAAGTCAGGCATGTTGATAGCTCTCTGCCCTTAGTGAGAGAACAAACTCTGGCTAAGAATTACAGGTCTAAAAGCTGATAAGAACCAAATTAAATTCATCAGTGCTCAGGCCTAGTGCAAATTCTATGTCTCAACTACCACTATTCATAACAAATGAAAAAGGAGAAGAGACATGTAGATTAGGAAGCAATATATAACAAGAAAATAGCAAGTGAGTGGACCACTTGTGAGGTGATTCATTTTTGTACCTGTCTTCAAGACTAAATTGCTATCACCATGTTCTCTGTTGATATTTATGTTAGAAGGGTTACAAATTATTTCATGGGTAATTGTTGTTTTGAGGTGCCATTGAGTCATCTACAATGCAGTGTCCCTATAAATAACAGGTCTGAACTTTGCCCTAGCCTGAGCCATTCTGACAATCTCTGATATACCTGAGCTCACTGCCATAGTCACTGTATTAAACTATCTTGTTGAGGGTCTTCCTCTCACCCTCTATCTTTCCCAGCATGGTGACTTTTTCCAAGGACTGGCCCCACCTGACAACATGCCCAGAGTACGTGAGACGGAAGGTTACCATCCTTGCCTCTAAGGTTTCTTTGGTCTTTAGGCAGTCCATGGGATATTCAGTTAGTTCCTTCTCCAACACCACAATTCAAAAGCATCGATTCTTCTGTCACCCTCATTCACCGTTCAACTTTCAGATGCATAGGAAGTAAATGAAAACATCATGGCTTAGATCAGATGCACTTGAAACTGACAAGACTGCTCTTTAGCACTGGGTCCTTGACAGCAGATTCTCCCAGTGCAACATGACTCCGGTTACCATGGGTGCCGACTGTGGATCCAAGTAAAATGAAATCATTGACAACTCCAATCTTTTCTCCATCTATCACACTATTGCCCTATTACTCCAATGGTGAAGATTTTTGTTTTCTTGATGTTGAGACACATGGGTAATAGATCCCTAGTTTCTAACTTATTTATTGCTTCGGCAAATGTTGACACAGGCACATACTATGGGTGGGACCTTGTGTTGCATGCTATTAAGGAAACGGGTAAGTAGCACCAGCAGAGAGGCTAGAAGGAGACACAGACATATACGTACATGTCCACGAGATAAAATATGCCCAATGTCACAGAATGGCAAGAAACTGGAACCCAAAAAAAGGAAAACACTGCACTCAGACCAAGACATTATATAAGATTTGAGAAGGAAGCACTGAACTTGAGCCTTTAAATATTCATGAGATTTAAGTAAGTTGTCAGGGAAGGCAGGAGGGAGGAATATTACTGCTGGTGGGAACATTCTGGACAAATTCAAATGCCACGGGGGTATACAGAGGAAACCACAAAGGCAGTTCAGAGAAGGATGTTTGACAGGCAGGAAGGAGATATAGAAAAGTACTTTATATCTTAAGAAGTACAAAGAAAAGGTAGTCAGTCAGCCTAAGAGGTCATGGGAGCTTCCTTGAGGAATAGGTGTTTGAATGGGGTTTCTCAGGTATGTGGAGTCTAAAGATTCCTCTCAGCAGAGGAGGTCACGGTGCTTCCACAAGAGAAGGTGACATGAAAAAAGGAGAAAAGTGTCAATGTACATGATGTGGCCTAAAGCAAGAACATTGTGTGCTGAAGCAGAAAGAGGTGAGCTGGAGAAGAAGACAGGAGGATGAAGGGCACCGCAGGAAACCCTGGAACAACATTCCACCTTCAAAGTGCTAAGAACCCATTTTTACATTTCAAGAGAACAGTTAACAATCTAAAATGGGTTCTAGAACAATCTCTCTAGATGTAGTATGATGGATGCATTACAAAAAATGGAGATTAGAAGGAAAATATTCAATTAACAAGGTGGCTGAGGTTAAGGAATAGGTGGCCAGCCAAAAGATTATAAGTTCGAATATATCAGCTGCTCTACACAAGAAAGACATGCCAATCTGTTTCTATAAAGATTTACACTCTTGAAAATTCTACTAGTGGTGCTGTGCTGTCCTGCAGGGTTACCAAGGTCTAAAATCTACTTGATGGCAGTGGTACACCAGTTTAGGTCTGCTTCTCATTTCTAAAATGGGGAGAGGATAAAGGAAAGTAGTAGACGTAAAAAGAAAAACTAAGTAACCCATAAAGGAGAACAGTAAAGAGGAGATGCTCTAAAATAACTCCTGTTCTTGTATACCACTGAATCAGAAAAGACCCCTAGCTGATCTATGGTAGGTTCTCAGAGGCAGTTAATCCCATGGAAGGAGATTTCCCATCCTCCTTCTGTGAAGCTGCTGCTGGTGGATTTGAACTGTGTGCCTTTGGGATTGCAGTGCAGCTTCTTTCCACTGGGCAACCAATGCTTCCAGATAGCTCCTAGACATATCAACTCATTGCGTAGATGGTGGTATATTTCAACCTGAAGTACAGGATAGATGGAGGAAGTTCATGGGCAAAAGATGCTAAATTCCATGTTATGCACTACCACTCATTACCATAAAGGACAAATGAACTCACGGAAGCAGAAACTGACCCCTGCTGCCTTATTGGATCTCGAAGGCTATAAATCACAAGGGAGGAGATTGCCCATGTTTCTTCGTTGGAGCCACCACAGGACTGGAGCTGCCAGTGAGGACCAGCCTTTGCGTTAGCAGAATAACTCCCTACAGACTATGAATCTCAGGGAAATATAGCTAAGCATTAAAAGCTTTGGGTTAAGCCTGTTTTAAGAATGAAGCATCAACGATAATCACTTACAGGGTGATTGTGAGGACTAAGCAAGACAATGAATCAAAACAGCAAGTGACAGCTGCTATTTTGTCATTGGCATTATTTGAGATAACCCAGGAACAAAGAAACTAGGATGTCCAATAGGCAGTTTTAAGTCCTGGTCTGAGGTTGAGATGAAAAAGGAGTCCTGGCTGTGCATTTCAGTAAGGAAGTTATGTCTCATTAAAAGAGGAGGGGGAAAAATGGGGTGTCTGGGCTTGAGAAAGCTTCGTCAATGTTAAGAGATAAGGAGATTGGTAAATGATGACTGCTGAGGCATCAGAGGCACATTATACTCTATGACATAAAGAGGGGGTAGTTCTTATTTTCTTGCAATTTGGTGAAGTGAAAGGGGGGAAGGGAATGCATACAGACTGAATCCACTTACCCTAAAAGAAAAAAAGTGAGAGAAAGGAGAAAAACCCTTAAAATAAACGCAAATGAGGTGGATAATCATCAAAACACATGTGAGATTCCAGGATCTGTCAAGTAAGGAGAGAAGGTATACGTAGATATTCACATAAACTTGGGAAAAAGTACTTTTTAAAAAAACTCTAAACTGCTCATTTGAATTGAAAATGTGTGTATGCTTTGGCTACATATTCAAAAGGAAAATCAGAATATAGTAGCAATGAATAATGAAAAGTATGAGGGAGTGGAGCTTCTACATATAGTTTTGTTATGTGAGCCATGCTAATGAGAGTCAAAGAGAAGGTGACTCTCAAAAAGAGTGCCGGCTTATCCCAATGCCTATAATAATTAGGGTTTAAGCACAGCGAGGCCAGCACAGGACCTGGGAAGGTTTCCTTCTGTTGTACACAGGGTCACTATGAACTAACTGCAGCTGGTTAAATGCCACCTATCAAGAATTATTTACATATTTAAAAAATAAAATTAAATGAGGATGAGAGGACCTAAATCTGATACAAACAGAAGCAAATGACTCTCACTATACCTCTGATAGCACAACCATAGACAACCAAGAGGAAATGAGAAGGAACTTGTCCACAGTACTGTCCACCCTCAATGGGTTTTATTCGAAGGACAGTTAAATATCGAGTTTTACCTGGCAATTTATGGCCTACAGTGGTCTTGGTGTAACAATTTAAAACCTATTTTTAAATTTAAAAACTGATGTTGCTGGAAGTCAGCGTTCTCACCACAGAAAAAGATGCAATTAAGGAATAGGAGAAAGGGAATCCTTGAGTTTGATTGGCATCAAAGGTATTAAGAACTCATGTTTTATATAAAGAAATATAAATTTCTAAATCTGTTTATATAAATAAATCTATCTCTAAATACATATGTCTATCTGTATATAAATAGGTATGTTGTTGTTGTTAGGTGCCACTGAGTCAAGTATGCAACTCATTGTGATCCAATGAACAACCGATCTGAACAAGGTCCTATCCTGTGATCCTCATTTAAAACTCAGCTGTCACTGAGTCCATTCTGACTCCAAACAACGGCACAGGCATAGTGGAAATGGCCCACAGTGTTTCCAAGTCTAGAAACCTTCTGGAAGCAGACGCTCACATCCTCCTGCTGCAGAGCGGCTGGCGGGCTGGAACTGTGGATGTGTCAGTAAGCAACTCCGTGTGTGTACCTAGGTGTGTGCGTGTCCGTTCCAGGCACAGGTCAGTAGTAATGAGCACACTGCTTTGGTCTCTAAATATCATTTGCTACTAACGGGAAATCACCTGATTCTAGGTCTGGGGCAAGGAAAATACAAGAAAAGCTTAAACATCTTCTTGTGTCATAAAGCAAAAAAAGTGCTTAAAAATTAATGAGCATATGTTTAAAGGATACAGAAGCCAGTATGAAGGGACTCCACTGGCCAGTTTAGATGAAAATGGAATATACAGCAGTGCTTATTTTTAATCTGAGTCCACATTGACTTTTTAAAAAATTAAACAAAGAAGAAAAGAAGGCATGCAAGCTTTCTTTTTCCAAGAATACTTCGACTCAGTGTTTAAGGATGACAGCATTAGGAAATCAGAATTTGTATATAACATTTAATTCAGAGGGTTGTAAATATTGCTAAAACCAGGAGGTGAAAAATCAGAACAGGAGATCTGTAGTGTGAAGTACCCTGCATGTCACTTATTCATTACAAAGGCATGAAAATGGGAGAAATCTGTAAATATCACCTAAACTAAATGACTAAAACTATATATCTATCCTTAATCAAGGACTCAAACTTACCTCGCCCTTAACAGGGCAGATTGTGATATGGGTATACAGATAACACGGATAGCACGTTCCCCCTGACGTGATACTACAAGGTGGCAAAATCAGCTGTGCCGTGCTGCTGTCAAAAATGTTTAATCTGAAGCTAATCATGAGGGAAAAAAGTCTGTAGAACACTGAAACATTCTACAAAACAAGAGGTCTGGACTTCTCAAAATGTCAATGGCGAGAAAGAACTTCTCTTAAAAAAAAGTGGAGCAGGGAGGAAGGACTCTTACAAGACATTAAAACCAAGTCCAGTGTTAGCACTGATGGATTCTAGATCACAGAGAACAAGAAAAAACAAATATTGAGAGACACTTGGAGAAATCTGATTATGAGCTAGATATTTGGTAATATGACTGGATCAATGTTCAATTTTTCGAATGTGAAGGTATTAAGATTGTGAAAGAAAATGCCCTGACTCTTAGGAGACGTGCTGATGTGTCATACTGGCTAAGTCTTGTTTTCATATAGGTCGAGGGGAGAGGGGACATAAGTATATGTGTATGCATTTTCTAGAGATAAAACAAATGCACAGGTTGTTTGTGGTTGGTTCCTGTAAAGGATATGCAAATATTCACTGCACTCTCAAATTTTTCCAAATAAATTCTGGAATAAGAAAAAGTATATTGTAACTTACTGGAACATAAGGAATATTCTATCCAATTAGAAACATATCTAACACCAAAAACCACTATCATCAAGTCAATCCCAACTCATGGTGAGTTTCCACCACATTTCTGAGGGTGTAAATCTTTAGGGGAGCAGACTTCCTCTATCTTCTCCAAGAGGCTAGTAGATTAGAACTGACGACCCAGAAGTTAGCAGCACAACTGGTAACTCACTACACTATCAGGGCCACTCATCCTAATGTGTGCGTGGTTGCTGTCGAGTCGCTATTGACTTATAGCAGAGTGGGTTTTTAGAGGCTGCTAAGTCCCATTAAGGAGACTGCCCGTCCTCTCAAAGTTCTGCTGGTGGATTTGAACAGCCTGCCTTGGAGCTCGCAGCATAACTCCTTACTCACTAGGCCACTAGGGCTCCTAGTTAATAATAATAATAATAATAATAATAATAATAATAATAATAATAAAAAGTTAAGTAGATACTTAATTTAAAAGTAACTGTGAAATGTCTGTCTACTAAATGACTTTGGGTTAGTGAAACTAGTATTTCTTTACTAAAAACATTTTAAATGCAGAAGGCTGAGCAAAATAGTCTTCTCTGTGTTAACAGTACCAGCAACTTGAAAACATCCTCACTGTCAGTTTCTTCAAGGATGCAAATGACCCCAACATGCTTCCCAAAAACACTCCCCTCAGGTGGGATCTTATACCTCAAAAATGTTGAATATATGCAGAATTAATTCATGCAACACAGGCTTCCTTGAAAGCCTTAAACATTTACAAATGTACTTAGCAGTTGGACTCACCTCCACCTGTAGGTAGCTGCTAAGTTGGCAGAAAAGTCCTATCTAAAATGCACAGAACACTTCTTATGCATCTTTTCATCTTACTTGATGTTTAACACCGCAAGGTAGGTTGGTTTTTGTTCTTGTTTACCCCATAAGAAAAGGATGAGGTTTCACTGTGTAACCTAAACTGAGTGTTTTGTCTTGCCAGCTTAGCCCAGAGACCAGGAGATTTGCTTCAGGAAAGGGAAATGAGCAGAGACCAACAATCACCTGATTACTAACAAAACTGAAGGCAAGGAGACAGAGGCCTCTTCACAATGGCATGCCTGCACAAGATCTGCACAAGGAAAAGTGAAGTTCAGTGTCATTTAAACTAATCTCTACTTGAACCTTTTAAGAGATAAAACCATTTGAGCAGTAATTTAGTACTAAATTAACTTGGGTTTTATCCTCCCTATCTCTGAAGTTCTCATTGTTTAAGTAAAGGTTCCTGCAAAAGAAGTGAAGCATTCTTTTTCTCTTCAGGAAGGGGGGGGGGGGGGGGGAAATCAAGCTTGAAACTGTCTGGGTGGCCTGGCTTATCACAGGCATATGTAGGCAACAGTCAAATACATCCTGAGTTTTTATGTACTGCGCCTTTTCCCCCCCAAGACTATCCCAAAGTACTCCATGGTAATCAAGTTTTATATCACTGTTATTATCACGATGCCTAACCTTGTACTAACAAGAACTGAACTCTGCAAGGGAAGGATGCCAGACAAAGAGAAAAACAAGGGAAGAATTCTGGCAGATACTACTACCAAATAGAGCCTTTGAAAAGACCTTGAAGACAACCAGTTGAATAATTGGGCTGAAAACTAAAGGTTGTATCTTTTTTTCTCAAGCTATTGACAACTGACCCTCTGATTCATGAACCAAAATGTAGCCAAATTCATAGACCATGATATTTGCAGTGACTTCTGAAGTAAAACATGTATAAGACACTGCTAATAAAGACCAAGATTTTAAATACTTCCAATTCCCCCAAGGTTAACGCTTCTCAGTAACTGAATGAAAAAGCACTTTCTCATCTTTTGGGCATCTTATGGGTCATCTTCAGAGATGTTTATCTGGTTTATGTCGGCAGCTCCAGACAGGACAATTTGACTCTGACCCTAAAGAAGAACTCCTGCTTCTAAAGGATTAAATGTTTTTGTCTGAATGTCCTGTCAGTTTGCAATCTGTTAATTCAATTATACCACTTCCATGATGCTTCCTGTATTCAAATGCCAATCACAAAAGAGGAACAATGTAGTTTCAGCATTACAAAGTTTCAATTTTTTTCACTAAAATAATTACCATAATACCTACACATATTTGGCTTAGGGTAAAGAAATGTACTCATGCATATGTAGCTGTAAAGTGAGAAAGAAATATCTGTGTTGGAGTATATTTTAGTAAGTACATGTTAGTTAAGCTGGAGGATACAAAGGGATAGTGTTTATTCCCCTTTTGGTAGAATCAGGTAAGCAATCTGGAATCCTACACCTATAAACCAAAATGGTTAAGGAAGAAACAGATAAGAGAGCAATTCTATGCAATGGCAGCCAGTTGAAGGCTGATCGGTAGAACAACCTTCTTCCTCAGGTTCACTGGAGAATCATCATCAGTCTTCCAGTCCCATCAGGATTGGGCTGAAAAGTAATAAGAAATGAGGGCAATTAGAGAGGAAATGAGAGCAACAGACAAAGGAACAACCTAGAGACAAAACAGTATGGAATCTGTGTTTTGAGTCAAGGAGGTTTCCAAAAGGGAGGCGCCAATGATCATGTGGGGAAAGGAATTAGAGCTGTGGTAGGTGACTTAAGTTCTGACTGAGGGGAACTGGCTACGCCTCTGCCAAATAGCAGGGTCTGGAGAAGACACCGAGGGTTCCAGAGAATGTTGTGGAGAAGCAAACAAGTCTCATTTCTATTCAGTCCAGGAGTGAGGGCTAAAAAAGGAAAAGGAAAAAAAAAATACAGATTGGAGACCAGTACGATGACAATGTCATCCATAGTACAGTAACCCCCTCTTATCTATGGGGAACCTATTCCATAGTTCTCAGTGGGTCCCTAAGACCATGACTATTACTATATTACTAAGTCCAATATATACTAGGTCTTGTCCAATACATATGTACCTAGGAGAAAGTTTAATCTATGCACTAGGCACAGTGAGAGATTAACAACAACAACTGAAAGCCAGATTGTTCACTCTGTGCATACACTGGACAACAGAATGACTCACATCCCGGGTGAGACACAGCCTCCAGATTTCATCACACTATTCACTTAACATTTAGCTACGGGTAACAGAAATCCTGGGTAAGAGAAGATACTACTGCAATGGAGAGCTGAAGAAAACTGGGAACCTACGACAGAAAAAGAAAAGGGTCAATTTTTGATGTGTTAACTTTGAGGTTAGTCGTAACCAAGTGTAGCTATAGTAAAGACAACAGGAAATAGGAGGCTGATGAAGTCTTTGTTTTTAAATGAGAAACTGTCAAAACAAGCCCCTCTTGTCCCCTTGAGTTCACATAACCTAATTCCAACTTGACATTTACATTCCAGAGCTGAAGGGGAATTAGAGTTCCTACCTTCCCAAGGAAGACCACAAAGACCAAGTTGCCTATAGGTGATCCCCAGATTACGAGCAGATCCTGTTCCTAAGTCTATCTTCAAGTCAAATTTGTACAAAAGTTGGAATATGGCTCATAATTGTAAATAAGTCTAAACCATCAGTCACACATTTATTTTAGTGCATAATAAGTAGAGTATGTGTCTATGTATAAAAAGCATTAAAGAAACAGATCTAAATCCAATAAAGCATCTTTAACACGGTAATATAGTAATTACAATAATAGTGTTTAGACTCATGTTGCAACATAGCACCTAAGTGCTATTTTTAATTGATGCCACTCAAAAAATAAATAAATAAAAACAACCTACTAAACCACTACTGTCAAATTGGTTCTGATTTCTAACAACCCTCCACTGGGTTTCCGAGACTGTGCATCATTACAGGGGGAGACTACTTATCTTTACCCCAAGGAGAAGCTAGTGGGTTCAAACTGCTTACCTTCCAGTTAGTAGCGCAACACATTGCATACTACCCTACCTGAGTTCCTTATGAACCATCTTAAGTCTATTGAATTTGTAAGGTAATAGGCTTTTTAGGGGTTAGTTTATAACTATAATTTGTACGTAAGTCTGACGTTTGTAACTGGGGGACTGCTATATGCTAAGCATTTTTAAAAGTTCATGTCACTGGAATATCAACTTCAAACACTGAGTAGCATTTAAATATATATCACAGCTCTTTCATTTCAAGCCTATTTAACATTTCTGAAATATCTAGATCAAAATGTTGGGTCAAATGACTATATTCCAGTAAAACATGTACTAAAAGGAAAAATTCTTCCCCATCCTACGTCTCCCTGAAGATAATCACCGTATTCAAGACACCTGTCAGTCAAACAGGTTTTCTTCGTGTTCGTTTTCTCTCCAAGAGAAACCTTCCCTCCAAGCTTCTCTCTCGCTGTTCAGAAATACCTACAGCTCCCTTTTCCCTAACACCAGCCCAAAGCCAAAACTGTTCCAAAGCTTTTGAGAACCAGCACTGGAAGATCTTCAAAGAGGCACTGCCCATTAACCACAACAGCAGCTGCTGGCTGGAGCCTACAGTTTAAATCTCTGAAAAAGAAACTGTGGCTTCTGAAATTTAAACAAGGAGGTGCCACTTGTAATTACAAACATTCCAGTGGGTTCTTCCTTCATTGATGGTTTCCAAACAAAGGCTTTTTATTCCATTTCGGTGGTGCTCCTCAAACCAAGAATGCAGGCATTTCTTTGTGCTTTTCCAGTGCAGCCTCCAGCTCAGCAGAGGGGCGCAGGAGGCGGGTTTTTACCTGGCTAGGCTCAGAATACTCAAAACCATCTCATGTGTAATTACTTGTTTGGCTAAAAACCAAAAAACCAAATGCTTCAGATTTATGCTCCACATTAAGAACAACATTCAAGAAAGATGCTCTTACATACATACACACACACACACACACACACACACACACACAACACCTCACATTTCAAGAATGTTGAGAAATGGTGTCCACCTATTTCAGAGACAAAAAAAAAGTTCATCAGAGATTAACACTGAAGCATTCCACTATTTCTGGCTGAAATTAAAAATTTCTATTTTAAATCAATGGAGCAAATATCTAGAAGTAAATAATAATCTCTCCCTACCACCCCACACCCTTATCCCACGAAAATCAGGCTCACATACTTACAGCTTGCTGTATGGATTTTTCTCACATCAAGTAGGCATTTTGTAATCACTTCAATTACAGAATACAGACTGAAATTAGTACTTAGCCAGTTAGACATGGGGGGAAAAGACAGTTTTCTTTAAAGCAGTATATTCACAAAAGGCAAAAGCATTTATGCCATGAAAACATTTCAAGATAAACACATGAAAGAGTTATCTCTTCACCATCAAACTAAAATAAGCCTTGCCTACAGATAGAGGGTATTCATTATGGGAACAACTGGAAATGGCCAATCTTGCCCAGGGTGCTTTCCATAGTAGGCCACAGCTGAGGGATTATCTACAATTACTGCATATTTACACAACCATATTTACACAACAATAAAACTCATCTTATCTGAGCCAAACAAAACCTTTGCTTAAAATAAATCAAACCACTGTAAAAGGTCTCCTTGGTGGAGACAGTAATTGGGCTTTGCCTCTGCTAGTTTCTTCCTTTACTTTTACCCAAGGAAGGCAATGGCTCTTCACACTTCCTTCCTCATTGAAGCAAGAGTAACATAATATTTCAGCATCTACAGTTGAGACCATGTACATTCCAGCAGCAATACTGTGACTAAGATGGGGGGATGTCATCTTCCATACATTCACTCTACAGTATACAAGGATGAAAGAAGAAATAGTAAGATACCAAGAATTTGTTTAGAATAATGGGGGGAGGGGCAAGGGGAGTACTGAATCTGGGTGATTAGCACAGGTTAATGATGGTCCTCTTCCTTCTTTTATACATATTTGAAATTGTCTGCTACAATATTAAGGGGAAGAAAAATATGATCAAAGACTTTTAAAAAGGCAACTTGTTGTAAAAGCCAATTTTTAAACAGAAAATCATTATCTACTTTGTCTCTTGTTCATGAAAGGGAAACAGTGCTTCGTAGAAAAAAATCAAGATGTGCTCTTGTTATTGAACTTTTTATTTCTTCCTTCAGTAAGGTAGAACCAATTTTGCTACAAATAGCTATCCTTGAAAAGACAGATAAAATCTCAAAGTCTCTACCCCAGAGTCTTCTGAAGCATAGTGTTCACATCTTTGACTTGCTACAGTGACAAGGATGCGGATGAAGGCACTCTGGACAGCAGTGGTTCCGTGGCTGTCAAATCAAGTCCAGAGGTACCGCACTTGTCATTTGGCAAAGACAACCTTACCAAGAAGTAGTGCCTGCCTCCCCAGCAGTAACTCATTTGATCCATGGATTGATCACTGAAAGCTACCATTAATTCAGAATTCAAAACATTCTTGGCCAAAATACCACCTCCTTATGAGCCACATCCTTGGCTGGGGAAGGCCTACAGAGTAGTAGAACAGAAGGTTCACTGGCTAGAAATCAAGGGGCTTGCTCCCAACTTAGCCTCAGTTCAACTGTAAGACAGAGCCCAGCCTTCCCTCCTGGACTGAGCTCCAGTTGCCTGACTTCAAACTAATGAGATCTCAGCAGCTGATTCTGAATCCCTTTCCCCTTTCAAACATCCCCTGGTTACAAGCATCTCGAATTCCTCAGGAAGGAATATGAAGCGTTTTTATTACTAAAATGTTCCATTTTCTTTTAAATACTTTTTATTTGGATATGAATATTGAGCATGATTATGAATTTTTATGTGAAGATGAAGTCCTGTATCGTTTGCATTCACAGGCGTATATATCTATAGATATTTGTATGAGTACGCACACAAACTGGGACCATTAGGTGCCTTTTTATGGGACTAATTGCTTCCAAATCAAAGCAGCAAATTTTCTATTCCGCAACAGATGTCGCTGTGTGATTTTTCCTTTCTGTGTTGGATTTTCAGTTTAAAATGCCCAGCATAATGGTCAGTACTACTCTTTCTCAAAAAATATACCGCATTTGCATCCTCGGGATTTATTTTTTATAATTCTTCTTGGTGTACTAGTGAATTTCCACTCAAATCATAGCATCAATCGATTAGTTTGGCCCAATTTAACAAATTCTTCATACAAAAATAAACCTTTTGTTAAAAGCACAAACTTTATTTTTTAAAAAACATAAATCCTAAGTGGCTGACGAGGCATTAAAATGTCACACGCTGAAGCCCAAAGAGAATGAGACAGTTTATATTCATAGAAACAGTATCAGTTTTTTTAAGGCTGAAAATAATTTAGCCGTTTAGGCCAAGAAATAATAAAAATCTACTTAATGTTCAAAGCCAAAATACATGAAGTGTGGACAAAAGTCACTAAACATCAGCTTTATTATTAATGACGTTGAAAATTTTGGATTCTCATTTTCATTAAAAAAAAAAAACAGGTTGATACCATAATTGCAAGCTATCTTACTAATCTAACATCCACTTCTTGACACATGTCATAGAAAAGTGACATCTTCTCCCTTCAACCAACACATCCTCTGATGACCATCAGTCTCAACAGGTAGCTAGTACTTTCTTTTGTTGAAATTCAGAGCTAGGAGAATCTCCCTTTCAGACCCAGAACCCAGATAACGATCTTCTGGGATTTTAGAGGGAATGAGAGATGAGCAGTCTGTCAGAGACCAACTCCGATAAGAATATGAAGCCAGGAAGTGAGAGAGATAACCCAAGTGTCCTGCTTATTGGTTTCTTCCCTGTCCCACTCCCGTTTACCAGGAGGGCCATTGGGGAAAACTGGAGAAAGCATGTACAACATCCATATGAATAAAGCTCTTTGTTCCAGAGTACTGCCTGCTCTTTTATTCCCCCCTTTTTCTTATTTGTTCATTTCAAAAGATTGCTCAATGGGTCTCTTGTTCCTCCAAAATGTCCCAGGCAAAATAATGCAAGCTTGTCTCATCACACAAGTCACTAAATGAAGCCTTGTGCGTCTCCAATGACACACTGTAAATATAAAGTGGCATTAATGAGGGATATTTTATCAAGGCTATCACAGACAAGTGCAAGTCCCTCCTGCAGCTATTCAATTTGATGCAGGGAAAGGCAACAATAGCAAGGGCGGCACTTTGGTAAAGTCCTCATCCCTGATCCGCAAGCCCCAAAAGGCCAGGACAAGCAAACTCAGCTTTGGGTGCCTTCTCATCACCACCAGACCTCCACCCCTCAGCCATATTTCTCTAAGACATGTAAAACAGTAAGGGGTGGGGGTAATCAACCACTGGTTCATTTAGATTTAAAAAAATAAAATAAAATCGTATATGCATGTACCTAAGATATATTTAACAGGCATGATTTATTCTGTGGATTGAGCAAGGCAACGCCGTTTTAGATGCATTTTATTAACACCAGTTTCAACCAAACACCCTGGGAAGAGGGACGGGAGAATATTTTCTCCAGGGATGGAAGGATTTGGTTACAGGGAGGAAAAAAAAGAATCAGAACTAGAATAGAGGAAAAAACAACAATGATTCTAGTTCATTTTCCCAGCGAGGATGTAAATGAAAAACGCCTAATGAAGTTAGAAGGCAGCACCAACAGGTTTCTCTAATCCTGAGAGAGAAAACGGAACGCCTCTGAGAAAGCTTAATATAGTGAAATGGCTGTGGAAGAAAAGTCCAAGGTGCCCACCTGAAATATGTAGCCAGAGTCCAGGATCTGGGATGGAGTCAATGACCCCACCTCCTCAAACTTAGCACCTTGTCATTTTACATTAAAAAGGCGAGGGGGGTTTAAAGTCCTCTCAGCCCCTCACTACAAATCAAACCCAATTACTTTCTAATTTGAACACAATCTGATAACCAGCGTACAAACAGGGATGTACACAAGAGCAGGGAGCTGCTTCCATGGTAACTGGCAACAGAATTTTCATGTAGCTCTGACATGCACGGTTGAGTTCCAGACCGCTCCTTTCTAAGCACATACCCTTCGCCAGGAAGGCAACTTCTTACCTCGATATAGTTACAAATACCGTGCAGCTGCTACTACCTAGATGCCTTCAATGAGCAGTTTGACAGGGAGGCATAATCTAATCTTAGTCCGCTGCCAAACAGCATTGCCGGACTCCCATTTTTAGTCGAACGGCAATATCCCCACCAGCGCTGCCTAACCCCCCTTTCTGCAGCCAATACAAGTCTATTGTTGCTTCTATTATGCACCAGTTACCGAGCCTTTACTCACGCTCACGTTTAACTGACACTGGCGCTTTTTACAATGCAGCAACACAAGGGATCCCTTTCAGGAACATTTTATTGAGCCCATCCAGTGAGAGCCATCACCCGAAATGAAGTTGTATTCACACTGGCATCGGCTGAACCCAATTATCTCGTAACTCATAAATTAAGAATTCACAGAGGGAAAACACATAAACAACATCCGGAGACAGCGGCGTGGAAGACAAATCCTCAGCGCTGGGGCTGAAGCTGCTGTCAGATTCCCTTCCCTACACCGCCCCAAAAGGTTCCCCCGACTAGGCTCCTCTGGCAAGCCTGTTTCGGGGGAAATAAACAAACCCAGCATCCTCCAAGCCCGAAGCTAGCACCCTCGTACATCCCCATTTCCTACAGCATATCTCTTGCGTTGTTTATATAACTGTGTGTCCTCTAGAGTGTAAACAAAAGACACAACCCAAGCGAAGAGACGCCCTCGGAGGTGCACGGTGTCCCTAGCGCTAAGCCCGCCCGGGCAAGGGGCTCGCGGGTGCGGGCTGAGCTCTCCGTCTCTGCCGCCACTTGTTGCTCCACGGTCCTGCAGCTCCTAAACTGCAAGGAGGGGCTTTGCAGGCGCAGAGCCCGGCTCTGCTGCATCGTCTCCTTCACCTCCCCAGCCCCCTGCAGCTCCGTGCCACTCCGTCCCGGCTCCCCGCCCGGAGTCCGCAGCAAGCTGCTGGGGCGCAAGGACGCCGCGCGGCTGCTGAGCTCGGCGAGGTGGCGGGAAGGGGAGGCAGGGTGCAGCAGCACTGCTGGCTGCTCCGCTGGGGAAGAGCTCCAGCTCCCTTTTGTTAGCAAAAGCAAACACTGCCCTCTTCTTTCCCAACCGCGCCAACGCGCCCGGCACACGGGCAGCCACACATCCGTGCTCCTACCGAGGGCTCGGCGTCTTCGGGGAACGCGCGGGGCATGCAGAGCCGCCCCTGGGCAAATTCCCAAGACAGTTCCCCACCCCTGGGGCGCCCGGAGGCCCGCAGGGTTCCCGCCCGGCCGCAGAGGCCGCGGACGTTCCCTCCATCACCCTCGCTCGGCCAGGAAGCCCGGGAAGGCTGGAAATCCAGTGTCCCCACTCCTAGCGGAGGACATTGTGGGGCAGGCGAGCTGCGGGCTCTCGGCTCCTTCCTGCAGAGGCGGCGACAGCAGCCGCCGCCCCCCCCCCTCCCCGCGGAGCCGGGCCGGGAGAACTTTCCCTGCCTGGACCCCGGCCAAGGAGACCCGCAGCCGAGGGGAGGGGGCGGAGGGGCTGCGATCCCGGGCTGGGAGGGAAACACGAGCGGCGTGCACTCCGCGGCGCAAGGAGGACGCCAGTGCGCGGGGAGAGCAGAAAAGATCAAACAAGTCTGGGGATGTCCTGTGGACCGGTGAGCAATCACGCTAAAGGCGGCTGGGATTCAGCCATCCCGAGGCTTCGGGAGACCGAGAATTGAGGGGGAACTCGATGAATGGTGGGGGCAAGTGGGCAGCCCTGAGAGATGAGAGGATCTGCAAGTTACAGGAACAACGAGTTTTGAGAGGTGCGGAAGGTTTGAGGGTGTTTTCCATAGATCCCTTTCCCCATATTTTCTAGCCCTTCGGACCCCCATTATCATCACCCCATTCTGCACCCCGCGCCACGCCGGGGAGAGAAAGGTGTGGGTGCAGCCATCCCTAAGGGCTCTAATTCACATCAAGCCGGGCAAGGGGGAAGAGAATCACGGATTCCCTGAGTCCCTTCCATCTCACCCTTGAGTTTCCTCTCTACACACCCTCCGTTCGGATTTAGGAAGTGGGGGAAGGTTGTCATGGAAACGTTCCCCCTCCATGGCTACCGCTACTGGGGTGCTTGAAGAGGTTTAGGGGGCCAACCCGCCGGTGCCCGCACCTACCTGTGGGGATCAGTGCCGCGGCGGAGAGGAGCAACAGCAGAAGCCTGAGCCGGAGCCCGGGAGGCGCCGCCGCCGCCGCCACAGCCGCTGCCGCCGCACACTGGGATCCGCTCGGCAGCACAGCACTCGCCATGTCGGGCACCTGCCTCAGACTGGCGGCCGTGGCTTCCTCCAGAGCCCGAGCGGACAGCTAATGAGATGCTAATGACATGCGCTGGAGGCGGAGTCAGAACTGGCCAATCACGGCATCCCGAACCCACCCCGCTCTCAGTGGACTCGCCCCCTCCCCCACCCCGCCCCCTGGCGCTGGTGTTAGGCGGCGCGCCCGCGCCACCTAGGGGCGGGGCTAAGGGGAGGGGCGTATGCAAATATTTTATGTTAAAATTCGTTTTCGCTTCCTCCGGATCAAGGAAAAAGTGTTCCCTAGGGCACCTGGCGTGTGGAGGCACCGGCTCCAGGGGGCGGGTCTAACTTCCTGTACACCTTTATTAGGAATGTTTATAGCAGTCGCTTTATCAGAGGGATGGCTGGAGACTCCCTGGGAGGCTCCTCTGCGCAGTACATGGAGTGTATCTGGCCTGTAAGACAGACCTTGTAAATTTCCGACACTCACCTTGCACAGAAGAAATAGATCTTTGGGAAACAGGGGCTGTTCGGGAGTGGAGAATGAGAATGCAGGTCCCCGGATTGACAAAACAATCCGGGAGAAGTGCATGCGTGCTTTGCACGTCCGGCGGCGCGGGAGAGCCAGCTCAACAACCTAGCGGTAGACTTGGGCATAGTTGTAAAAAAGGAACTCTTGGAGTAGGGTGCTGGGCTTTTTGAATCAGTGTCTTTCCAGTGGAATCTCAGTAGAGGTCAATTGAAGAGGTCAGCTCAAGCTCCCCAGTTTGCTGAGAATCTCCTTCCTGGTTATAGCATATACATATGTTTAATATATATGGTGTTTAATATTATATATTGACAATTGCATATGCAGGGTAAAACAAAAATCTATTCGTTCCAGGCTGCAGGGTGAGGACAGAGAGTAAAGATGGGGTCTGTCATGTCCTTTCTTCCAGGCTCAAAGCCACTGCTCTCTTACCCTAGGACCCCAGCCCTTTCTATTCTCAAAGGTGGCTGAAGAACAACAGGTGCTCTGAGCTTTCTGAGTATGGGAGAGAGAGGCTCTCCAATCTGAAGCCAATTGCCTCTCCGAACTAGCTGTCCCTCCCAAAATCGCCTTTGCTTCCTTTTCAACCAGGCAGCCAGCTCTCTTGTTTGTCTGCTGCTTTAATTACTTATTTTCTTCCCCTCTAGAAGATCGTGTGTGCTCTGACCCTCTGTTGCTCAAGCATCAAATTGAAGGACGATCCGTATTAAGTATAAAGGTTTATAATAATTTAAGTATTCATAGAATGCAGAACAATAAGATGTAGGAAATACAATTTGCATAATAAATATCAATATCACAACAGCTAAAACAAACTATGACAAATTATCTGTAGCTAAATGACCGTGAGATCACTGAATGTAAATTGCAATGCCTGAGCGAAAGTGTAGAGCAGCTGCATCAAGTTATTTCCCTGGCCCTCTGTCCTCAGCATGCTGGGGGTGGGGTGGGAATGATCATAAATAAATAAATAAAAATACATATCAAAAGGAAGTCAAGATCTGCCAGCCCACCAAATGAGTTACACTTAAAAACAGCCTACTATTATCCATTATGCATAAACTAATTCTGAGACTACCCTGTCTTCACAGCCCTGGAGATTCGGCTCTGTAATTACAGGCCCTGATGCATGAACTGCAGGCAGCCCTCCAGAACTCCAGGAAGCGCCAGCAGGCAGAGAGTACTGCGTGAAGCAGGAAACCATCTCCCCATAGTCTTCTTAACAGTGCCCAGTCTGCAAGACCCTGTGTCATCTCATCACCTCTGCAAGTGAAGCTACCTGGACCAGATCAAAGGCCAAGCCAAGTCGCAAAACCTGGGTGAAAATGCAAGATAACGTGTACACCATCAGTGATTTATGAGCATAGAGGAAGATCCTATGTGCTAGGAATGCTAGCGCAGAGCTAGCAAATAATAACATCAATATTTGCTATCATTATTATCCAATTCTGATGGTCTAGTCTATAAGAAGTTGCACTGTTAACACAAAGGCCATGCCTTTCTAGGAGTTCAAATCTACCAACAGCTCTGAGGGAGAAAGATGAACAATCTCCTCTTATGTAATTTACAGCTTCTGAAAATGTGCTAGAGTCAGGTATGCATTGGTTCCAACTATCAGCAAGGAGGTTAAGGTTCTGAATATCATCAACATCATTATTATAGCATGCATAGGGAGCTCTGGTGACCTAGTGGGTAAGAGCTGCACTGCCAATCCAAAGGTGGTGGTTGTTGTTAAGTGCCATCGAGTCATAGGTGACTCATAGCAACCCTATGAACGAAAGACCTGGACACTTATATAATTTTCATCCTTTCTCCAGGTTTGTAGGGTTCTGGAGGCAAGCTACTTCAGAAGTGGATACCACTCCTGCTTCCAAGCTTGTTTGAATCGGGGAGCTCCACCAAAAGATTGTCCACTGTGATTAACCATTATCACATTTGACTCATTAATGTCACAGTGTTCAGCTTCAAAGCAACCATGATTTACCTCTGTGCAGCAAGTGGACAGACCAGGGCTATATGACCTAGAAGAATGTTTGCCAAAAAAATAATTAAAAGCAGTCCTGAGGGCCATGGATTAAAGTCACCCACCTTTGGCTTAGTAGCATCACTTTCTGTCCACTAGGCCAACTGATCTCTCTCGTTGTTGTTGTTGTTGTTGTTAAGTGCCGTTGAGTTGTAGTAGTAGGCGACTCAGCGACCCTATAAACAGTGGTCCAAAACACAAACTACTCTGAGGGAGAAAGATGGGCAGTCTCCTGAGCAATTTATAGCCTCTTTAAACTCACTGGAGGGTCAGCTATGAGTCAATTCTGATTTGATGACAATAAGTTATTATATCATGTATTGGAGTCTCTGCGTGGTGCAAATGGTTGAAGTACATGCTACCAACTGAAAGGTTGTAGGTTATAGTCTGACCAGTGGTGCCTCAGATAAAGGACCAGTGATCTTCTTCTGAAAAATTAACCATTAGAAGCCTTGTGGAACACACTTCTATATAAGGGATTTGTTGTGAGTCAGAATAGACACCGCAGTAACTTGTATTGCTTTTATTGAGCTTTTACTAAGTACTTTGCATGCATAATCTCATTGAAACTTTGGAACAATTCCCAAGATAAGAACTATTATTAGTTCCCATTCTATTGTTTTTAAACAAGGTTAGAAAAATTAAGCAATGATCCAAGGTCACAGTTTCTAAGAAGCAGACTGGGTTTATGCAATTAGCCACTATTCTTTACTGTACCTCAGTAAATATTTGTGGTGTGAATGAATAAATTCCACATTACAGTGCATAAATAATAAGCAAAGGGTGCCTACATTTTTAACATGAGTTGAAAATATGCCAGCAACCGAAACCATTTAAAAAAACCCCAAAACCACAAAACACCAAACACAACAGGATTGCCCACGACCAAGGAAATGGTTTTCTCTGGAGGCTGAATC
The DNA here is from genome assembly GCF_000299155.1 of Elephantulus edwardii. NCBI lineage: Eukaryota > Metazoa > Chordata > Mammalia > Macroscelidea > Macroscelididae > Elephantulus > Elephantulus edwardii. The sequence continues at coordinate 7,912,197 of NW_006399843.1, forward strand.
TCCAAGAGAATCTAGCCAGGCCCCAGTCCTCCCACACTCGGAACACAGTATGGGGACATTGGAAGATGTGGAGTGTTTTCATCTTCTTTCATGCTCTTGGCACATCAAATGAACACCTACTCATATTTCCAATTGGCAAAGAGCAACATGGGACATTTCTGCAAGAAATGCTAATGCAGGATGACTTGCCTCACCAGAGGAATGCAAATAGCTTTAGAAATTTCCACCAAAATACCACCTGTGCCATGTGATTAAAGAACCTGCACATCCAATTTCCGCCGTCAAGAAACTGAGTCATGGAATGCATTTAGCATGGGTCGACATGGAAAGAAATAGAGCTGAGTTTTTAGGATTAAGCTGTTGCTACTCTATCCACTAGCCACACTCTTCTCCCACCCCCAGCTCTTTCACACTAAAGATCTCGCCAAGTGATTTAACATATGGAACATGTGAAGAACGTATCAAATTCCCGCAGCCGCTAAATACAAGTTATGACTACTCTATCTTTCTCATAGTAAAGCTCGTCATTTTCTGCTTCATGGACTAGAACTCCTTGCCAACTCCAAGTTCCAGCATTTCTCCTCCTCGCTGTATGGCTTTAACCAATTTTAACACCCAGATGGTGTTTTTGCCATTTATAACTGATAATCAATTGTTTTGTGAATTTAATTTTTCAAGAAAGAACTGAAATACTTATCAGAATTACAATCTGGGTGCTGTTTGTGTTAGAATAAAATTGCCAAAAGTACCAAAAACCCAGTCTTTTATTTTTTATTTTTTTTTTTACCCTGAGAAAAACTTTCAAGAATAAGGGACAGGGAGACTTACTATTGTTTGCTTTCCCTACAGAGTGAAAGATTCATGTTTAGGGGAATGCATCAGAGATAATTGATGAGAACTAATAACATCTTCCTTTTGTAAATGCTAGTCATGGGAGGATGCAAGTATAGAAAGCAACAAAAATAAGTTCTAGAGAAAGAAAACAGTACTTAGAGGCAGCTACTTTGTTTACTGTAACTACCTTGCTACTGGTTTATTGAGTATCCATAGGAAAGAGGTCTAATCAACTTCAATAGTTAAAAGCTTTACTAATATTACAGAAAAATTTGCTCCATATAGACAAATATTCCATATGTTAAACTAAGTTAATAGTTTATTAGAATATTCAACTTGATAGTCTTTTTCTCATTTTTAATTTTGTGTAAGCTCTTACTTGCTTAGATTAAGACTAAGAAGCTCATCTTTGAAGGTATCAATCTATAAATCTTTATGAAATATAAAGCCTCTTAAATCCATATTCCTAAATGAGTAATTAAACACTTTACCCAAAGGTTTGTACTTCTAAAATCATAAAGTTGACAGTAAACTCTTAAATATCAAGAGGTGAATTATCAGTTTGAAGGAAGGAGAATCACTGAAGTAGGTTGCAGAAAATGACACATAAACTGAGTCAAGGAGCAGCCCCATCTCCATAAAAGGAAACTTGCCACAGGGACCAAATCATAGTTTGTTCCAATCAGCTACCAAGGAATATTCCTAGTTATACATGGCTGAGCCAAATATATACTCAATATATACTCATTAGAAAAACATTTAAAGAGCACCTCCACTGAAGCAGTCACTGCCAAGTGTGCAGAATACAAAGATGAATGAGAAAGTTCAACTGCCACCAAGGAACTTGCAGTGTATTAGAGGAGACAGATGGACTCTGATAACCATTGTACGTGGTACATCCCTTTATAATATATGCACATGACTCTCATGTGAACAAAGTAGGGAGATACCTAGCTATACCTACAGTGGCAGGTATGAATATCTCTGTGATAGAGAAAATAGCACACAGGAGAATGTTCTTGAGCTGAGGTATGGGAGTTGAGTAATATTCCACAAGGTAGGCAGGGTACTTTTGGGAAAGAGGGAAAGTAACTCTGCCTAATGACTGAATCACAGACTTCCACAAGACAAATGGCAAGAAAAGAAGCTGAAGAGAGATATATGTGTATACATACATATATCTATGTGTATATATACTTTCTCATGTGTGTGTGCATGCCTGTGGAAATGTGGGAAAGCCATCCATAGCATATTAAGAGATTATATTATTTACTAGGGAAAAATGGAAACCTATATTAGTAAGGGAAATATCTTTGGAAAAATCTTGCATGATCCAGGATGCATCAAAAGAAGGTGAAGGAAAATACTTAGAGTCACTGTACAAAAAATAAATGGTTGTACATTGAAATATTTCAGTAAGTAGCATATGATAAAGAACCATTGGTGATGAAGGAAAAAAGTTTAAACTGTGTTGAAGGAATTCGTAAAATACAAGGCCCCAGGAATCAATGAGATACCAGTCAGCATGTTCAAATAACATATACAGCCCTGGACATGCTCACCAGTATGTGCAAGAAAATTTGGAAGACAGTGACCTGGTCAACTGACTGGAAGTGATCCATATTTGTTCCCATTTCCAAGAAAGGTGGTCCCATAAAGTGTGAAAATTATCAAACAATATCATAAATATCACACACAAGCAAAACTTTCTTTTTTGCTGAGAAAGTATATTTATCTAGAAGTAGTGTAGTTCAACAGTTTTTCTTTTTCTCTTTTTTTATTATTAATTTTAATGAATGTTTACAGAGACTTTGGATTTCCATTCATACATTGTTACATTTTTCTCCCATCCCTCCCCCCAAATTCACTCTTCTCTTTGAAAAGTAAAAAAAAAAAATAATTTTTCATTGTTATACAATCCCTCACCCCAAGTCCACTCCATTATGCAGCCTTCATTCTGGACTCCTGTCACGATTATTTTTTTTCTATAATTATATTTTATTAATTTTCATAAACATTTACAGAGATTTTGGGCTTCCACTCATTCATTGTTGCACTATTCTCTCT
>NW_006399843.1:7916091-7927199 GCF_000299155.1 Elephantulus edwardii
AGGGTTCCAGTTTCTCCACAACCTCGCCAGCATTTGTTGCTTGCTGTTCTGTTACCTAATCCTGTATCGCTTTTAAACAGTTCTCTCCCTCATCTATTTCAGTACAATATACACTATACACTATTTATTCCCTCTTTCTCAGTCTCCCCTCAACTCTGATGTCAGTCTGTTTTACAACAGTAGCACTATGCAATATTTGCCCTTTTGCAACTGAGATATTTCACTCAGCATAATGTCCTTCAGGGTTATCCATTTTGTATAATTTTTCATGAGTTCTTTGTTTTTCAATGCATCATAGTATTCCATTGTGTGAATATACCACAGCTTCTCTATCCATTCGTTTGTGGATGGGCACTTAGGTTGTTTCCAACTCTTCACTATTGTGAACAAAGTCTCAATAAACATGGGTGTGCATATATCTGCTTGTATGTCAGTTATGGTCTTTTTTGGGGTATATTCCCAGTAGTGGAATTGCTGGGTCAAATGGTATTTCTATTTGCAACTTGAGAAAGCATCATACAGCCTTCCATAGTGGTTGTACCATATACACTCCCATCAACAGTGAATAAGGGTTCCAGTTTCTCCACAACCTCGCCAGCATTTGATGTTTGCTGTTCTGTTAAATTTTGCTATTCTGACTGGGGTGAGATGATATCTCATAGTTGTTTTGATTTGCATCTCTCTTAGAGCTAGGGATTTTGAACACTTCTTCATTTGTTTGTTTGCATCTGAATGTCTTCTTTTGTGAAATATCTGTTCGTATCATTGCCCATTTTTCAGTTGGCTTATTTACCTTTATCTTGTGGTGCTCAATTATTCTATGAATTCTAGATATAAGTCCATTATCTGATATGTCATTACCAAATATTCCCCCCCCCCCGTCTATGGCTTTTCTTTTTACCTTGTTGGAGAAGTCTTTGGATGTGCATAGGGATTTGATTCTTAGAAGGTCCTGTTCATCTATTTTATCCTTTCCTGATTGTAGAGTTTTCAAGACGCTTGGAAGACAGTTTATGTTGTGGATTGTGACTTCTAGAGCTCTCCCAAGCTTTTCTTTAATGAAGTTTATAGTCGTAGCTTTTAGTCCTAGGTCTATGATCCCTTTTCAGTTGGTTTTTGTATATGGATTGAGGTGTAGATCTTGCTTGAGTTTTCTACAGATAGTTTTCCAATTTTGCCAGAATTCTTTGTTAAAAAGGATGTCATTTCCCCACTTAACTGATTTCATCTCCTTGTCAAAAATCAGTTGACCATAGGTAGATGGGCTGATTTCTGGATTCTCAATTCTATTCCATTGATCTATATGTGTCTGTCATTGTACCAGTATCACGATGTCTTGACCACCATGGCAGCATGGTAGGATGTGAAATCAGGGAGTGATATGCTGCCTACCTTGTTTCTATTTTTAAGGAGTGCTTTGATTATTCAGGGCCTCTTTCCAAGAGCCAACATTATTCTCAATGGAAAGAGATTAAAGGCATTCCCCTTGAGAACAGGAGCTAGGCAAGGATGTCTACTATCACCTCTCCTATTCAATATTGGAAGTCTCACGATAGCAATAAGGCAAGAGAAGGAAATAAGAAGTATCCAAATTGGCAAAGAGGAGGTAAAATTATCTCTATATGCAGATGATATGATGGTATACTTAGACTACCCTAAAGACTCAGCAAGAAAACTGCTGGACATAGTTGACCAATTCAGCAAAGTGGCAGGATACAAGATGAACATACAAAAATCAATTGGATTTCTTTACAGTGACAAAGAGAATACAGAACTGGATCTAAGAAAAATAATACCCTTCACAATAGCTAATCACAAGATTAAATACTTGGGAGTAACAAAGGATCTATTCAATGAACATTACAAAACATTACTACAAGAAACAAAAAGAGACCTGGAAAAGTGGAAGAATATCCCTTGCTCATGGATAGGAAAACTCAATATTGTGAAAATGACAATACTACCAAAGGCAATTTACGTGTTCAATGCAATCCCAATATAAATAGCAATTCCATTCTTTAATGAGATAGAAAAGGCAATCTCCAATTTCATTTGGAATGGAAAGAAGACTCGAATAAGTGATGTACTCCTAAGAGAAAAAAGGCAGGAGGCATCTCACTCCCTGATTTCAAAACATTGTTGAAAATCATCTAAAAATAATTAGAACAATACATTGGCAGAGAACATCCAGAAGTTCAAGCTGACTCTAGAAGAGACCATAGCACCAGGGATATTAATGCTGATGTCAGATGGATCTTGACTGAAAGCAGAGAATATCAGAATGTCTGTGTTTTATTGACTATGTAAAGGCATTTGATTTTGTAGATTATAATAAACTATGACTAACCTTGAAAAGAACAGGAATTCCAGAAGACTTAATTATGCACATATGAAATCTATACCTGACCCATGAAGATTTTATCCAACCAAAGCAAGGAAATATAAGATTGTTTAAAATCAAGAAAGGTGTGAATCAGGGCTGTATCCTTTCTCCATATCTATTCAGTCTATATGCTGAGCAAACCATTTGAAAAGCTAGACTTTATGAGGAAGAATGTGGCATCAAGATTGGAGGAAGATTCATCAACAACTCTCATTATGCAAATGACACAACTTGCTTGCTGAAAATGAAGAAAATCTAAACATTGCTGCAGAGGTTCAATGACTTCAATATGAATTATGTATCAACATCAAAAAAACACAATTTCTTACCACAGGACCAATAGGCAACATCATGTAGATGGAGAATAAAATTGAAATTGTCAACAATTTCATCTTACTTGGATCCACAGTCAACATCTTTGGTGCCAGAAGTCAGGAGGTCAGGAGATGTATAGCATTGGAGAAGTCTGATATCAGGGATCTCTAAAGAGTCCTGAAGAGCAATAATGTCAATTTAAAAGCAAAGGTGTGACTGATTCAGGTCACTGTCTCTCCAATAACCTGTTATGAATCTGAGTGCTAGACAGTGAATAAGGATGGCAAGAGAAGAATCAATACATTTGAGTTGTGGTGCTGGAAAAGAATGCTGAATATCCCAAGGACTGCCAAAAGAACAGCTATGTCTTGGAGGAAGTACAACCAGAATGTTCCTTGAAGGCAAAGATGGTGAAGCGTCATCTCACATATTTTGGACATGTTATTAGGAGAGGTTATTCCTTGGATAGAGGCAGCAAGCTTGGAAAGGTGAAGGATTGGTGAAGGAGAAGAAGGCCCTCCAGGATATAGATTAATACAGTGTCTGTAGCAATGGACTCAAATACATCAAGGATGATAAGATGGCACAAGATAGGACAGAGTACATATCTTTTTTTCATAGGGTCGCTGTGAGTTGTATTGATTCAAAGACACTTAACATCAACAAGAACTAATAAGGGAGTTGTATGGTAAAGCTTAGTGGTAAGTAGTGCTGCTAACCTAAAGGCATACAAATCTAATCCACCAACTGTTCCATGGGAGGAAGAATGGACAATCTCCTTCCTTGCATTTTACTGCCTCTGTCAACCTGCTAGAGTCAGCTATGAGTTGGCTCAGACAACAGGGATCATTAATCCACTTGAGCTTCCTGAGATTTATAGTATAGAAGGATTGTTTTGCAGTAGAAAAGTCTGAAGATTAATTCTAGATGTATGGTTTCAGCATTGGAGTGAATGTGTGACCCATTCACCCAGGACTTATACAGGGTTGTGTTGTCATTACACACTGTGGAATTGGAATTGACTCATGACTCATCCTCCAGCAGGTTTTCAGAAGCAGTAAGTAGCATGAGAGGAGATTTCCCATCTTTCTTCCATGGAGCAGCTGGTGGAATCAGGTTTGTTTCATTATTTAATGCCTCTTTTGAGGCTGAACAATGGTAAGAAAAATGATAGTTTGACTTGGAAGCAAGTTGATTTGGGGGCTGTCTATGAAATGCTCTGCCAAACAATCAATTCATTATCTGGATGCTGGCTGAGTAGTCAGGAAGGAGACTGAGGCAGGAGTGATCAGCATGTTGGTAGAAGTTGAAGTCATGGTCTTGGTTGGGTGAGGTGACCTAAAGAGGTAAGCCATGAATGCCACTGAAATGAACACCAATTATTTCAGGAGCAGATAGAGCTTTATATAGAAGATCATGGGGATAGAGAAGAGACAACAACAAAATCCTAAATAAAGGAAGCTAAAGAGTCAGAAGGGTCTGGGATTAACGGTGCCAGTTGCTACAGAGAGGTCAATATCAAGAGTTGACATTAGACAAACTATACATTGAGGTTTAGTATATGGCTAGCTCTCCAATCACCTATATAGCTATACTTGGTGTAAATAGTTTGATTCAAGTTCAACAGAACAAGGAGAGGGGTATGTGCTAATTTTGCTTATCTTGCCAGTAGGGCATGAAGATGTGATCTGATAGTGATTTTCTAATACTGGAGAAATAGCTTTAGATTTTCTCAATTTGACATTCCATTTCATTGCCACTGACAGACAGCCTTGGGTGGGATAGAGGGATGGTTGCAACTGAGGCAACTCAACTAATTATCACATACAGACCTTAGTTTTTCTTTTCAAACTAAAATATGATTGGTCATGAGGCTGAGAAAGTTTTCTCTCACACTTTTAAAAGTCATATTTTCCTGATAAGGTATCATAATTGTCAGATCTGGCTTTGTGATAATTCCAGAGCAGTACAGCACAACTTTCCAGGCCGTGGGATTTCAGCAAGATCCATTAAAAACTGATATTGGTATCTATAGATTTTCATAAAGCTGCAAATATAAAATAGCCATATTATGAATATGAGATCATATCATTCATACTGCTAAAAGATGACAATGGCAATATAAATTTTTTGTAATACGGGTTGTAAACAGGACAAGCTCTGAATAGAAATTATTTTGATAATCTAGCTTGTTGTCCTAAACTGGAAAAGTTTCAGGAGGAATGAATACTTGTGCCTGCCCTTGGGATTTCATTCCCATGTGTTTCCTTAGGACTTCAAATGACACTCGAATTTCCCCACCTGCATTTTGAACTGGACCCTGTAATTTGAGTTCTTTTTGCTTACTCCTGCCCAACTAATGGAATACTTAAAGATTTTGTCTTTTTATGCCAAAATGCTTGTGTTTACTTAAGCCATATTTGACTAGGGACAAACACCAACTCTCAATTTCCAAAACACTTCCCAAAATTTAGCAATGCAACTCACATTAAAGTTGATGTCTACCCAACTCCCATGTAACTCTTTGAAAATGTAGGGGTTTGGCAAAAGGGTTCCAGAAAGGGAATAATGATCTTATTCTTTTGCAGATTTAAATAGATTTCCCCCCTCTTCCTTGAAAGTTGTTTCAGCTCTCTGAGGATGCCTTTCTATCAACTAGAAGGAACCCCATGTTGTGCTTTGAATATCTTTTTTTTACCTGTCCCCAGACTGTGAAGAACTGAAGTTCAGTTTGTTTAAAGACCGTGTTTTGAAAAAAAGGCATGGCTTAATTTCAGTCTTTCATGTTCACTGACAGCATTGTCACTTGCTAAGCTATTTCTCTAAGACTTTCGTTACAGTACTAATATCTCTCTATATATTTTATTTATGTGGTTTGGTCTGTGATGAATAACACATTTATGCAAAAATCTCAATATATCTACAAGATGCCAATACACAGAACAAGCGTACTCGGCTACACTGCAGTTAATAAAATGCAGTAAATAGCATATAGTTTCAGAGGCAATTAGTACAGTTCATGACTTCAATTAAAAAAAAAAGCCCTTATGATTTCTAATAATTGTTATTTATCTTTCATCTGAAGTGTTCCTCTTGTCTGCATCAGCTTTGGCCTAGAAATAGCATTGTCAGTGGGGATAGGAAACAGCCGATGAGCACCACAGTAGGATGAGAAAGAGAAATTGAGGATCAGGACCCTAGAGCTAACTACTCTTCTTGGAGAGCTACTCCATGGGACTTTGGATTGATCTTACTCCGCTATGCCAACCACTCACCGTCCTCCCACCAGAGTAAATTACCCGGCTTGTGAGTTCACACAGTCTACCTGAGAAGTGCATTTTGCTTGCTAATGGGAAAAAGGTTAAAAAAAAGAATACAATTCATGAAGTCAATTCAGACTTAGATTAATAAATTCCAAGTCGGAAATGTCTCCAGCATATTGTTCTCCTTAAAAGACATTTTACAAAGTGTGGGTTGAAACACAGCTGCTGTTATGTACTGTCAAGTCAGAACCAACTCACAGCTGAACCTCCAGAGGGTTTTCAGAGGCAGTAAATCACACTGGAGATTACCCAGCCTCCCATGGCGCAGTACCTGTGGTAGAGTCACACTGCATGCCTTTGGGATTGAAGTGCAGCTTCTTACCACTAGACCGCCAGAGCTCAGTGCTGTTAACTCATTTAATCTGATTCTTTTCTTGTTTGTCCATAAGAAAATCTAAAGAGACCTTCAGGACCATTTTCTCAGCCCTTCATCCCCAAGCAGTGACATTCTATTTAAATGTCGATGGGTCTCTATCTTGCTCATGAAGAATCTGTCAGGAAAGCTAATATTTGACATTTAGAAAACCTAGAATCATCTTTATTATTGTTTAGATGATTCTGGATGCCATGAGTTGGAACTTGATGACAACTGACAACAACAAATCCCCTCTTCTCAAAATTACAAGGTATCCATCACCCTTGTGTTCAAGGGAACAATGCCGTGCTGGTAAATTACATGTGTTCAGCATCTACTGCAAATGACATTTCTTTTAGTTGCCAACAAGCCAACTCTGACTCATCATGACCTTGTGTGTGCCAGAACAAAGCGCTGCCCAGCCCATGTCTTTTTCATGATCATTTGTATGTTTGAGCCAATTGTTACAGCTATTGTGTCAACCCATCTGGCTGATGGCTTCCCTCATTTCTACTGACCCTCTGTTTTATCAAACATGATGTGCTTTTTCAAGCAACTGATCTTTTCTGATGACACATTCGAAGTAAAACAGACTCAGCACCCTCACTTCTAAGGAGCACTCTGGCTGTATTTCTTCTAAGACTGATTTGTTGTTCTTCCAACAAACCGCAGCATTTTCGGTGTTCTTCATCAACATCCTAATCAGAAAGCATAAATCCTTCCCTCGTCTATAATTTCTTATTGACAGTTTACACCATTTTGGCTTTTACTCCCTCTTCGTTTGCATTGTTGGTCACTTAGGGACTTGTTCTCACTATGTGCTTTGTTATGAAAATGAAAAAGCAACAATTAAAGAACTCCTCTGTTCTTCTCCTTCGTCCATCAGATGTTCTGATGAAACAAGTTCTCTTGGTCTTAAAGAAAACCCTCTGAACACCTAAAGGTGTGACATCATGGTCACATCGTTTCTTCATTATCTGATTCTTTTTTCAACTGACAGTGTTTTACAGAAAACCATATTCTTTCAAAACCAATGATAAAGAAATATTTTGGGATAAACAGAGAAATATCTAGTCAGTGAATACCACAGATTGCCATGGTTTGTGATTTTTAAAGCCAGTTCCTATGAACTCAGCCTTTTTAGCATCAAATGTTCAAAGTTAATTTGCCGAGTCATACAGATGGACTCTCTTCCCTCCCTAAAATCGTCTCTAAAACCACTGAAGTTCACCCTGTGCCTTCCACACAGAAACAGAGGGACGTGTATTGTTAATGTTGTTTTTCTTCTTCTTTTTAAAACTCTGCCATTTACTTAGTAATTTTGAATAATTAAGAAAAGAGAGATGCTTGCAGATGACAAGAGGGCTGCAGCTAATGCACTATCATCAAGTACACAACATTAGTGAAACTCAATGATGTGGGGTCTGAGGAGACTACAACCTGCTCATTTCTGCTTCTCAGAGGCAGGCTGAAAATCACCTAAAAGGAACTGGTTTGCTGAATCAGGTTACAATGACCAATTCCATATTTTCATCATTTTCAAAAGATTACACATTCACACATATTCATACATTCAACAGAAGGAAAACTCCCCACACTTTCTCCCTAAAAGGGATCAATCTTTTTGTTGTGATGGTGGTGGTTGTTAGGAATTGAGTGAATGTTTATAAAGCAGATTAGTTGTTCATTCAGCCATTCATACACATTCTGTTTTCTATTGGTTGCAATATCCACAATGCAATCATACTTTTCTTCCTTTCTATAATTCTCATTTCCATTATTCTTTCTATCTTGCCCCTATAAAACCTGGGCAAATGCTGACATTGTATGGTTGATTATTGAAAGGAGTGAGTACTTTTGTGCTGTCTCATAGGCCTGCCTTTAGGCTGAAAGTTGAACCACAGGGGTAAGTTTTGCTCCAGGTTCAAGAATTGACTAAGGGCCAGAGTCTCATGGGTCCCCCCTGTCTCTATTGGACCAGTAAGCCTGAGATTTTTTTTTTTTTTATGATTTTGAGGAAACAACCTAAAAGATAGTTTAGAATCCTTGTGCTCTAACATTCGTACCCTCATATGAGACATTGAACCCTGAAACTTGGAATTCCTGAAGGGTAAATGACCTAGAAGTCACAGTAGGGTGACTATTGCTATAGTTCTTTACTATTTCAGGATATCAGCAGATTGCCTTTTTATGGGTCTACTCACCTACCTACAAGTTGTCACTGAATTGATTATAGCTCATGGACATCTCATGTATGCCAGAACTGTATTTCATAGAGTTTTGATGGCTGTGACCATTCAGAAGCAGATTACCAGGCCTTTCTTGTGAGGCATCTCAGAATGAGTTGAAACAGGCACTCTTAGTTACTATTTGAATGCTTAACCATTTGTACGACCCAGAGAACTTTTTAAGTCTCTGAACCTCTTCTCTTCATAAATTGCATCATTTACAGAGGGTTTGTGTCCCAGTTAATTCCTCTAACCTTGAAGGAATTATCATCTTTCGGAAGGTTAATTGTTCATTCTGTTGACTATTAAGCTTATTTATGGGGAGGGGGGGGAATACCAAAGGGAGACCAGCAGGAATAAAAGGACTATTTGTGCCAGGACATATGTCAGGCTGGGTTACTTACAAAGTCTGTCTTCCTTTCCTTTTTCCAAAAGCACTTCCTTTTCTTCCTCCATTGATGAATATATCACCCAAAAGGCTCTTTCTGTCAGAAGACCTTGAAATAGGCTTATTTTGATTTTAAAAAGGTTAAGGGGACATTATTTGAATGTTTCCTGAGGGGATCTAGATTGTCAAACTACTTCCCCAGATAAAAAGAAATAATAAAGATAGGATCTGTATTCAAATGGTATATGACTATTTTTTTTCGCTGGGTTAGTGTGAAATCTGCTTTGACAAAGGTATACAAATTTTAATCAGAGCTGAGAAGAATGAAGTAGGGGAGAAAAGCATCAATATTTCCCTGAAGGTTTAAGACATTTTCCCCCTAATATCTCTCTCCATGAAACTAAAATTTTGAATGGACCTGCCTTCATCTTCCTTTGAAATTGCTTTCTTGGGTATTTTTAAATTAATCAGTCAAGCAAATATTTATTGACGAATATAGTATGTTCAGAGAAAGATACAAAGCTGTAAAAGACATGAGCTCTTATCTCAAAGACTTTATAAGTAAGTTAAGGAGCTAAGAGCTGTGAAATGGTAACAGACAAAGTTATATATGAGAAGCATCCACTTACTATGGAGAGGGGAAAATCCAGGCAAATATATCAAATATATACTTTTATAAGCTGCTAAAATATTCCTATTGTCATTTTGTTATTGCTGTTATGAACTATTGAGTCCAAACCTACTATAGTAGCTGACTTTCCAGGGGGTTTTCAGAGGCTATGCAAACCAACTGCATGGAAGGAAATTGCCTATCTTTCTTTCATGGAGCATCTGATGGATTCAAGCAGTTTGTCTTTGGGTTTGCAGTGCAATTCTTTACTACTAATCCAATTGTTGTTCTTGTTAGGTGTCATTGAGTTGAGTATGACTCATAGCGAACCTATGAAAAGCCAACCTGAAACTTGCCCTATCCTATGCCATCTTCTCTATCTTTGAAACAATAGAGGCCATTGCTGAAGTCACAGTGTCAATCCATCTCCTTGGGGGTCTTCCTCTGATGTCCCTAGCCAAGGAATAGCCTTGCCTAGCTACATGTCCAAATTATGAAAGACACAGCTTCATCACCCTTGCCTCCAAAGAGCACTCTGGATTCACCATTTCCAAAGATGTGTCTGTTTGTTATCCTGGAAGTCCATGGGATCTTCAGTAGTATTTTCCTGCACCACAACTCAAAGGCATCAGTTCTTCTGTCATCCTTGTTCATTGTCCAGCTCTCAGCAGGTGATTGAGAAGACCATAGCCTGAATCAAGCACACCTTGTTCCTCAAACGAACATCTTTGCTCTTCAGTATTTTGTAGAGGTCCCTTACAGTAGTCTTGAGCAATGAAAAATGTCTCCTGATCTCCTGACTGCTACTACCATGGCTGTGGATTGTTGATCCAAACAAGATGAAATTATTATTAACAGCTTCAATCTTTTCTCCATCTTTTGTAATGTTGACTATTTGTCCTGTGGTGAGAATCTTTGTCTTTTTGATGTTGAGATATAATTTATACCGAATATCAAGGTGGTCCTTGATCTTCTGCATCAAGCATTTACTCTCCTCCTCACTAGTCCCCTAGAGTTCCCTTATTGGCATTTATTTAGGTCATATTTTCAAGATGGACCGGTCCTGAGAGAGAGACAATGCTGGGGAAGGTAGAGCATCATTGCAGGTGGGGTCAAAAGAGGGGAAAACCCTTAAACAAAATAGATTATCACACTGATGACCACAATGGGCTTGAGCGTGAGAGAGATTGTGAGGACGATACAAGACAAAGCAAAGGTCAGATGCTGTACATAGGGTTGTTTTGAGTCGTGGTCAACTTGATAGCACCAAACAAGAACAACATTGTCATAGATATAGTTATTTTGAGAATTAGTTTATATCTGCCACTAACATATTGCGATGGGAAAGTCTGCTGTTAGGGACCTCTCCAAAGTACTCAAGAGCAACAGTGTCTCTCTGGAGACTAAAGTGCGCCTGATACAGGCCATGGTTTTTGCAATCACTTGTTATGCATCAGAGAGTTGGACAATGACTAGGGAGGATAGAAGAAGAATTGACGCCTTTGA
>NW_006399843.1:7927954-7937460 GCF_000299155.1 Elephantulus edwardii
GTGAAATATCTCACTCACAAAAGGACAAATATTGCATAACATCATTGTTATAAAACAGGACAGACTTTGGGTTTGGGGTAAAACTAAGAAAAGGGGATAAATAATGTATACTGCATTGAAACAGAGAGGGAGAGAACCATTTAAAAGGGATTTATGAAGAGGTAGTATTTGCAAGACAAGAGTTCAGAATAAGAGCTGCATAGTAAAATGGACTGGGGAGGGGAGAATTGTATAATAATGAAAGAATTTTTTTTCAAAGAGAAAAGCAAATTGGAGGGTGGCGTGGGCAGGGAGGAAAATGTGCAACAATGAATGAATGAAAATCCAAGTTCTCTATAATCTTTCCTTTAAATCTCAATTTAAAAAAAAAATAGTAGTTCAGTGGTAGAATTCTCACGTTTCGGTCAGAGGATCTGGATTTGATTTCCAACCAATGCATCTTATGCTCAGCTATGACCTATATTTGTTAGTGGAAGCTTGTAGATTACTATGATATTGAACAGGTTTCAAGCTTGCATACACAGAGAGACTAAAAGGGATGATGATGATAAGGAGGTAGGGAAAAAGAAGTTATGTTTGTCTCAGTTTCATCTTTCTCTTTGGATGGCTACTCTACCAGTCTACTAGGGTAGGGAGCTCTGGTGGCCCAGTGGTAAGAAGGTGCACTGCCAACCCAAAGGCATGCAGTTTGAATCCACCAGCTTCTGTGTAGGATAAAGATGTGTAATTTACAACCTCTGAGAAACTGCTGGAGGGTCAGTATGAGTGAGTAGATTCCAGCTTGAATGTACATAACAACAACTACCAATCTGCTATTGAATATCAACTAAGAAAACCCTATGGATCACAATGATCCAATCTACACGCAACCGCCTGGAAGGTAAAGGACACTAAAGAGTGGAATTTTTTAATTCCCTTGTGTATGAGGTCACCATGAGTTGGAGGCTATAGTAACAATATATAATTGGTAATGGTATGTAATTGTCAATATCCCAATAAACAACAGAGAACATGCTTATTCCAACTAGATATCTGTGATGTCTGCTCCCTCTTTAGTCTCAGTGGTCAGCGCAGGAATGATGTGAGGGTAGGGATTGTGGAAAACTTTCATATGTTAGATTTGCTTATAATTTCACTTCTTATAAAAAGTTATCTCTCTTTTCTTATGTATTTTCTATAATTTCAATAACTGTGTAATGTTAGTTTAAAAGTTGGCTTTTTCCAGCTACCTTAACTGTGGACACATGGTCTTCTTGCAAATCATCAATAGTTGTTGAAAGTGAGTATTCTTTCCACACTCTAGAGAGAGAACTCTGGTAACAATACCAAGCTGGCAAGACCTGATGACAGTGGTGGAAAGAGGAGAGACTGTGGTACCACTGTGTTGAGACGGTGGCTAGGTATAAACAGAGAAGCCCTGATATAAAGGCCACACTTAAAGATTTTGCTTTCTGGATCACTGAAAGAATATCTCACTGCTGAACTACTATGAAACAATATTTGCTGGATAACGAAAGACACCAGAGACATCTTGCATTTGTGCTACTGAACTGAATCTGGACTTGTACTAATTGAGGAATTGTGTTTTGCTTTTAATCTGGTTTGGTACTATTGGACTAAACTTGGACTTGTATTGGTGATATTCTTTGCCTCTCCCATTCTCTAACCTCTTTCCCTAGTAAACCCCGTAACTGTGAGTACAGTTTGTGGGTCAACAATGAATATCAGACCTGAGTGATGGGTAGAAAGAGGTGCAGAAACATGGGGGTGATGTGTCTTACCAAGCAGTCATCTGTTTGCTAACTGGATATTATTGATGGGACAGTTCCCTTTTATGAAGTGGTTAGAAGTCAAACTTGCCCATCCTCATGTTGTCACCACTCACTAGACAATTGGTGTCAGAAGAATTGAGATTTGTCGCTCCAGACTCATAGAAACATGGCTTGGTTTTGTAAATGTGGGGCTTGGGAAGATGTACAGTTGAAATTCTTATTGTTTGTTTCTACAAAATTGGGGAGAACACAAAAAAGGTTGCTTTTGCTGCTAGTAAGATGAAAAGAAAAGTTGAGAAAGTACATTATGAGGTGAGAGAAAAGGATAGAGAATGAAGCTGAAAGTGTTCATTCCTTGAAAAGTTTGTATGTTAATGTTTTTGTTTATTTAACTTTATGAACATTGCTGTTTCTAGAGACTTTTTTTGTTCATGTGATAATGTTGTTATATTGTAAATATTGAGACATTTATTGTAGATTGTAGAAAGTATTATATACCTGATGAATATTGATGTAGCAAAATAAAAGAATATTGGATGTTATGATGGGACACACTGTAATTTGGAGGAAAGATGTAAGCCAGTTGGATATTAACTGGAAATGTAAAAAGGAAAAATTTGCCCTATAAGAATGTTTGTAGTAGTAGAATTGGGTAGAGTGTAGAGTTTAGCGATGTATACTGTATCGAAACAGATGAGGGAAATAACAGATTAGAGGTGATATATGATTATTATGGTTAGCACAGGAGTCCAGAATTAAGGTTGCATAGAGAAGTGTACTCGGTGTGGGAAGTTGGGGGGCGGGGAATGGGGGAATTGTATACCAATGAAGGATTTTTTTTTTCTTCTTCTTTTCTTTTCAAAGAGAGGAGCGAACTGGTGGGGAGGGTGGGCAAGGAGGAAAGTGCAGCAATGAATGAATGGAAATCCAAAATCTCTGTAAATGTTTATTAAAATTAATAAAAATGGGGGGGGGAAGACTAAGGCCTACTCAGTACTCTGAAGACAGTGATATTTGAAAGAAGACAAGTAGGAAAGGAGAGACTGCCAACAAACTGAGGCAAGGTACAGCTGATGCTCATCAAAGCCCTCTTTCCAGGACTTGATGTTAAAAGAAGCTGGTGAATATTCTCGTAGTGACCACATGGGTACACTTATGAGTGGAAGTGGGAGACAGGCAAAAATAAGAGACAGGCTGAGATTGGACTTGTTCTTTCAGCACTGTCCACCTAGCATGATGAATGAATAAATGAAGAAAGGTTGCTGATTTGTGGAGCAGGAAATTCTGAGGATCCCTGATGTGTTTACTAGGTCAATGTGAGGCTGAGGTTGAGTGAGGGGACTGGCCAATCGGAGAAGCAGGAAGAAGTCTGGCTGATGTCCATTTGGACCTTGCTGCAATGGCCGGGGATTAACCAGAATCCGTCCAGATGAAGAGAAGACGTTTCATTCTGTGAGCTAGTGTTGATTACTGTTAGCTGATGGTTTGCTCTGGCCTAGACCTTTGTTTATAGATGTGGATACTCAAAGTTTTGACATTAATAGATTTATCAGAGAAAAAGACATGTTTGTTTCCTCAGAATACTGGTTTGATGGCATTGGGCAAATCAAAATCGACTTATCTAAAATGAGGGGATTAAGACATAAAGAGTGAAGTAACTGGCTTACATACTTCCTTGAATATAGATGATTGTAAAGGGAAGTTTGATCCTTCAGACAGCAAGAGATAATGACTAGAAAAGCCATGGAATGGATTGTGGTACTAGTTTAAAAGTTGACTTTTCTAATCATTCAGTTAGCCGCCACTGAACTCCAACTACCTTAACTATGGTGGATACATGGTTTTGCATCAACAACTGTGGGACAAGAAAGAGAGAGAGAGAGAGAGAGAGAGAGAGAGAGAGAGAGAGAGAGAGAGAGAGACCTTTCTATGCTGTAGAGAGAAACCTTAGTGACAGCGGTGGACTGAGGAAATATAGGGACACTACTTTGAAAAGACTGTGGCAAGATAGAACCAGAGGACCCCTGATATGAAAGCCACAGTTAAAAGTTTCGCTTCTACTTTGAAAAGACTGTGGCAAGGTATAACCAGAGGACCCCTGATATAAAAGCCACAGTTAAAGGTTTTGCTTGCTGGATCTTTGAAGTAAAAGCTGACTGCTGAACTGCTATGAGACAACATTTGCTGGATGATTAAGGAAACTAGAGAAATCTTGTATTTCTGCTGCTGAACTGAATCCAGACTTTAACTAATCGAGGAATTTTGTTTTGCTGTTAATCTGGTTTGGGACTGTTGGACTAAACTTGGACTTGGAATGGTGATATTCATGGTGGTGGTATGTCTGACTGAGCCGCTATCTATTTGCTGTTATAAATATTATTGATAGGGATAGTTCCCCTTTATGAAGTGGTTAGAAGTCAAATTGGTCTGCTCCCATGTTGTAGTCACTCCCTTGACAAACTGGAAGGATAGTAATATTTAGAGAATCTGCTATGTACAGTTTATCTTTCAATATTATTTTCCTAGCCTCTGAATCTGATCTGACCTTGTGGATGAATGGGATTATGTGAATAGGGCATATTAGGCTATCCGCAAGGGGATTGGCTATCTCACCATTCCACAAGGGAACTGGCCAATAGCACACTCTACAAGGGGATTTGCTAGTCTCACTAATAAATTGAATAACCCTAGATGCAGATTTAGACCTGTCTGTCACCTCCAGTGAAGAAACCTCACCATAGAAGATCAGCCATGGCCAACCAAAGACCTGACATGAGATTGGCTCTTTGGACAGCTACTCCATTGGAACTGAAGCTTAGAGTCTTTTCCCAAGTTTGATGGACAACTGGGAATGGGGATCCATAGTCTGAAAAATTGAGAATTTTTTAACACTAGCCTAAAACCATGAGACTCAAGGCTGAGGTGTATGCACATCTTTAAAGTCGTATTCTGCTACTAACCTGAATATAACCTTTTGACTTAGCTAACATGGTTCTGTGGTCAATGAGCTGTGGTATCATATTTTGGACAAAGAAAAGCAGTAAGATTGTTGTTGAGATGAGTAGAAACAGGTATGGGAGCCTAGGGGGCACGTCCGACTTCATGGGAATTTGTTTTGTGTTATTGATACTATTGATGGGGTCAGTTTCCCTTTGTGAAGTTGATAAAAGTCTGATATGGTTGTCCCAGGTGTCCCTTGCTGTTTTTACACCTTATATAAGATTCACCTGATCCAGGTCATAGTCTTCACAATTAATTGTTACACAACAGAGAGCTAGACCAGGATTAAGGATCACAGAAGAAGAATCAATACCTTTGAGTTATGGTGCTAGAAAAGAGTACTGAACATATCATAGACTGCCAAGAGAACAAAAAAGTCTGTCCTGGAAAGGTGACAATGAGTTGCTCCCTAGAGGCAAGGATTTTGAAGCTCTGGCTGACATACTTTGGGCATGTTGCCAGGAGGGACCTGTCCTTGGAGAAGAATATCATGCTTAGAAGGATGGAGGGACAGCAAAAGAAAGAAAGAGGCTAAAGGAGATAGACTGACACGAACTGAGGCAATGTGGGTAGGTGTGTCGGAGACAGTGAGATTGGCTGAGGAGAGGACAAAGTTCAGAGCTATTGTTCATAGTGTAGCTATGAGTCGCAGGTGAATTGATGGCACATAACTGCAAAAATATTTGATAAATAAAATACAAAAATATGAAAAAGATATCTCATTTAATTATTGCAATAATAATAATAGTTATTATTATTATTATTATTATTATTGGAATAAGGACATTATAGCTGAAAAGATTAAGTATCCTGGGCAGATCTAACTATAAAGCTCATGCTTTTTACCTTATGCCTATTTCCCCTGTTTTCCTTTTTCCTCAACTATCCACCCTCCTTGCATGGTTACTATAACCCAGCCTGATATGAAATGTAACCAGTTTCATCATGGACAAGCACATGTGTAGATTTAAATTTTTTTAAATTTCATTTGTGTGTGGATTTATTTCACAGATTCTACTCTAACCCAACTTGATTTCAAGTCCTGATTCAGTTAAAAGTAAAAGAAAGCAAATGTCATGGCTTTCTTGCTGTGGAATCTGAGAACCCGAGATTTGTGCCCCACAAACCTAACCAGTTGGGGAAGCAGTAATACCTTGGACTCTGGTTGAAACTCTTCTGCTGTCTACTACATCAATCTGATGACAGTGTTCACTGTGGGTTAACATTTTGGCAAAGGAGGCTTTTTCATGGAGAAGGGGAGAGAGATGAGGAGGGGGAGTTACACTTGTCTCTGTTTCCCCTTCCTCCCTTTGATGGCTGCCCTGGCCTTTGAAGTTGAGTAAACACACAGCATGGTGGGAGGGGATGCCAGATGCCCAGACACCACTGGCAGAAGACTGAAGAGCTGTTACCTTCCCTCCCCAGCCTCGGGGGTGGGTCCCTTTGCAACACTCCTTCCCTGGGGTGTTCTACCCTGGGAGCTGCCAAATAGCAAATCCCAATAAGGGTCCTTGTCATGAGGCTTTAAGCAGCAGCAACATAGAATAAGGGCTTTCTGACTGCTCTCTAGTTTTCTCAGCTGATCTTCCACCCCCTTCTTTAGGTCACTGTGACATCAGAACAAAAAGAGTTGGAAGGTCCTCTGTTGTGGTGGGGATTTTTTTGTTGGTGGTGGTTTTTCCCCCCTCCCTTTCAAACCCTCCCCTCCCCACTTCTCTATTCTGTTTCCATTCCAAATTCTTTAGCATTTTAAGAGATTGATTTCTCGGTGCCTGCTTTCTTCTGTATTAAAAAAAATAAGTCTATATGGCCTGTTCATTCTCCAAGTAATAAGTCCCTACAATATACAACAAAAACTCAAGCACACTGCCAAGGAATCGGAACGGACTCACGGCTGACCCTCTCCTGGGTTTCTGACAATAAATCGCATGGGAGAAGATTGATTACCCATTTTTCTCCCACAGAACCACTGATGGATTTGAACTGCTGGAGCCTTTGGATTAACAGCACATCTCCCTACCAACCAGGCTACCAGAACTGTGAGCAGTGCATTGCAATGTGCTAAATTTTGTACTCTAATAAGACTTCGATGGGTGAACCAGTCTAAGAAGTGAACCATGGCAACCGAATGGAAGGTATAACAAATAGGGAGCCAAACAACTATGAGTAGGATCCTAGTTTTGTCCTGTGGGGGTGGGGAGGGGGAAGTTTTATAGGGTAAAGCCACCATTCCTAATACTACTAAGCATTCTAAAGAGACAGAGCAGTATCGAAAGCATGTTTACCCAGGTTATTTCTTTTATCTTCATAACTTCCTCCTGAAGTAGCATTAAAGCACAGCGAGTCTATGACTGTGGGTTCTGAGGTCAGACAGGCCTTATTAGCTCATATGCTCAATCTTCTGATAACTAGCTGTGTTACTTTGAGCAAGGTACTTTTAAGTCGTTTGGACTTATCGCCTCATTCCTAAAACAGAAAACCGAGAGTGAGTACTTCAGAGTGTTGTTGCAAAGAGCTGTTGAGTTTATATAGGAAAAGCACTCCATACCCTGGATGAAATGTGATAAATATTCCATGAACACAGGTGGTATTGTCCTAGTTCCACAGACTAGGGCAAAGGATAAGAGACTTGCCTAAGGACTTCAAGCTGCTATGGGTAGAACTGAGCCTTGAGGTCAACAGCCTCTTCATTTCCAGGTCCAACATCCATGTGGGCAATTTCTACACATTGCAGATTCTGTTCATGGCTCTGGGGATGGCGATACCTTGGTTAATGAAGCCTCCGGGAATAGAGTGCTTTTATTCCACGTTTTAAAAGCAAACAAACGAAGGGAAAAAAACCCCTTCATAAATCATTTGAAGAAAAGCGGCATGCATTCACAGCTGCCCGTGACAAAAACACCTCTGAGCACAGCTTCTATTTGTCCCTTCCCAGTTGAATGTAAATAGGGCTCATCCTAGGCAAATCTGTAAAGACGGAGAATATGCCTTTATTCCACCTCAGCGGCGAGTGTTACGTGTTCTCTCTCCTATCTTCCCTTTTCAAAGTAAGAAAGTACCTGCTGTCAAACCTTTATTCTTATTGGGAGATTGACTTCAGGGTGCATGAGCCTCAATACACAGTGTGGCCACAACCTCATTTGTATTTTAAGTCTTTCATATTTAATTATGAGAATCACAACTTTTTTTTCCTGGATGTAAGTTTCAGGCTTTAGCTGGAAGACAGAGAGAAATGAGGGAAGTTAGAGAACGCTGGAATATCTTCTCTGCTTTCTTGAGATTACTTGAAAGATGAACTGTGAACTGTCAAATTCTTTCTTCCAGACCAATACTTGCTGGGGAGTAAACAGGTGAGCATCAGAGATTAATTTTGTCCACCCACATTCAATTTATTTAGAAGTCCTGATTCCTGGTATCTGTGAATATGGTCTTCTTTGGAAATAAGGTTTGTTAAGAACTTTTAGTATTCCATAGACTGGCAGAAAAACCCCAACAATTTGTCTTGGAGGAAGTGGAATTGGGGTGCTTCTTAGAAACAAGGGTAGTGAAATATTGTCTCATATACTTAGGATATGTTGTCAGAAGGGGCTAGTTGTTGTTGTTGTTATGTGCCATCAAGTCACCTGCAACAATAGTGACCCTATGGACAGAAGCTCTGAACCCTGCCGTGTCCTGAGCCAGTCTTGTTAATTCTGATACACCAACCCCCTTTGCCCCAGTTACTGCATCAATCCATCTCATCTGGGATCTTCTTTCCCCCCTCCCCCCACCCCATCCCTGCTGTCCCTCCACCCTTCCAAGTGTGATGTCCTTCTCCAAGGATGGGTCTCTCTTGGCCACATGCCCAAAGTATGTGAGAAGGAACTTCAAAATCCTAGCCTCCAAAGAGAAACTTGGTTTCACCTTCTCCAAGACAGACCTATTTGTTTTCATGGAAGTTCATGATAGGTTCAAGAGTCTTCTCCAGCACTACAATTTGAAGGCATTGAATCTTCTTCCATCATCCTTAGTCATTGTCCAGCTCTCTGATGGATACCAAGTAATTACAAAGACCATGGTCTAGATTAGATGCACCTTAGTCTCTATACTGACATCATTGCTACTCAGCACTCTAGAGAGGACCCTGACAGCAGATTTTCCCAATGCAATTAATCCTTTGATTTCCTGACAGCTGGTGTTAAGAGTGTTGATTGTGGAGCTGAGCAAGCTGTAATTGTTAACAACTTCAATCTCTTTTCCATCTATCATAGTACTGCTAATTGGCTAAATGGTGAGAATCTTTGTCTTCTTGATGTTAAGCTTCAGTCCATATTGAAGACGACATACAGTCTTTGTCCTTCTGCAGCAAGTGCTTCAGGTCTTGAATTTCAGCAATCAAGTTTGTGTCATCTGCATATTGTAGGCTGTTGATGAGTCTTCCTATAATCCTGATTCCATATTCCTCCTCATAAAGCCCTGTTTCCTGAAATATCTGTTCTGTATATAGGTGAAAAGGTATGGAAACAGAATGCATCCCTGACAGATTCCTTTCCTGATTTTGAACTAGGCAGTGTTTCCCTGCTCTGTTCTGAGGACTGCTTCCTGGTATAAGTATAGGTTTAGCATAAGCACAATCTAGTGTCCTGGGACTCCCATTCTCCTCAAGGTTATCCACAATTTGTTGTGATCCACACAGAGAAATACCTTCACATTGTCAATGAAACACATTGTTGCTGTTGTTGTTATGTGCCATTG
>NW_006399843.1:7939304-7945851 GCF_000299155.1 Elephantulus edwardii
ATCCATTTTGGTCTTTTCTTCCTCTTCTGTCTTTGTAATGACCGTTTGCACTCTTCCTGGATGATACATTTAACATCCTCTCACAACTCATCTGGTCTTCGCTCATTAGTGTTCAAAGCCTCAAACCTGTTCCTGAGATAATTCTGAAATTCAGGTGGGATGGAATTAAAGTCATATTTTGGCTCCTGAAACACATTAGTCCTTGGAAAAAGACATCATGTTGGGAAATGCAGCAGGACAGCAAAAAAGAGGACACCCTTAAGGTGGATTGACACCGTGACTGTAATGATGGCTGGAACATTGAGGAGACCATGAGACTTGTATAGGATAAGGCAAGGTTCAGATCAGTAATCCATAAGGTTGCTATGAGTCAAGTTGATGGCACCTTACAATAGCAGATGTTATAATTTAAATTAACATTAATTGGGGGGATCTAATGTCAGCTGGAATGGTATCCTATAGAAGAGGAGAGATATATAGAAGAGATACACACCCAGGGAAGACAGCCAAGAAGAGGCTAAATTCAGACTCAAAGCTCACTGCTTTTAGATTGATTCGAACTTAGATTGACCTTTTTTACTGAGGGTAGACTGCCCTCTTTCTCCCTTGGAGCAGCAGATGGATTTGAACTCTTGGGGAAAAGCAGTCTTTTTGTTAGCAATGCATCACCCTACAGGCTAGGTCACCAGAGTTCCTTACATAAGCTAAGGAATGTCAACAGTTACCTAAGGCTACAAGAAGATGAAAGAGGCTAGGGAAGATTTCCCAAGAGTAGACAGAGATGCTTGGTTTGGATACAGCCCTGAATTTGTCTTCATTGTCTCCAGAACTGTGAGACAGAGCTTTACATTTTTTGAGGTCACACAGTTTGTGGTCCTTTGCTATGGTAGCCTCAAGCTTGAAGAGGTGACATGTTAGATCTGAATATGACTCAGAATCCCCATTACTAGGGAAACATTCTAGTTCCCAGTGGGCATTGCCCACTCTCAGGTGGATGATTCAAATTCACTAGTTGCTTTGTAGGAGATAGATGAGTAGTCTTGTGAGGATTAACATCAGCTGTGAGCTGGTTCTGACTCAATGGCAATTAGCTCTTGATTGGTTTCACTACTCTCAATAAGAGAGATGTTACTCTTTAAAAGTATTTTATACTGATTTACTTACAAAGTTTGTATGCATTGTTTTTCACACCAGCTCTTTTATTTCAAATTCCAGGCAGCTGAGACTCAGAAAGGCCAAAAATATTGCCGAAGTTCATAGACTAAAATGGAGAAAGATACCTAATCTATAGTTAGGTAAGAAAAGGAAGGGAGAAAAAGGGATAGAAGGTCTAGGACAATGACAGTCCTAGGGTCCCTATAAGGAAGGAATGTAAGAATGTCAGTCTGGTTTGGTGGGACTTGAAGAGTTGTCCTAAAATTCTGTTTACAAAGTAAACACACTGATTTCGCTTATATTGTATGTTTGCTTGAATGGGCTGAGTCCTACATTCACGCATTGTTGTTGAGTCAAAGATACCTCATAACTGATCCCCCTGTGGGATTTCTTGGGTTTCTGAGGTTATAAATCACATGGGAGGAAACTGCCTATTTTTCTCCCTCAGAGTTACGGGTGCAATTGAACTTCCAGAGAAGCATGATCTCTAGACTAGCAGCACATTGCTATGGACTAGGCCACTCAGTGAGAATGAGCTCTTTGAGTTAGAACTAGCTGACTTTCCAGTGGTTTTTCAGAAGCTGTAAACCATGCAGGAGGAGATTGCCTATCTTTCTCTTGCAGAGCAGCTGGTGGATTTGAACTGCTTGCCTTTGGGTTGGCAGCAGAACTCCTTACCACTTGCCCACCAGAGCTCCCTAGTGATAATGGTAGGAGATATCCCATGTAAGGCTCCTAGGATAGAATCTGGAACTAGGCTTTAACAGCTGCTTATTTATCCATTCCATTTGTCAATCTGCCATTTGGCCAGTCATTATAATAAGCACTTAGGTACATTAAGTGTGAGCCGGACACTCAGATGACCAGTGGCGAGGCAATGAACACGGCATGGAACTTCTCATGAGATACAGGGTCAAACATGGTGGTCCTCAGCCGCACTTGGATCACAGTCACTGATGCAGAAAGCTTGTCCTGGATCCCACTTAGACCCTCTTCGTTAGGAAGGAAAATGTTGAGGTTTGGTTTTGTTTTGTTTTAAAAAAAGCTCCAGTGATGTTCTGGTGCACCGTCAACAATGAGACTCACTCTGGTGGTTACGGCGCTTCCATTCCCCTAGAATTCTTACAGCATTGATTTGGTTTCTTTACCTTCTTTCTCCTGCCTCAGGCAGACTGCATTAAGTTTTCAGGTACATTCTAGCTTGTTTTAGTCAGAGTTTGCATTCATTTTCTAGGGCTGCCCTAGCAAAGTACCATAAACCTGGTGAATTAAAACAGTAGAAATTTACTCTTTACTCCAGAGGCTACGAATCTAAAACCAAGGTGCCAGCAGTGCTGTGTTCTCTCCAAAGAAAAGGGAGATAATCTTTCCTTGTTTCTTTCTAGTCTCTTCTGGCTTATAGCTGCACTATCTTCACCCGGGTGTCTTCCTTTAGAGCCTGTTGTGTCTAAATTGTCCTTTTCTGGACTACCTCCCAGTTATTGAACTAAGGGCCCACCTTAATCTAGCATGATTTCATCGTAACTTGATTATGTCTGCAAAAAAGCTATTTTCAAGTCAATCCATATTCATAAACTCTGAGTAGGTGTTATCAGATGCCAGCAAGTCAAGCGTATCTCATAGTGACCTCGTGAACAACAGATCTGAAATTTACCCTATTCTGTGCCATCCTCATTATTTTGCCTTGTTTGAGCCCATTGCAGCAGTCATTGTGTCAACTCATCTGGTGATGGTCTTCCTCTCTTTTGCTGTCCCTCCCAAGCATGATGTCCCTGTCCAAGAAAGAGACTCTACTAGCAGCATGCCCAAAGTACGTGAGACAAAGCATCATTATCTTTGCTCCAAGAAACACTATGGCTCTACTTTCTCCAAGACGTTATCTTTCTGTTCTTTTGGCAGTCCATTCAGTACTCTTCTCCAACACCAAACCTCAAAGCTGTGAATTCTTCTTCTCTCATTCATTTTCTAACTCTCAGATGCATAGCAAGTAACTGAAAAGACTGAGCCAGGTGCACTTTAGTTTTTAAAGTGGCATTGTTGCTCCCCAATACTTTGGAGATGTCACTGACTACAGATGTTCTCAATGTAGTTCATCTGCTAATCTCTTGACTCTGGTACCAAGGGTGTTGACAGTGGATACAAGTAAGATGAAGTCATTGGCAGTTTTAATCTTTTCTCCATCTGTCATCATGTTGCCTATTGGTCCAGTAGTGAGAATTTTTATTTTCTTGACATTGGGATGCAATTCATATTGAAGATTGTGCTCTTTGATCTTTCTGCAGCAAGTGCTTCAACCTTCCTCACTTTCAACACGTAAGGTTGTGTCATCTACATATAATAGGTTGTTGATGAGTCTTCCTAGGTCAGGCTTCACAAATTATTTGTTCAGTATACAAAGTGAACAGGTATGGAGAGAAGATATAACCATGATTTACATCTTTCCTGATTTTAACTATGTGATATTAATCTTGCTTTGTTTGGATAATAGTCTCTTGGTTCCACAAAAGTAAGTGTTCTGGAATTCTCATTCTTCTTAATATAAGCCATAATTTGTTATAATCCACACAGTGACACGCCTTTGCAAAGTCAATAAAGCACAAATTCACATCCTTCCAGTATTCCTTACTTTAGCCAGGATCTATCTGACATCAACAATGATATCCCTGGTGCCACAGCCTCCTTCAAACCTAGCCTAAACATCAGGCACTTCTTAATGGACTTTTCTAGCTGTTTTTAGATGATCCTCAGCAATATTTGCTTGTATGATATTAATTCATTTCAGCACAGTGTTTAGTATTCTTTTTGGTCATAGTTCTTGTTTTCTTGCATCCTGGCACATGTCATTCTACTTCCTATATATTTCTATGTCTAACAATGATGTTTATGGCTAAGAAATAAGTTTGTCATTGACATACATTACGTTTGGTAATAATAGTTATATTTTAGAGGTAAGAAATTGCACCATGCAAACAACAAATGCTGGCAAGGTTGTGGAGAAACTGGAACCTTTATTCATTGGTGGTGGGAGTGTAAAATGGTGCAAACACTATGGAAGGCTGTATGACACTTTCTCAAAAAGTTGCAAAATTATCCATCAAATATGAAGGAGAGATCAAGATATTCCCAGAAAAGCAGAACCTAAGTGAGTTTGTAAAAACAAGACCAGCATTGCAGGAAAGACTCAGAGATGTCCTTCTTACAGAGATCCCACAGAAAGCATCATGGACGAAAGTAACTAGCAACAACACCAAAAAGAACTCAACACAATGATAGCAATAAAAACTAGTTTCTCAATAATCATACGGAATGTAAATGGTTTAAATGCACCGCTGAAGAGAAAAAGAGTAGCAGACTGGATAAAAAGCCAAAATCCATCAATATGTTGTCTACAAGAGACATACATGAAAAATGAAGATAAAGACAGACTAAAAATAAAAGGGTGGGGGAAAATATAACAAGCAAATGGCAACCAGAAAAAAGCAGGAGTAGTGCTATTAATCTCTGATAAAATAAATACCAATGTAATAACCATCACAAAGGACAAGGAAGGTCACTACATAATGCTGAGAGGGTCAATAGAACAAGAGGACATAACAATAATAAATGTCTATGCACTAAATAAAAGACCTGCAAAATACATAAAACAAACATTAACAAAACTGAAAAAGGAAATAGACAACACTACTATAATACTTGGAGACTTCAATACACCCCTCTAAAGAAAAGACAGAACTACCAGAAAGAAACTCAACAAAGATACTGAAGAATTAAACTACACAATAAACCAACTTGACCTCATAGATATGTATAGGCTAATGCTCCCCCAAACAACACAGTATACCTTCTTCTCCAATGTACATGGAACATTCTCCAGAACAGATCACATTCTAGGACAATTCAAAAACATAGAAATAATACAAAGCCTCTTTTCAGGCTACAATGCTACAAAATTAGAAATTAATAATAGGATGATAAAGGAGAAAAAAATATGCATTTGGAAGCTGAACAACTCCTTGCTTGAACACAACTGGGTACTAGAAGAAATAAAAAAAGAAATTAAAAAAATTCTGGACAAAAATGATAATTAAAACACCATTTACCAAAACCTCTGGGAAACAGCCAAAGCAGTAATCAGAGGTCAATTTATAGCAATAAGCAAACACATCCAAAAGCAAGAAAAATTGACCATTGACTCTAATTCAACATCTTCAGCAAATTAAAAAAGAACAACAAGAAAACCAGACACCCTCTAAAAAAACTGAAATAATAAAAATTAGAGCAGAAATAAATGAAATAGAAAACCAAAAAAACAACTGAAACTATCAACAAAACTAGGAGTTGGTTCTTTGAAAAGGTCAATAAAATCAACAAACCATTAGCAAAACTCACAAAAGAAAAGAGAGAGAAGACGCAAATAATCCGAATAAGAGATGAATCAGGTAACATCACAACAGACCCAACTAAAATAAAAAAGCTAACATTAGAGTATTATGAAAAATTATATGAAACAAATATGAAAACCTAGAGGCAATGGATAAATACCTAGAAATGCACAACGTACCTAAACTAACAGAAACTTAAACTGAACATCTGAACAGACCCATTACAAAAGAAGAAATTTAAAAAGTAATACAACAACTTCCAACCAAAAAAAGCCCTGGACCAGATGGGTTTACAAGTGAATTTTATCAAACATTCAAAGAAGAATTGTCACCAATTCTGCATAAACTATTTCAGGAAATAGAGAAAGATGGAATTCTCCCAGATTCATTCCATGAAGCAAACATATCCTTGATACAAAAGCCAGGAAAGGACACCACCAAAACAGAAAATTATAGGCCAATATCTCTTATGAACAATGATGCAAAAATACTGAATAAAATACTGGCCCATAGAATTCAATGATACATCAAAGAAATAATCCATCATGACCAAGTGGGATTTATAACAGTTATTGCAAGGATGATTCAACATAAGGAAAACAATCAATGTAGTTCATCACATTAACAAAACAAAGAAAAAGAACCACATAATCCTATCAATTGATGCAGAAAAGGTCTTTGACAAAATCCAACACCCTTCCCTGATTAAAAAACTCAACAAAATACGATTAGAGGGGAATTTCTTCAACATAGGAAAAAGTATTTATGCAAACCCGAGAGCCAAAATTGTTTTCAAGGGAGAGAGGTTAAAGGCATTCCCTTTAAGAACAGGAACTAGGCAAGAATTCCCACTCTCACCTCTCTTATTCAGTATTGTATTGGAAGTCTTAGCGATAGCAGTAAGAGAAGGAAATAAGAGGTATCCAAATTGGCAACGAGGAGCTAAAATTATCTCTCTATGCAAATGACACAACCCTGCTTGCTGAAACTGAGGAGGACCTCATGCACTT
>NW_006399843.1:7948956-7958359 GCF_000299155.1 Elephantulus edwardii
TCATTTGACCCAGCAGTTCCATTACTGGGAATATACCCTAAAGAAACCATAACTGCCACCCAGACAGATATATGCACATCTATGTTTATTGCTGCTTTGTTCACAATAGCAAAGAGTTAAAAAAAAAAAAACAATAGCAAAGAGTTGGAAACAACCCAAGTGACCATAAAAAAAAAAGGATAGAGAAGCTGTGGTATATTCACACAATGGAATACTATGGTGTATTGAAAAACAAGGAACTCATGAAATATTATTCAAAATGGGTGATCCTGGAGGACAT
Source organism: Elephantulus edwardii (assembly GCF_000299155.1). Classification (NCBI taxonomy): domain Eukaryota; kingdom Metazoa; phylum Chordata; class Mammalia; order Macroscelidea; family Macroscelididae; genus Elephantulus; species Elephantulus edwardii. The sequence goes on from NW_006399843.1 coordinate 7,949,237, forward strand.
TATGCTGAGTGAAATATGTCAGCTACAAAAAGACAAATACTCCGTAATGCGACTGTTGTAAAAGAGGACTGACATAGGAGTTGGGGAAAGTGAGAAAGAGGGGATAAATTATGTATACTGCATTGAAACAGATGAGGGAGATTACTGTTTAAAAGGGATATATTATTAGGTATTATTGTTATGACAGGAGTCCAGAATGAAGGCAGTATAGTGGAGTGGACTTGAGGGGAGGGATTGTATAACAATGAAACAATTTTTCTTTTAGTTTTCAAAAAGAAGAGTGAATTGGGGGTAAGGGTAGGCAGGGAGAAAAGTGCAACAATGAATGAATGGAAATTCAAAGTCTCTGTGAACTTTCATTAAAATTAATTTTCAAAAAGGAAAAGAAATTGTGCTGTCAACCCAAAGGTACTTTGTTCTAATTCACCAGCTGCTCCTTGAAAGAAAGATGTATAAAGATGTTTAATCTCCTCCCGAGATGTTTGCTGCCTTTTTAAAATTGGCTGGAGGGTCAACTCTGAGTCAGTTCTGACTTGATGGTAAACATAAATAACAGTGACTTAAGTTTGTTATGTGAATTAGAGCCACTGTTTTTTCTCTAATTGTTGTTAATAGATCTATTTGTTGCCATTGAGTTTAATCCAAAGCAAAATTTTGCCAAGTCTTGTACTACCTTCCTAGCTGCTGGTATCCTCAAATCCATTGTTATCAACCTTATATATTTTGAGTGCCTTCCAACCTAGGGGATTCATCTTACAGTGCTGTGTAGGACATTATTCTGTTGTGGTTCAAAAGGTTTTGGCTGGCTAATTTTCAGAAGTAGATCATTAGGCCTTTCTTGCTACTCTGTCTTAGTCTGGAAGACCCACTGCCACTTCCCCATCATGAATAACCTTACTCTTAATGAAAATACCACTGGCATAGTTTCCAGTGTCACAGTAACAGGCTAGTCACTCTAGTATAAAAAGGTAACAGGTAATGGGTAGTTTTCCCAGAGCACCGGTATTTCCCTTGGGTCTCTTTTCCTCCATTTTCAGTCTCTTCCATGAAATTCTTCATAATAATTAAAGTAACAAATTGTAATAGTTTGGAGCTCAAGTTTTCCCATCCATATCAGGATAGTTACTGGTTGGCAAAGATATTATTAGATGGCAGAGACCTTTGAGTACTAAGTTCATGCCAAGTGCTGTAATTATTATGATGATTCATCACTCAAAAAACCTTCAATCATGCAACCAGTCTCTTAAAGATTCATCCAATTTAGCTCTGAATCAATAGCAAATGTTATCCAAAAGTCAAGTTCTGTTGTAAGACACTAGACCTGTGACTGATCAATAGACAGACAGATATGCTTGCTGTAGGCGAGTTGGTTATAATTCTAAGATGCCAATTTAAAAAAAAATAGAAGAAAAAGAAAGTAAGAAAAAGGTTAAAATGTCTAGATTGGATAGAATGAGCTGAAGTGTTTTCAAATGGATTTGAGAAACTGAACGGTTCCCAGGCGGGAAGATAAAATGTGAAGCTGCAGTCAGTCTGGCTTTCCGGCTCGCCTAACCTTTTTACTGCCGGATAATGAGGAATCAGCTATAATTTAGACACAGTATTCTTTTCACAGATTATATTGAGGTTGTGGAGGGTAGTGGAGAAAGGGGAATGGAGAGAGACTCACTTTATTGGATTGCATCATCTCTTTCCAGTAGATGAAACTAGTGTGCTTGCCCCATGAGACACATCAGGGCAGACTTTCCCTCTGAGTGTTGTTGTGACGAATTTGAAGTCCAGAGGGTGCTTAAATTGGATTTATTACAATGGGAAGAAAAGAAATTGTAATCTTTATGAGCCAACGACATGGAGCCTTAGAATAAGAGAATGAAGGATCATTTCAAATTTAAAGCAAATTAGATTACTGGGGTCAAATCCTTCAGCACAGACATCATGCCTTTAGAGCAAAGCTCATATATTTGACATCCCTCCCTATAGCAGGTTTTACGTTAACATTTAAGTAGGGGTATTGTTTTGTTTTTTTTTTTTTTTAAATTATGGCATGAAAGTGCTCTAAAACAAACAAGTGACAAATGGATGGGAAGGGGGAAATGTACTGAGGCTCATTGCTCATTGTACTAATGTAGGGCTTACCTTACTTCTAGAACTGCAAAGAACCTCATCAAGCTAGCAAACTATCTAGTGCCTGTGTAGTGACACATTGAAACTACACAGAAAAAGGCGTCCAATTTCCAACTTTTTCTTGGAAAGCTATTTCCTAGATATTTGAATTGCTCTTTCTGGTATTCTGTCTCTGAGCATGACCAACAAATGCTGCCTTATGTCTTACCAAACTCTTGCCTTAACACTTTAAGACCTTGACGGTAGCTGGCATTTTTTTCTTTCCCTTCAATCCTTAAAAAAAAAAAAAAGCAAACCACAAAAACAGTCACTACTAACATTATTTTGACCCAGCCATTGCATCTAATTAAACTTTACTCTCAATCTCATTATCTTTTCCATAGTCTCATTTAACATTTAAAGAAATGTGTAGATAGGCTTGTATATGTTAACATGTGTAACATGCATCCTCTTGCTACAGAGCTGTGATTTCTGCTCTCCAGCAAAACAGGAGACAATACTATTCTAGCCCTTCGACTCTTGTTATACCTCTACATCCCTGCCCCCATCATTGGCCATGAGCTCAATTTCCTTGGGGATTTATCTGCTTTCCATTCCTTATGTCTCTCAGGAAATGGGCAAAGTAATAAGAAAAAGATTCCGGTTCTAATCCAGGCCTGGTCTCTGACTCATAGAAGAGTAAAATAAGGAAATTAAGTGCAATTCTGGCCCCTGAATTAATAGAGTTTGGGAGCTCTGATTTAATAAACTAAATAGGTGACATTTTCCACTTTTAAGGTCAGAAATGGAAGTCCAAAGCTTTTTCTCCCTTACCTTAGCTCCATCAAATCTGTGAGTATAAACAATAGATACCTCCCAGCCAAAGATGTCAATACACATTGTTGACATATCAGTATTACTCTTTTTCACTGCAAAAACAGAGTGAGAGGCAATAATTAGGAAAACTACGCAGTGGTTGTCTACTGAGGTGGCCAAAATGAGAGATAAGCTCTCTATGCACAGACTATTCACTTTTAAGCCAATTCATCCCAAGGAGATGTCCTTGCCCCTTTCCCTGGCACCTCCCTTGAAATACAGATGGGCAAAGAAAACCCACAGTCAGCTCTGGAATAGTGATTTCTCTGTTCCTAAGAAAGATCTCTCCGGAGATCCTTCATGCCAAGTGGAGGTTTAGATGATGCAAACATTTAAGTGCATATTGATTGCAGTCAGATACTGTCCCCTGACCTGCATCACAAGCTCTGGACTGTATTTCTCTGCAATAGTTGTTTTTGATCTGTCAACCTTCCTCTCCAGCTCCCTATGGACCAGAGCTTGGGCCAAAATCAAAGGCTTGGACAGGGGTCAAAGTTGTACCTATTAAGCAGTGCAGGAGCTCGACCTTGAGTACCAAGTTTTGCATTAACTTAATATTTCAACAGATTCTGTAAAGAACCTGGATAATTGGGCAGTCATCCTGTTTAATTCACTTTTGTTGTATCAGTCTTTTGAAAATAAAAACTATGAAAATAGAAAAGAGACCCCCAAACCCAGCTATCTCTCTCATTGCTGGTGTTGTGAGATAGTATTTCCTCATGTCCACCACCTCTCATTGCAAGAAGCAGAGGACCTCAGCAAACACAGACTCTGCAGAGCTTAGGGAGGAAAGAATGGGCAGGATGGAGGGGAGCAAAAAAGGGTGTTAAGGCATCACAGAATCATAAATCTTTGAACTGTAAGAAACATTAAAAAATCATCTGATTCCGCCTTCTGTATTCAGACAAGGAGAAGCATTAGGATTTCTCTTTCATGTGAGGGAAACTGAGATCCAGATGCACTAACTGGTTAAGTGATTTACCCAAGGTCACACAGCCGGTCAATGTCAGAGTGGAACTCACCCCAAGCCCTGTTTCCAAGTACAATGCTGGCCAAGGCAAGCTCAGCTTTCCCACAGAAGGGCTGTAAATGTCTGTTCCTCCATCAGAAACAAACTACTTTCAGGCCAGATGGCTGGAGTTATAAAATTAATATTAATTTCCCCCCCAAAAAAGCTCTTTTAACACGGAGAATGGGGGCAGTGCAATTGAAACTCTGTCCAAGAAACATAAGAGGCACAGTGAGCATGATACTGTCAAGGACAGGCTGGCAAGGGGCCCTCAGGAAGCTTCATGGACTTCAAACCAAATTATTATAGTGATTTCAATCAGCAGATGGAATTCTGCGAACAATAACATTTACAAGGTAATCTCCATTCTAAGTAATTGCTGTTTCCCAAGAGCCAATTGGTGGAAATGGGTATAGTCATCCCAGGAATGATACACCTGCTTCTGAGGAGCTTCCCTACCTTCAATTAGCTTTCGGTTCAACACATGCACAAAACCCACTCTCAAATTTACTCGCATATGCGCTTACACACATTTGTGCACACGTGAACACATGGCATCTCAGAAGGCTGTAGGATAGCTCATCAGCAGGATCTTAATCATAATTTACGTAAGTTTCAGGCTTTCTCTTCCAATAGTAAGAAGCAAAACAGTGCTGGGCAGCGGTGTTCCCATATCAAAGAACAAAGTTGAAACTCCCATACAATTATGTTTGATCACAGTAGAAGGTGAAATCATTAGATATTAGCGAGGTGCAGTGGAATAAAAATGATGTGTTAGCGGGGGTTCATTACACTGTATTTTCAGAGCCAGGAAGATCAATGCGTTCATGCATCATGAATTAGGCTCCAGCTTTAGCCTTCCCTGCTCTCCGGAAACCCAACATGATCTATCACCAGCCATACATCACCGTTTCAGGATTGCACATTAACGAGAAAGCTGCAGTTTCCGCTTGTCAAGCTGACCAGCTGCCTCTCTCACTGCAGAAGGGAGAATATTTCTGGTTGGGGATGTTACTTTTAAAACAAAAAGGTCCATCAGAGGTCAGTGGCAGCTGGACAGTGCTTCAGTCTCATCTTCTGAGCTTGTCCCTATGCTGTGAGATTGATTGTCCAATCCTTCTTGATCTTGGACCATCCTGGAATCAGGATGCAAGAACTCGCTGTTAAAGCTTTGGATGGTAGATGAGGCCATAACCCCCAAGACCCCCTTAGGGTCACCTGGGGCACACCTTCTATCCTCCCAGGTTTACTTCATACTAATAGTTATATTTAGATATCTCCAAGGGAGATACCTATGGCAAATGTACCCCTCTTTTTTGTCCACATTCCTTCTACCACCTCAACTCCCCACCCCAACACACACATCTTCCATTAATAGAGCCTCTTTCAGAGCCCAGCAGTTTGCCACTAACACTTTCCCTTCATTTATTCGGAGTCCACCTCTCCTCCCCCTCTGCCTGACCTCACACCTGCCAGAGTGGGCCCTCTTCCCTGCTGGTGTTCACATACCCGCAGACAGTTCTGATCGTTGCTTTTAATCGGCGTTTAGCCAGTCTGTCCATATTTAGTTCTTTTAATCTTTCCTCATCATTCAATCCCTCCAGCCTCTTCATCATCTTTCTTTCTTTTTTTTTTTTTTTTTTGGTGTGTTGCTCTTTCCTGAGTTTTATCCAATTTGTCTACATCATCCTCCTGGCTGTGACATGCCCACCAGCCCTGAACTCGATCACAGTAGGAAGAGGGACTGTTAAGGCCTCCGCCTGCCTTTTGCTTCTCCCTTACACACTTCTTATTCAGGTCTGTTCCTCACAGGAGAAGCAGACATTTGGGGTACATTTTGGCTGAGGAAGACCTAACCCTTCCCTGTCAAACTTACTTGCAGGAACAAAAGGAAAGAGAACATAGGACTCAGTGGGCCAACCTGCAAATTATGACAGAGATGGCCCAGCACCAGGTAGCATTTCCTTCCCTGTGCACGGTGTGTGGGGGTGTGTGTCCTAAGAGTCTACTTCTCAGCAGCTAAAAACAAGTGTCAGAACAAAAGTGTTTGAAGTGAAATACACCAAAGGACATCTCATCATTCCTCCTCAGAAAGCAACAGAGACCTTGGCTTTATGTGTGTGGACTCTGGGCGAAGAAGGCGGCTGTCTCTAGAGGTTTCTGTTTTCCTATTCTAGTGAGTACGGATTGACTAGCAGTGGGCATCAAGGATGATGACCTGGTGGATGATGTCACCTCCAGAAACTAACCTCCACCAGGCACCATGAGAGCAAACAGAGAACCTGAAAAGGCGTCCCAGCTCCATCCGTGAATATGAGTAAGGACTGGCTGCAGGCCTTGAAGGATCTCTCTGGCAAACTTACAAGGAAGCTAGAAGTCAGAAGAGGAGTTATGGAATGTAGGAATTATTCATATGAAAATACATTCTTCAGGAGAAACACGGAGCTGAGATGAGCAGAGTTTGGAGTCCAGTCTCTTATTTAATTCATATCTCTTCTCAAATGCCATTGTAGAACTTCTCAAAGAACCCCATCAAAAATAAACTGCTTCCACCACAAGATAAAGGTAAATAACCCAACTGAAAAATGGGCAATGATACGAACAGACATTTCACAAAAGAAGACATTCAGATGCAAACAAACAAATGAAGAAGTGTTCAAAATCCCTAGCTCTAAGAGAGATGCAAATCAAAACAACTATGAGATATCATCTCACCCCAGTCAGAATAGCAAAATTTAACAGAACAGCAAACATCAAATGCTGGCGAGGTTGTGGAGAAACTGGAACACTTATTCACTGTCGGTGGGAGTGTAAAATGGTGCAACCACTATGGAAGGCTGTATGGCGCTTTCTCAAAAAGTTGCAAATAGAGAAACCATTTGACCCAGCAATTCCATTACTGGGAATACACCCCAAAGAGACCATAACTGCCACCCAAGCAGATATATGCACACCCATGTTTATTACTGCTTTGTTCACAATAACAAAGAGTTGGAAACAACCCAGGTGCCTATCAAAAAAACAAATGGATAGAGAAGCTCTGGTAGATTCACCAATGGAATACTATACTGTATTGAAAAACAAGAAGCTCATTAAATATTATACAAAATGTATGACCCTGGAGGACATTATGCTGAGTAAAATATCAGTCACAAAAGGACAAATATTGCATAGTGCCACTGTTGTAAAATGGACTGACATCAGGGTTGAGGGAAGACTGAGAAAAAGAGGATAAATAATGTATACTGCATTGAAACAGATGAGGGAGATTACTGTTTAAAAGGATATATGATTAGGTACTATTGTCATGACAGGAGTCCAGAATGAAGGCTTCACAATGGAGTGGAATTTTTCTTTTACTTTTCAAAGAGAAGAGCAAATTGGGGGTAGTGGTGAGTGCAACAGTGAACGAATGGAAATCCAAAGTCTGTAAACTTTCATTAAGATGAATTAAAAAAAAAAATAAACTGCTTGGCATTCTTTTCCTTTCCCTGCATATACCCTATGTTTTAGTTGTTATGTATCTAATTCTCTCACCAGAATGTACGCTTCTTGGAGGCAGGGATCTCCCCAAAGCAGAGTAGCAGTGGGGGACTCTCATCTTGTGCTTGATCGTGGATCTACAACTGACTAGCCCGGTTGCCGTTGTTCTTTTTCTCCTCGGGAACTATGAGGTATACTGACTCCAGTATAGCCTCCTAGAGTCTGTAAATACATGGATTGACAAAGTTTGTGTCTGTCTGCTTGTTTTGGAATCTCAAATAAAAGCTCAGCTCGGTTCAGGGTAAGGAGGTTGAGCTGGGAAAAGCTGCCCTCTCCATATTGCTTCCTTTTTAACAGCTTGAGTGAGAGGAAAAGAAAGTGCCTATTGTAGAAAGAAGGGCTCAATCCTCCCTCTGCCTCCTACAGGCTGCCATCAAACCTGTTTATCCTGTTTTGCTGTTTAAAGCCATGTACCAAAGAGATCTCTGTCATTGGCTTTGCTCCCGGTGAAAGCACAGCTGTTCTATCTTCCAGCTAGCACCCTGGTTTTATGAATGGCTTAAAGCTCAATAGGAGAAAGCAGAAGAGCTTCGGATTCTCTCTCTAAAAGAGATTGTTAGCATCCTAGTTCTTCCCTTGACAAGCCTCACTTGAAGTCTAGGGAATCTCAATTGGCCTTACTCTCCCAGTTTTAGAAATTTACTCTATATCCTGAAAACCTCAATTTAGAGATTCTGAAAGTCGTGTACCTATTATTAAAACCAACTTTGTATATGTCATAGCTACTCTATCTCTGGGTATGTGAATTATACTTCTTTGCTATTTTTCTCATTTCCCACTCACTTCTGGAAGTTTCATGAGAAAAACAAATTTTATTACTTAGTGCACTGAATCTTTGACCCTACAGCAGTGAGTGACTGGCACATAATAGGCACTCAATAAACTCTTGCCAAATGAATGAGTAAATATAGTCCTATATTATCTGCTCTCTTTAGAGCTGTAGCTCTCAATTCTGTACACACATTAGAGCTACCTGAAGTGCTTTAAAGATAGTATCATATCTATCCCAAGCCATTCAAACTGGAATCTCTGGGAGTAGAGGTTACAAATTAGCATTTAACCCCCTCCCCTATGAGTCTAATATATAGCAAGGATTGAAAGCTACTGCGCTAGATGAAGCTGTGTGTGGCCATCTCCTGGCCCAGGTAGGACCAGGTTTGTGTTTTAGAAATAACACTAAATATAGTCATCATGTCTTCAGAGTCTCTGGCATGGCTCATTACTCACAGTTGGACAACAGAGATGAAGTGGTACATGGATCTACTTGGAACATTTGATGGGAGAACTAGTCCACTTGTAAGTATCCACAATGAAAGAATGATGGGCAATATCTACGAAGTCACAGTCTTTTCTAAAGCTGTGGTTGTGATACAAAATTGACAACCAAGTTTGTTGCATAAGCTTTCACTGAAAACACAATTTAAAAGAATATATATATTTAACTCAAACAAATATGAAAATCTAGAGGAAATGGACAAATACTTAGAAAAACACAACCTACCTAAACTGACACAAACTGAAACTGAACATCTGAACAGACAGACCCATTACAAAAGAAGAAATTGAAAAGGCAATACAACAACTTCCAACCA
>NW_006399843.1:7961696-7990605 GCF_000299155.1 Elephantulus edwardii
ATATTTAAAATTAACACACCTTTCCATCATAATTAGCTAAAGAGAACAGAAAGTTATAATACTCTTGCAGGAAGGACCAGGGCTGCTTCTGCATTACTGGCCCAGCAGACCTACTTCTCTAAGATTCTACCTTAAAGATCTGGTTATGGATTAAATAATGCTTTCCCTAATTATATATATTGGAATCTTAATCTTTATATTCTGTGGGCACTAAGTGTTTGGTTACAACTAAAAACATAAGGAGTTCAAATCCTCTGGGCAGCCCCACTGTAGAATAGGTCTGGTGATCTGTTCCCATAAACGTGACACCCTAGAAAACGCTATGAAACAGTTCATTTATGTTCTATAGAGTCATCATGAGTTGGATTCAAGTTTATAGCCAACTACAACTTACCTGTTGCTGCAATACCATTCAGGAACAGGGTTTTCTTTGTTTTGCTAATGACGCTGTGGCAGTGTAGGGAATGTCCTGAACTCAGAAGAGTTATGAGAAGCAGTATAGTCACAGAGTCATGCAAGCTCTAACTGGACCATAGATGCCATAGGACTGAGAAACGTTGATTCCCCCCCACCACCACCACCAGAAGCTGATGTATCATCTTTCCCTAAAGTCATCAGAGCTCCCCTGGCATTTAGATAACACCTACTAATACTACAACCCAAACTACATTTGTTGTTATCTTCTCTCAAATACCTCAAAGACCACTTGCCCACCTTCCATTGTGTCCCCTCTCACTCCCAGTGACCCCAAGTATGTGAGAGTCAAACTGTGCACTGAGGGCAGGGAGAGGTTCTATGGTTGGGGGTTTTTATGGAAGTAGGTTCCAGGTCTTTTTTCCAAGGTACCAAGGTAGACTCAAATCTCCAACTTATGGGCTAGCAGCCAAGCACTTTAACCATTTGGAGCAGTGGGGATGCATGTATGAGGAAAAGCTTTTATATTCCTCTCTAGGAAGCTGCATGATGTATATAACACACTAAGAGGAAAAACCAAAATAAACCTTGTTAGGTTTTCGTCTTTCACAGTGGTATAGGCTGATCTTCCCACTCTGGCCTGTAAGAAACTTGATTGCAGTGTTTTAGCTGGAGTCTATGAGTTCTAGTTTCCATCGTTAATGGTAAAGTGGTTGACCATAGACTCAGTCCAAAGGGGATGTCATATTTAATGTTGCCCTCACTTCAGTCCCCTTCTCATTAGGGAATTTTAAAAATCTTCATCTAACTGAGCCCGTTTTGCTTACATGATCTTTTTCACCTCCTGTGTTCTGGATCTTTCCCCATATCCCTTGCTATTTTGGACAGACCAACTATCTTTGAATGGTTACTTCCTTTTATGGAAGCTTTTGTATTAATTGTAAAAATACTCTCAGTCTCTCAGGCAATAATGTCTTACAGTTTTCCCTCTAAGTACAGAGTCTCTATTAACTGTATTTCTGTACTTCCAGCTACTGCTGTTTATAATAGCAACTGCCCAGATTCATGGAATATGGATCGCTTGTGTATTCATTCTATGAATTCTCTGTGAAATTACCTGTAACCTTAGAACATTATCTTTTTATAGACCTTAACTTTATTCTGACTCTCTGAGCTAATGTGAGGAAGGCACCGGGAGGGGTTTTATGAACCTGTGAGAGTGTGTGTGTGTGTGTGTGTGTGTGTGTGTCAGAGAGAAGAGAAGAGAATAACTCTTTGTTTTAATAATAACTAGAAAACTTTCCCCACGTTATGAAACTCAGTGACTTTGTTGTGTCTGGTGCTTCTTCATCTGCAGATACCCTTTATTGAACAGGCCCATGTTCATATTCATGTGAACACGGGGTCATTTCTGTGCAGGAAGAAGTCAGAATTAAGTGAATATGCCAGTTTGTTACTGCAGTGAAAAGGTTTTATCTTTTAATTTCATAAACTTAACACATTGTGCTCATGTAAAACCTATACTTATACTAGCAGACAGTCATCAGAACAGAGCAAGGAAACACTGCATGGTTCAAAATCAAGAAAGGAGTGTGTCAGGGATGCATCCTGCCTACATAGTTTTCAATCTGTATGTGCAACAGATCATTAGGGAGGCTGGATGTGAAGAAGAGAAATATGACATCAGGATTGGAGGATGAGTCATCAACAACCTATGTTATACAAATAACACAACCTTGCTCCTCATAACTGTAGATGACCTGAAGCATTTGCTGCAGAGGGTGAAGGACTGTAGTCTTCAATATGGATTGCAGCTCAACATCAAGAAAACAAAGGTCTTTACTACTGGGCTAGTTGGCAGCATCAAGATAGATGAAGAAGGCATTGAGATATTTAACAATTTCATCTTGCTCAGATCCACGACCAACACTCTTGACATCAGCAGTCAGGAAATCAAAAGACTAATTGCACTGTAAAAATTTGTTGTTGGGGATCCCCAGAGTTCTGAAGAACAACAGTGTCAGTCTAGAGACTAAAGAGTACCTGATCCAAACCACAGTCTCCGCAAATAGTTACTATGTATCAGAGAGTTAGACAATAACTAAGGTTAACAGAAAAATTTATAGCTTTGAGTTATGGTATCGTGGAAGAGTATTGAACATACCATGGACTGCCAAGAGAACAAATGAGTCTGTCCTGGAGAGACTGAAACCAAATGTTGCTTGGAGACAAAGATTGTGAAGCCCTGTCTCACATACTTTGGGCATGTAGCCTGAAGGGACCAGTGCTTGGCGATGGACATCATGCTTGGAAGAATTGGGGGGTGGGGGCGGTTATCAGTGGAGGGAGGAAGGCCTTGGATGAAAGGGATTGACACAGATTGGCTCAGAAAAAGGCAGGGTTCAGAGCTATTGCTTATAGGGTCACAGTGAGTAGAAGTTGACTTGACGGCACATAACAACAACAATAACAAAACATACTAGGATGAGGAATCCAAAGTGTTCCTAAAGAATGGAAGAATCTTCCAGGAGCTGAACTGCAGTCATGAAGAGAAAATGAGATTCTCATTATCATTAGCGACTTAGGCTAGGATGGATTATGCCATTTACTGGGGTCCTTTGCAGTTTTGATGGAATTGGGACCACATAGGCTATGTATTTCTTAGGCTGAGTAATGCTAGCCACTGTAATAGACGAACACTGAAATCTCAGTAGTTCAACAGAATCTATATTTCTTATTCATTCTCATTGTGCTTCAGTGTGGATGTTACTAGTTGGGTGACTTTTTGCATGAAAAAGACTGGGCCTAAGGCCTAAGGCACCTTCAGTCTTGTGGTGTACTACTATTCTAGTTATGAGAAATTCCTCTTCATTCAAGAAGAAGAAGGAAAAGACATTGGGGATTGCAGGGAAGGAGATTTTTAGGGTCAAGCCTTTAAAAGTAGCATTTAGATGCCTCTAAACTCAGCCGCAGATCTCTGTGGGGGATTGGATGGCGTGAACTACCAGTGTGTCTAGGAGAAAAGGGACATGGGATCATGTCTGCTGATCAGAGTCTGTTGCAGGCTGAGACCGTCTCTTAGCTTCCAGTGTTTCCCTTGGGTTGTTCTGTATGGACGTTTTCTTCGCCATAATCCCTGAGCGGTAAGGAGAGGCCAGCGGTGCTCATGTCCTCCCTGCCATTTAAATCATACTACATTCCTCAGGAAAGCAATAGCATCTGTGTGTTGAGTATCTATCATGTGCCAGGCACTCCGCCAGGTGAGGTAGGCAGTGAAAACAGTGTCCCTGAGCAGGAGGATTTAAGAACAACTTAGTGAAAATGAAAAGGTGCCTTCCCTGGAAACATTATCAGGGAGGTTTTCTAGAGGAATCAATGGGGAGAGATATAATATCAGAGCAGACACCCCTTCTTAAATCCCTTAAACTGCCACCCTTTCCCTTACTCCCACCCTAGTATCGACAAACTCATAAATCTAAATTTCTTAAGCTAATTTATAAAGTCCACTGTGATCTGCTTACCCCTCATTTCTCAATAGTCTCCTTAGCACGCCAGCCAGGCCACAGTCCTTGTAGTTCCCACAGCGCATCGTGCTTTCTTTTCGTTCTAGGCCTGGTGCACACTGCTCATCTTCTTGGACTTGTCTTCCTTCTCTATTTTCTTGATGAATTATTTCCTGATTCAGGTTAGGTATCATTTCCTCTATCAAACCCGCTCTGACTTTGCTTCACTCTCCAAGTTTGAAATAGGTGCTCCTGCTTTTTTCTCTCGCAGAAATCTCTGTTTTTATTTTATTTTTATTTTTTTGTGAGGGGAGAAACAAAACACAAAACAAAACAGACAAACCTTAGTGTGTAGAGTTGGTTCTACCTCAGAGTGACTCTCCATGAAGTTTCTGAGGCTGTAAATTGTATGGGAGGAGACTGCCCATTTTCCTCTCAAGGTGAGTTTTGAACCATTGGCGAATGGTAGCCTGTGAGTTAGCAGCTCGACTGCTACAGATGGTGCCATGAGATCTCCGTAGGGACCTCACCTGCTTTCCTCATTGCCAACAGCTGAAAGTGAGGAGAACATGAAACTCCTGCTGCAAAACATCAAGGGCTACAGTCTTTGGTATGGATTACATCTCAACATTTAAAAAAAAAAAGTCCTCACCACAGGAGGACCAGTCAAGATCATGATAGATGGAAAGACCAAAGGATTGACTTAGTCTTGCTTGAATCAATAATCAACAACCTTGGTACCAATAATGAGGAAATCAGGAGATGTATTATATTCAGCAAGTCTGCTGTCAAGGACCTCTCCAAAATGCTGAAGAGCAATGGTGTCAACTTCAAGACTAAGGTACACCTGATTCAGACCATGATCTTCTCAATCACCTGCTACACATCAGAGAACTGCACAATGAATAAGGATAACAGAAGAATTGATGTCTTTGAGTTTTGGTGCTGGGGAAGAGTATATTATATCCTATGGACTGCCAAAAGTATAAACGGATATGTCTTGGGAAAAGTACAGCCAGAGTGTTCCTTGGAGGCGAAGATGAAGAAGCTTCGTCTTTCACACTTTAGACATGTAGCTAGATGAGGCTAGTCTTTGGAAAGGAATCTCATGCTTGGAAAGATGGGGGGTAGTGAAGGAGAAGAAGACCCTTCAGCAGTGGGCTCAAGTGTGTTAGAGACAATGAGGATGTCACAGGATACAGCAGGGTTCAGATCAGTAGTTGGTCATAGGGTCTCTATGAGTTATATTTGCCTCAACAGCACCTAACAACAGCAGCAATATGCCACCAGAACAGTTCTTATCTAATTGTTTGCCTTTTTACTGAGTGCACTCTCTTAGGACAGGGATGGCCCCATGCATTATTGTTTGTTTAATATCCAGTGTGGTGCCTGAAACATAGAAGATACTCAGTTAATACGAAATGCACAGCTGGGCCCAGGTTTTCATAGTACCTGCTTCTATTATTCTTCTTCCCAACCCACTTCTAAATGTGTACCCTCAAGAAAAATTCAGCAAGTACCTATCCTTGAGTTTCCATTTTGCTGTTGTTATTGTAACCATTTTAGCCTTTGTTGTCCACTTAAGTAATAACTCAGCCCAGAGTCATGTATGACAAATTATTCCTAGGTCCCTGACCAAAATGCCACAAAATAACAGGTGCCACACGTTGAAAGACAGTAAGAATCCACATAAGGTCAATTCTCCAGAGCTTTTTTTTTTGCTTTGTTCCAGATTCTCTCAAATCTGGACAATCCAAACTGAACCTGGGAGAGAGGAGGTTTGAATGCAGACATGTGGAAGCAGGAGCCTAAGCCTGGCCTAAACAGTGCTGCCCTCACACCTGTGAGCAGGGACAGGCATTCTTTACAGAGACCAGCATTCCTAAACCTGGTAAGCTCATGAAGGGCTAGGTACCTCCTGGGAAATATTGAATCAAAGATTTTTTTTTTATTCTCCCCAGAACTCTGGAAAGTATTCTGCATCATGACTACAGAAGTCTGGGATATTTCACTAATTTGTTCACATGTTCAATCTAAATACTGGGTTAAATATAAGCCCTAACATATAGGTATAGGTAGGAGCCCTGGTGACATATTTAGTAGGTGAAGCTTTTGGGTACTAACTGGAAGGTCTGCTGTTCGAGACCATCATTGCACTAAGGGACATAGAGTAGGTAATCTGCTTCTATGGAACCTGACAGAGTACTTTTACTCTGTCTTACAGTGTAGCTCTGAGTTGGCATTAACATCATGGCAGCGACAAACTCATAAATGCTAGGGAAATAGAAATGAATACGTCAGAAAAGCTCTGCTTTGTTTTCATGAGGAATACAAAATCTAAACAGACATAGGGAAAAGAGATCTGTACAATGATTTCACATAGTGAGAAGTATTTTCATGAAAATAAAAACTAAACCAGATGTTGTAAAGTCAATTCAGACTCATGATGACCCCGAGGGTATCCAGGTAGAACTCTGCTCCACAGGGTTTTCAGCAGCTAATATTTTTGGAAGTATCTCAGCAGACTCTCTTCTGAGCATCTGTGAATGAACTTGACCCTCCAACCTTCTGTTACTGGTGCGAATGCTTTCACCATTTACACCACCCACAGACACCCTAAATTTCATGGAAAGCCTCAGATTTGGACATTGCTATAGATGAGTGACTTGGGCCTCTTTTCTTTGTCTGAGTAATGATTTTCCTCTCACTCTCTCAGAACACCTAGAAGGCTCTGACAAATCCACGTCTACGAGTCTCCTCCTCCTCCTCCTGGCAAGCAGCAGCTGCTCTCCCAGGCCCATGTCAGCCCATTGCTCATCTTTCCTGAACCTTTGAGAAAGAAGTCAGGCTATCAAAAACAGCTGGAGCAGAACTGAGCATCATTTGTGCTCCGTCTGTCAGGCCGTGCCTGGCTCCTGGACTTCTCGCCTCTCTCCGTCCTACACAGAGAAAACTTGGCTGCCAGAAGTGCAGGCTCAGCTCTGCCCCAGGCTCTAGGATCAATTGTCTTTAGGTTAGAAGAATTGAAGTTGCTGCTGTCTTGTTACCTTAGCTGCTTGCTTGTGGTGCCTCTATTCTGACAAGGGGATCGTCTAATATATGCCTATATCCCTAATTCCCTGCCTTGTTTTTTTGCTAAACACCTTGAGTCTTTGGAGTCTGAGGACATGCCTTGCTCAGGCAAGTGCCGTGTCCTGTCCCCTCAGAGGGACTATGTCTTATCCTTTTTATCTTGTCACCTGCAAACAGACTTCTCCAGGGGTGGACTCCTGTCTCCTTGGATTCTGAGTACAGCCTGCATTTAATTGGTTTCTCATGAACATCTCTGCCCACATCAGGTGGCCCCTAATGTCTCCCACTAAAACCCCAAATCTAATTTTTTGTCCCACCCCTATCTAGTCTATTACTCTGCCCTTCAAATTCTCTGTGCCTCCCACTGGATTGATCTTCCCACTCTCTCTTTGGTGCTTGCCCCACCTGAGTAGATGAGTCTAATTCCAGATCTCAGAACCCCTGCTGTCTTTCCTGTCCTAATGCAGTTAATCAGCCCATGCCCAGCTGTGTTCTAAGATATGACTCTGCCTTCCCCTTGGGACATACCACACTTCTTCCATCTTTCAAGTTCTCCTGGAGGTCTCAGTTGGATAATCAAGAGGATCCAGGGCATCAGAGAGCAGGAGTGCAGACGAGCTGATGGAATTCATGCAGTTGGAATTGAGGGGGGGAAAAAGTAAGAGCTCAACAGAAGGCCAGGGCAGCTGTAAGCAAGACACAGCAGCCTTGCTAAGCAGGGATCAAATCCCTGTGGTCTGGGGACAGATGTCCTATAAACCCATGTACAGTCTAATTTATATTGGATGCTTAGTTCTGCTAAGGGACGTTTGTCTTTCCTGTGCTGGAATCCAAGTTAGAAAGGGGAAGTCTTTTGCAAAAAATTGGCCCAAGACCAGGAAGAGAGCATTAAAAAGATATTGCTGGAACCCTGCATGTCTCATCCTCAACATTCCTAACTAGCCTTTGCGTGCTCCTCTGCTTGACCTTGGCATTGGCCTCTTGGTTTCCTGCTTGCAAAAGCCAACCTCTAACTATGGTGCTTCAATTTACTTGACTCTAGTCATCTTCTTTCCCCTTTGACTTATGATATTCCTTCCTTTGTAATCATCCTGGGTCTCTACTCTCAAGGGACTTATTCTCCACCAAGAAGAAGAATAGTTAAACAGACAGCTATTGATCCATTACTACATTCATTTCTTGACTTTGGATTTGGGCGGTTGCAGGAAGAGCTACATATCAAGAGTGAACCCAAGGCTCCACATTGGGCCTATATGGATGGAGAGTGAATGAATATTTGCAGGCCCAAGAAGCTTATCCAAAGCTGTGGTTTCCTTAACGTCTTCGCCCCAGACTCTGTGGGCCTAGCCTTTTCTCTACCATATACCTCGGGCATAAAGACCTGAGTGGCTCACAAAATAAAAAGCACTCTCTGAGTGTTGCCAATGTGATTAGATTTGATCTCATCTCAGTCAGTGTAAGTAGGATGGGGGAGAAATAGAAAAGAAGAAATCAAAGGATGATGACTATACAGGGACCAGTGATGTAATTTTAGCCTGTAAATTATCTGTAAATAGACTGCATGGTTTACTCAAATCTCAGTCTCTCATAATCTAATTATATGCCAATATCTCTGTGGTCTTTCTTACCATCTTCTGTTCCTGGATAGAGTATTTGGGAGGCTCAAAATAAATCTTTTTCAGGTGAGAGGGGGGGAAAACCCACAAAAACAAACAAACAGAACACCACCAAAACCAGCCAAGCCACACTATAACAATAAAATATTAAAAGACAAAGAATTTATAGTCATTGAGTTAAAACACAACTTCACTCAAACTCAACTCACTACTTCTAGTCAGA
Source organism: Elephantulus edwardii (assembly GCF_000299155.1). Taxonomy (NCBI): domain Eukaryota; kingdom Metazoa; phylum Chordata; class Mammalia; order Macroscelidea; family Macroscelididae; genus Elephantulus; species Elephantulus edwardii. The sequence continues at coordinate 7,970,525 of NW_006399843.1, forward strand.
ACTAGATTTAGAGTTGACTCTACCACAAATTATTGTTGTTATGTGCCATAGAGTTGCTTGTGACTCATAGTGACCCTGTGGACAACAGCCCTGAACCCTGTTCTATTTTGAGCCAACATCATTGTCTCTTGACACATCTACCTCATTACTCTAGTCACTGAGTCAACGCATCTCATCTAGGGTCTTCCTCTCCTGCACTGTCACTCCTCCCTCCCAAGTACGATGTCTCTCTCTGAGGACTGGTCCCTCTTTGCAACATGCCCGAAGTGTGTCAGACAAAGCATCTCTGCCTCCAAGGAGCAGCCTATGTTCACCCTCTCCAGGCCCCAAACCTGTTTGTTCTCCTAGCAGTTCATGGTATATGCAATACTCTTCTCCATCACCATAACTCAAAGACATCAATTCTTCCATCACCCTTAGTCATGACCAGCTTTTTAATGCAAAGCAAGTAATTGCAAAGACCATGGCCTGCATTAGGCACACCTTAGTCTCCAGACTGATATCATTGCTTTTCAGTACACTGGAAAGGTCCCTGACAGCAGATTTTTCCAATGAAATTAATTTTTTGATTTCTTGACTGCTGATACCAAGAGTATTGATGGTGAAGTCAAGCAAATTGAATCTGTTAATAGTATCAATCTCTTCATTATCTATCATGATGCTGCCACTTGGTCCAGTGGCGAAAGTCTTTGTTTTCTTTATGTTGAGTTTCAATCCATATCGAAGGCTGCAGTCTTTGACTTTCTACAGCAAATGTCTCGGGTCCTCCTCAGTTTCAGAAGCAAATCTGTGTTATCTGCATAACACAGATTGTTGATGAGCTTTCCTCTAATCCTGATGCCACATTTCTCCTCATAGAGACCAGCCTCCTGAGATAGGATGCATGCCTGGCATACACCTTTCCTGATTTTGAACCATGCTCTGTTTAGAGGACTGCCTCCTAGTCCAAGTATAGGTTTTGCATGAGCACAATCAAGTGTTCTGGGATTCCCCTACTTCTGAGAGTTTGCATGGAAAGAGTTGCTTATCTTTCTCCCAAGAAGCAACTTGTGGATTTTGTACTACTGTCTTTGGGTTGGTAGTACAACTTCTTACCCACTAGGCTGCCAGAGCTCCCTGCAACCACTTAACACTAAATGAGCTCTCTGTCAGCAGAGGTTACCTTTTCAGCATATTTCTAGCCAGGCCACAGACACCGTTTTACCCCATTAATGGAAAACTCCACTTGGTCAAAGTTGTAATGTCTCTCATTGGTCTATATGTTGCCCTTCAAAACATCTTTGAATAGGTCTGATCCCTTTCAAATCTGATTTCTGCCTTTGAAGGTGGCTATTGGGCCTCTCCAAGGTCTAGAATGTTGCGCATCTATTTCTCTTTGTACTGGAAACTCCATCTTGCATTCTTCATCCCGGCCAGGCTCAAGGACTGTGAGAAGGAAGGGGGAGGGCTCAGAATGACCTCATTCCCACCATGAAACTCTCGTCTTCTCATTGTGAATAAGTTGACCCTGGAGTCCGGCTCCTGTGATAAATTTAGTGACACCCAGAAATTGCCACACTTCTCTCTTAGGACCCAGTACTTTGGATTAGGGACCTGGCTTATTTCATGAGTCCTTCCCAGGAAAGGAGCCAAGTCTCTGTCCCTGTGGATGAGTCCCTAGTCTTTAATGCCAAGTAAGCCTGCGTTTCCTCACCTTGGCCCCTTGTCTGCTGCTAGACTCCGCTGGTCCTTTCTGGCCTTGTCTTTGACATTAACTTCCTGCGTGACCCTTGAACCTCTGCTTCTTGGCCCATAAATTCAATGAATTTTAGTACACCCGCGCTTAGAAAATCAGCTGGGGGAGAGTTTATAGAATCCTAGCACTAAGTCTGAGTCTGTGGTTGAAGAAAGCAAAATGTCTACGGTACATTCATATGTAAGACGGTATCACTCTTCCATATTGACCTTGCACTTGTAAGAAAGAGCCTGAGAATGAATGTCCCGGGCATTTAGCTTGCCTCACTGTAGTTGGCAGTTTAAACACACTCAGCGATGCTTCAGAAGAAAGCCTGATAAACTGCTTCTGAATAGTCACCGCTTTGAAAATAGAAATCATACTAAAATCTTACTCTGCACCCAAGAGTCTAAGTGAGTAAGACTCAACTAGATGGCAACAAACAACAGCATTTCTCTCCCCACAAGTATGGAGGTCACATCACAGATCATCTATTTGATTCAGGAAAATGGTATTAGTATTGACATCAAAACTTAAACTATGCAGGGGACTAATAAGTGCAAGCAAGGTTGAGAATCACTAGACTGAATGATCTCTCAGAGTTTTCCATCCAGAAAGATGTTGCAAGACCCTAAGCCTCTTAGCTATACTTCCTCTCCCTACACTTGGCTCCGGGACTTTGCTAATTGCTAGTGTTGCTCTGCTCACTCCTCGTAGACTATCTCATTCCCCAGCCAAGCACATGCTACCCCACTATTCAACCCAGAGCCTTGTTTGGACCAACTCTTCTGTGTTCCAGGAGATCTGGTGGCTCTGTCTGTAGGGAACTTGTGTGGCTAACATGAAGGTGGTGCTTGTCTGGGAGTTCAAATCCGTTAGCAGCTCTACGGAAGAAAGATGAGCAATCTAAATGATTTACATCGCCCTCCACCTCAATCCACAGGAGAGTCAGTTATGAGTGAGTTTTGACTTCACAGTGATCGGTTAAGTTGAATTGAGTTCGTTTTTCCAGGTGAAGTCTCCCTTTGACCAAACTTTTGAATCTACTTTCATGTTGTCAGCTCTCCTTTGGCCTGTTCCTATTGCCTATGCATACATTTTATGCATTGCGATTTTAGTGGTTTGTGATGTTGTGGCTTGTAGTCCATTCCCCCATCCCTCATTTATCTAGCTAGCACATACTGCCCCATGGTATTTGCACAGAGCACAAAGATGTAAAAAGTACAATTCTTGCCTAGAGTAGCTCATGATCCACTAAAATTTGACAAAAAGTGTTCTGGTTGGTAATACATGTATACAAGACAAAGCAAATAAAAATTTGTAAAGCATTCCCTGGTAAATTAGTTTAGCTAGACCTGAGTTAAAGTGAACAACTTTCATTATGGCAAGGTTCTTCAGAATCTTTAGGGTGTTAATATTATACACCTCTAAAGGAGAAACTTGGTATAAAATTATCCTAACATATATTTGACCACCAAATTTCCATTTAACATGGAACATTCCAGAAGACACTTTGAGAAACACTGTCATAGATCACAGAACACTAAATGTAGTATCAACTTTAATTCCAGGTATGAGAACTATATTAAGGTAATAGGATTAGTTACATTAGCTGTTTGAGCAGCCGTATTACTATGTTGACTTATCAAAAGCTTATAGACTGTTAAACTGTTTGTGCCTTCCCCCCACCCCCTTTCCATCAAGTAGATCTGGTCTTGTAGTAATTTTATCTTTTAAGTTTACCTCTACTGGTTTTATTCCATAGTCATAAGCTTTGGGGATCTTTTTTTTTTTTTTAAATTTTATGTGCATTCAGTCCCTGAATGTATCAGGCAGGTTTGTCAGTGGTGTGCTGCTTATAACACAACAAAAAAAAATAAGTTTTCTTTGGCTTTGGCCAAATCACTGGTGAAAACATGGAATGAGATGGATTACCTTGGAGAAATTCCTTAGAATTGACATTGATTTGTTTTTTAATTTATACTAGTTTATTTACAAAATTCTAATACATTGTTTTTCAGACTAGTTTCTTCCAATATCCCTCAACCTCATCAAATTGCACAACCCTGTGATTAATCCCCCCTCTCCCTGCACATTCTCATTCCTCTGTTTCTTCCCCCCACCCCCCACCCCCGGGATCCTCATACTCATTCTACAATAATGGTTTTTTACAATATTTGTCCTTGTGAAGCTGAGTCAGTTCTCTCAGCATAATGCTCACCAGTCCCTCCCAAGTTAGGTAAGAATTTACAAAATGATTGCTCCTTCATGCCCCATAGTATTCCATTGTATTAATGTACCATAATTTCTCAATCCACTTAATGTGATTGGATATCTTGACTGTTCCTATGATCTTGTGATGGTGAAAGAGAACCTACCAACTGGGAACAAACATTTGGTAATACCATCTCAGACAAGAGTCTCATAATCAAAGTTTACAGAATACTCCTGGGCCTCCACAAGAAAAAAAACTGATAACCCAATTACAAAATGGGCAAAAGACATGGAAAGAACTTTCACAGTGGGAGATACTCGAACAGCCAACAGACAAATGAAAAAATGCTCCAAATCACTGGCAATAAGAAAGATGCAAATCCAAACCACAATGAGATACCATCCACTCCAGTAACAATAGCAAGGTTAACAGGACAGAAAGGAATACATGTTGAAGAGGATGTGGCGAGATAGGAACTCTTATACTTTGTTGGTGGGATTGCAAAATGGTACAACCATTCTGGAAGTCAGTTTGGTGCTTCCTCAAAAAGCTGAACATAGAAATTTCATATGACCCAGCTGTTCCACCACTTGGAATATACCCTGAGAAAATGAGAATTGAGGCACAAACGGACACTTGTACACCAATGACATTGATTTTTAATCAGCACTATTTGGGTTAATCTTTCAACAAATCCAGAAAATTGTGCAATCACAGCCCACAGTTGTTGTTCTGTTTCAAAGTATGAGTGATGCTGGGAAGTGTTTCTGTCATAACTACATCTTTGAAAGAAAATACTACTTCTTGTACACTTAAAATTTAAAAAGTAACCATGAATAATGTCTTAAGTTATGTTGGGAAGTGGAAAAACCTAGTTCTAAGACAAAAATTGGAGTCACCCATATCTACCACCCAGAGATAAACTTGGTTAGTTTTTACTGTTTTCTTTGTTTTACACATATTTGGATTGATTTAAAAATATTTATTCAATGTCTCCTACATTCCACAGGTTTTTCTAGGCATAGTGTTAAACAAAAGAGACAAAGAGAAAATCTCTGCCCTCTTGGACTATGTCTTCTAGAGATGCTAATAGACAAATCAATGAATAGATCAAAATTTTAAATACAATCTTCTTTTTTTAAAAAAGACATAACCCTTTAAAACTACCCTGATCTTCATTCCCAACTTGTCAATCTATCAGAGTCACTGTACTAGAAATAACTTTGGGTTAATAAGCTAGACCAGCTTTTGGCGATGGCTGTTTTCCATTCTGAGTGATCCCAACCATCTCTTGAATACTGTAATCAAGAATTTTGTGAGGGGGCGATATGAAACTCACCAGCTTATGGTTTCCAGAAGGCAGATTTTGCCTCTCTTTGAAAATTGGGACAAATGTGCTTATCTCCAGTGACTTGGCACCTCTTCTGCTCTTCACTCCTCCTCCAAGATTGCAGATTGTGGTTCCACAGTCCCACCTGTCTGGTAGGCAGTTCGTCTAGGCTTGAAGACTTGAATTCATTTACAAGTACTCTTTTACTATCTCTTCACCCATCATGGGTTTCAATCTGTTTTTGCCTGAGTTTATTCTACCCTTGCCAGACTGGAGATGAGTCTCCTTGAAAAAGAAGGTGGAAGTAAAAAGAGTTGAGAAATTCTTCTTTCTCTGCCATCTACCGCATTATATCATCTGCCTTACATCGCAACCCCCCCCCCCCTTCTTGTGCTGAGCTTGAAAGGGAAGGTTGTAGAGGAATTTGGAGAAAAACCTTTTTCATTTTTCATGACTCTTAGTATCTTTTATCTTAATTCCCAACAAATCTTGTGGGGCTGCTATTGGGCCACTCTTTTGTATTGATTTGCTCACTCATTTTACATATAAGGAAACTGAGGTGCATGCTTAGAAGAAAACATGGCTTAAATCTGATCTCAAGTGAGAATTATAGCATTAATTTGCAGTTTCTGAGTTTAAGAAGAAAAAACCATCTTTCAAGAAATTGATCACTGGGGGAGGAAAAAAAAAGACCTTAGGAGACGTTTAATTGAGAACCCCTTTCATGGGGAGAGGACAATGGATTTCACGGAATGAGCCCCAGATTGTAGCTAGTGTTTCCTGGCTGCCGACATCCCACTGGGACCATTCTGGTCTGTTCTTGCTTAAGGGAATGGAGCCTCCCACCACCTTTGCCTTCAGCTTTGGGCTCCAGCATAGGAAGCCAAACAGCTGGTTCTTCTCCATATGTGGCCACCTCAGTCCTACTCTACTCATTAACTGAAACCCTTCCTCAGGGGAGCAGCTGACAGTTCCCTGTGATTGGCTATTGACAGTCATGCTGGGGCTTATAAGTAGCTCCTTGTTAACCTTGAAAGATGACTATTCCAAATTTTTTTTCTTTTTAGTCTCTGTCACCACCTGCAGACAGAAGCAGATGATTTAAGAGGTGAGCAGGTAGGAATTCTGTGACCTTCAAACAGAGATATCCTCAGATCAGTGGACGTAATCGAACCACATGGCTTGTCTGTCTTTATGTCCTGGCTCTAGCCAGGCCCTCATTGTGTTAGATAAGAGGTTCCACATCACCTTCTGAAGGGCTGGGATTACTAGGCACATTCAGAAGGTGCCTACAACATCTACAACACCATTTCTTTATTGAAATCCTTTGCAAGTGCTGTGTTGAATAATAGACCCAAGTAAGTGAGAGGTAAGCACATAAAACCTAACAATCAATTTAATTGAACATATTTAAAAGTATAAAGAAAGAAAGCTTTTCCCACATGTGTAGTTTTTCTAAAGCCAAGACCAGGAAACACAGTGTTCTCTGTAATAAATAATAAAAATACAAATTTTGGTTTCATTTTCTGGCCAGGAGAGTTAGTGGAAAGCCAATAAAAGGAGAAAAGATGGAGTAAAAGAAAGTTAAGTTAGACAGTAGATCAGGAGTGGAGGAAAGGAGAGGGAAAGGTCAAATCGGCAGTGTATTTGAAGGGCACTACCTTTCCTCTAGGGTTATATATCCCTGACTGTAAATATCTGAAAGAGTTCTTCCACTACTGTTTGTCTTACGTTGGTGGCTTACATGTTGCTGTGATGCTGGGAGTCACTTCTTGCAAATACTGCCAGGCTCAACCTCAGTGGGCAGCCTTCAGTCAAGAGTTCAGACTAGACAGAGTAGAAAGTAAGGCACAACAATCTACTTCTAGGTGGTGGTTGTTGTTAGGTGCCATCGAGTCATAGGTGTCTCATAGCGACCCTATGAACAAAAGACCTGGACACTTGTATAACTTCATCCTTTCTTCAGGTTCATAGGGTTTCCAGAGGCAAGCTATTTTGGAAGTAAACGCCACTCCTGCTTCCAAGCTTGTTTTAATCAGGGAGTTTCACCAAACACTGTCCACCATAATAACCATTATTACATTTGACACATCAATGTCACAGTGTTCAGCTTCACAGCAACCATGTGTACAGCAAGTGGACAGATCGGGGCTATATGAACTAGAATATTTCACCAAAAACAAACTCATCATGTTTCTTGGAAATCCACAAACAAACCTTAACCTATCATTCTGACACTACTTCCAATGGTAAGAGAATAAGGCTAATCTGTCATGAAGAAGTCTTTGGAAGTAAATATTACTTGTTGAATACTTAAAATTTTTAAGGTCACCTTAAGCAATATCTCAAGTAAACATCACTAAAAAAATATTGCTGAATAGGACTGACTCCAGCAGGCTTTCGGAAGCTATAAACCTCCTCAGAGGAGATTGCCCCTCTTTCTCCTGACAAGTCTCTGCTAGATTTTGAACCATCAGAGAAAGTTAAAATCCTTTGGATTAGTAGCACAACTTCCTACAGACTATGTCACTGGAGCCCCAAGAATTAGGGAATGAAAATCTTATAGACCACAACAGAATAATTTGGTCACTTGCTTTGCACATGTCATCAGAAGAGATATCATTTGCCAGCAAAGGATATCTTGTTTGGTGAAGTAAAGGGCATGGAATGAGGGCATGGGAGCCCTTTGATGAGTTCAGCACAATAAGTGCAATTGGCCTCACACATGCAGACAGCTATGAGGATAATGCAGAACTGGGCAATGTTGATTCTATTGTATAAAACACCACCAGGGATTAAAGCCTACTTGATGGCAGTTAACAAAACAATAAAATATAACTAGTGTTCCTGTAGAACTCTGTTTACATCCCATTCTAGATGCCACCAGGCTGATGTGGCCTACACATCAATTATTCTGATACTCCCTGAATCTTTTCTCTTCTCCTTTTGAACCAGAACTGGCCACAAATTCTCTTCTGCATCTTCTGCCAGTGTGGTTTGGACCCAGAACCTCCTTACAGCAGAGCTGATAGGCCAACTGCAGAGTTTTCAGTCTGCTCCAAGTATTGACTCTAAAATATACAGATGTCTCCTGGTATTTCTTCTACTGTAGCTATTTCAGCTCTTATTTGCTACTACACATAGATATGCATGCAAATGCAGGAGCTTCAGGAGGTGCAATTCTCTTCTGATGGAAAACTGTTCTGTGAACAGCTTCTGCAAAATGCCTCCACGAAATGTCTGTGAATATCTGTGAATGCCTTTCCCAGATGTTGTGGATGAGACTTTATTGTCTTCTGTGGATTTAGGCAAGAGAAGAGTAATCTTCAGGTGAAGAGTTGCTTGGAAGTCTTCTTCCTTCTATTAGCAGTCTATTCCTCAGTGGCCACCTGTGTCCAACCATCAACTAACCCTCTCCCAGAGCTGAGTGTCATTTTGCTTTAATTAACTATTTATTTGCTCCTTAAATGTAGCCAACTTCACAAGACTCTTGATCTTGTTTCTCACCTTCCAGACCTCCCTTCCCTTTCTTTTCATCTCAACAAAATTAACTTTCATTTCAATCCTTGAGACCTTGACTTTCTTACCACTTAAAGTCCTGGCTAAATTATTGTTTCCTTAAATCTTCTTCCAGGTATCCATTAAACTCTGAGGTCTATTTCACATCAAATACCTGCAAGACTTAACCAACATCTACCTGGGCCGCCTTAATCAAACAAGTTGTTCTAACAATGTTTCTTCTACTCTTTTTCTACCATCTCTAACTTGAAGAAGGTCTAATAGCACCATTAACCACAAGGGCTTGGAATGGATGAGCACTGTAGACAAAGCTTCCCCCCTCCCTTTCTGTCCCACCTTTCACGGAACCAGCTGCTAAACACTCATCAACATAGTTCACAGCTGTCTTCTTTTGCCCACTGTGCACATTGGCAATATGTATGAGCATAGAACAGACTTACTGATATTCATATTTTTGGGCTTGTGAAGGCCAGGGTGCATGGCAGGAGAGAGATGTAGTTTAAAAAATTATATGAGTTCCAGAGAGAATGAGATAATTTAAGATTCCATGGAGTTTGGCTAAATTACATGCCATTTTTTTCCCAGTGTAGAAATAGTTCTAGAATATTGACCATTACTCTAATGAATAATATATTGAAATCCCCAAAATCTCATTGCCATCAACTTGGAACAGACTCGAAGCTGCTCCTCCATTGGGCTTCTGAAGCTGTATATCAATCACAAGGGAGGAGACAGCCCATTTTTTCTTCCGAAGAGCCACCGATGGATTCTGACTGCTAGTTATGGTATTTTGGAGGTTGCAGTTCAACTCTTTATGGACTACCTCGTCAGAACTTCCTGTAAATAAAGTATATATGTTAGACTAAGGAGTGCTTGATCCTAACTGTGGTATTTTCAATTGCATCTGAAAGTTGGTCACTGAATAAGGAAGACAGAATAATCGAAGCCTTTCAGTTGTGGTGTTGGAGAAGAGTACAAAATATCTCATAAGTTGTTAAAAGAACAAACAATTCTACCTTAGAGTAAATGCAGTCTGGGCAACCCCAGATGGTAATACCTCTTCTCACCTACTTTGGGCACGTTGTCAGGAGAGACCAGTCCTTGGAAAAATAGGGGGTCAGAGAAAGAGATGAAGACCTTTAATAAGATGGGTTGACGAAGTGACAGTATCAAAGGACTCAGGCATGTTGGAGATGGTGAGGCTTGGTGAGGCACCGCATAACGCAAGATTCAGATCTGTTGTTCATAGGATTGCTATGAGTTATAGTTGACTCAATGGCACATCACAACAATATCAATCACCACTTGAGCTCTTACTAAAATGTGGATTTTAATTCAACAAATTCCAGCTAGGATCTGGGAGCTGACATTTCTACATGATGCTAGTACCATGAGTCCCATCACCCAGCCTGCGGACCACACTTAGTAAAGGACACTTTCCTCACCATGTTGTAGATTTGTTCATGTCTCAGGATCCATCTATTTGTCCAAATTTCACCATCCTTACAATGCTTCCATTTGTCCTCTTTCGGTGTGTTCTAGTGTGAATGTGTACTATGGAGGTATAACCTGTTCAGTTTACGTGCTGTTAAATCTTCTCCAGTTACCCAACAGACATTTTCACCATACGTTTCAATTCCATTTATGCTTTGATTCTGTTCAGTTGAGTTTGGTACAATTCAATTCAGAAGAAATCACCGTTCTGTAGTGCATCTCTTTCTTGAGACTGAATAGCTAGTTTTGCCATCAGCAAAGGTGAAATGGAAAAGTAGATTTGAGGAGAAAGAACCTAATTCATATTTGCTATGATGTGTTAGTCGCCATCATGTTGTTCTCCACTCATGGTGTTCCTGTGAGTTTCCATTGACTAATTTTTCTGAAGAAAGTAACAGGACCTTCATTGTAATATGTCTTAGCCAAGAGGTCTACTGAAATTGTATTGGCATGATAGCAACATGCAAGTCTCTACTACCTTAGTTTCCTAGAGGTGTGCTACCTTTGTCTGAGATAGATATAGATACAGAAACAGAGACAGAGACAGAGATAGAGAAGCCTGATGAGGTAGTCCATAAGATGGATAAAGGATGAACTGAATTGCATTGTTATTAGGTAGCACTGAATCAACTATGATGCGTGTTATTGGTGTTGATTGCCTTCGAGCGGAGTACAACTCATAGCGAGCCTATGAACAAAAGGCCTAAAGCCCCTCTATGACTATTGACATTGATCAAAGTTCATAGAGTTTCCAGAGGCATGTTGTTTAGGAAGTGGATGTCATGCATAGTGATACTATAAACAAAATATTGGAATCTTGCCATGCTATCCTCCTGTGCCCTTCTCACTATCTCTGCTATGCTCAAGTTCGCTGTTACAGACGTTGTGCTGCTTCATCTCACTAAAGGTCTTCTTCTTTCCCATTCACTCTACTTTTCTCAGCATGATGTCTTAGCAGGGAATTAAACTTGGGTCTCCCACACGGAAGGTGAGAATTCTATTACTAAACCACCATTGTCCCAGGATACATGTTATGTATGTCCCAATGGTATGTAAAGGTAGACCGTATGTGTGTCACCTGGTCCTGAGACTCACCAGCTGTATATCTTGGAACATTATTTACCCTCTCTGTGATTCAGTTTCCTCATTTTAAAGATGTGAATCACAATAGTCCCATCTCATAGGGCTGTTATATTTCTATGAGGATTAAATGAGGTAATATCTGTAAAGTACTTGGAATAAGATTGGTGCTTAGTATCTTAAAGAAATGATTGTTAAATAAATATATGTTCTTGAAGTGTCACTCAAGGAAAGGCAGCGTAAGAGTTATGGATTTGAGAGCTGTCAGTATAAAGATATTGTCAAAGCCAAGGAGTGAAAGATACTTTCAAGGGAGAATGTAAATTGTAAAAAATGAGTGATAAATTGGGAAGAAAGTGGAATCCTGAGGGAGTGAGCAGAAAAATAGGAAACAGTAAAAGGATGAAGGAGTGGTCACAGAAACAAAGACCATGTGGGAGTAACATCAGAAACCAAATAAATAGTGAAGTTCAAGTAAACAGTAGTAGTCAAAATGGCAAATGCCGCAGAAATAGTCAATAAGATGAGGGCTAAGAAGAAGCCATTTGTTAATGTGGCTAATAAAGCATGTTTCAGACCATATATAATTACTGCTTCCATCTGTTTTCACCCATGGAGCCATTGGTCCTCAGTGTAAGGGACCAAGTTTATTATCTGGCCATGTTTTCCCAGGGGCTGACACATGCCTGAACATAGCAGGGCTTCCTCGGTGTTGTCAGGATATTATTTTTGTGGCTACATCTCTAATGACTCCAATACTTTAGTGATATCCTTCACCTTGCTTGTCTGTCAAATAACGGCCCAATAAACAGAGTTCAAGTTCTCGGCTCCTGCCGTGTTTTGTTAGTGGGCTGGAAGAAGCAAAAGGAGCGAACACTATTTCTTTTTACTGAGTGTTCTTTTTGTTTGATTTTTATTGTGATAAATAAAAATAACAAAATACTTGCTGTTTTAACTATTCTTATGTAAAATCCAGTGACATGAATTACCTTCCTTATGCTGTGCAACCATTACCACTGTCCATTTTCAAATGTTTTTTCATTACTTTACAAAAAGACTCAGCATCCCTTAAGTGATAACTCTCCATTTTCTCCTTCCCTTAGCTCCTGTAACCACCAGTAAACTTTTGTGTCTGTATATTTGCTTATTCTAAGCATTTTTTCCTAAGTGGGCTTATACAGTGTTAGTCCTTTTGTGTCTAACTGATTTCACTTGGCATAATGCTTTTGAAGTTCATTTATGTTGTGGAGCATCAGAACTTTATTTTTTCTTTGTAAATAAATAATGTTTCACTCGTGAGAGAGAGAGAGAGACTTGGTGGTCTGCTCCTATTAAGATTACAGCCTAGAAAACTGCGGGGAGCCCCGCTTCATTGAGGGGTGTTTCTGTAAGGTGGAAAGGACTAGATGGCACCCAACAAAAACAACTGCAATATCCCATTGTGTGAACACCACATTTTGTTTTCTCGATTCATTTGCTAATGGATCCTTGGATTGCGCCGACTTTTTGGTTTTTAGAATGTGTTCATGAGCATTGATGGAACTGAGAATTCTTTTGGGGTGAGACCAAGTCATTGCAGAAGTTGAGATTCAGTCATTGCAGGTCTGAGGTAGGAACACTGGGCTGATGAAGAGTCCCTGGAGACATATTCTCAGTGTTTGCCCTATCACTGGACAGTGTTGGCAGCCCTTGCTGTTAGCACGGTGTGCACTAGCCGAGGCCCACAGCTTGTGTGCTGGGGCAGACTCTGCCTCCAAAGGCTCCAGTAATAGCTGCCTTCACTCCCAGCTGAAGGGACACGGTTTGAATTCACTGGCTCCACGCTCCTTGGCGGACCACATGATGGTCATCACAGTGGAATGCACGTAAAGGTATTCCTTTACTATTTGGCACTTCTTTTAAGAGCAGGATTCTGGAAGTCTAGCCAACCACTGAAGGCTGTCAGAGCTCAGGAGCGTCTCCAGGTGGGGGTCAGGTGCTGCTGGAGTAAGGACATTCTCATCATGTGGTTCTACACTTGGTGTTTAGGCATCTGCAAGATCATAGGATTAACCAAGACTGGCAGGAGGCGGGCCAGTGAGTTGGAGGAAGGAGGGGAGAGTGTGTGGCTTAGAGGAGTGCAGAACCCCTTGCTGAGAAATCATAATCCCTCAGGCCGCTGTAGGCTTGGGAAGAGCAGGAAGACAAGGCTGAGAGTGGTGGGCTGGGAGGTCGAGGGAGCTCTGATTCCTTCTAGTGTTGACAAATAGGTTGGACTCCTTAAACTCGGTTGGACTGTGCCCTTTCAGGATGTATAGCCAGCGTCAGCACACTGCTAATGGGGCTTTGAGAGTCTTCTTTTGATGAGCGCGTCCCAGAAAGCAGGTATTAGCCATTTCTGCTAGAGAGGCAATGAAGGCATTTGCAGCTGAAATCGGCTTTCCTGGATGCCCTAATAAAGCAGAGACTTTCAAAGCCCCATTAGCAGTGTGCTGACTCCAGCTTTATATCTGGACTAGCCCTGTGCAGGAGGGGCTACCAGGCGCTTGCACCCCTAGCCCCAGAAGACTAACTGCCTTCTCACCCAAACATCAGTAGACTGTGACTTCCTGTGGAAGGATACCACCGGGTCTTCTCAGCCTCTAGTACAGTGCCTGGTAGTAAACAGACTTGCAATGAATGTTATGGAACTTCTAATGTGTTTGGGATCTTCTGCTGAAAGAAGCTGAAACACCACATTAGGCATAGCATAGTGCCCTGCCCTTGGAGAAACATGTCGATAGGTACACACATATGTAGATGTGTATATCTATTTACACTCTTCCCCCCCACCTTTATAAATTACAAAAGTGCTGTGTGTTCATAAAATTCAAACAATGTGCAAGTCTATAAAGTCCTTGAAGCTCTGGGGACCTTGTGGCAAGAAATTGTCCTGCAATCATGAAGGCATGTGGTTCAAATCCACCAGCTGCTCCATGAAATCCTGCCAGAAAGTCAGCTATGGGTCAGTTCGACTCAATGGTACACAACAACAGTAACATTATATACATATAGAAATACAGACATAGATGTATATATGTGTGAATGCATGTGCACAATCTATACATATAGGTACATGCTGTTGTTGTGTACCATCGAATCAGAACTGATCCATAGCTGACCTTCTAGCGGGTTTATAGAGGCAGTTAATCACACGAGAGGAGATTATTTCTCTTTCGCCCATGGGGCAGCTAGTGGATTTGAACCACGTACCTTTGGGTTGCCAGGACAATTCTTTACCACTAGAGCTTCCTGTATGTACTTAGGCGCCATTTGTTGACTCTGAATCATAGTGACCTTATGAACAACAGATCTGAACTTGCCCTATCCTGTACTGTCCTCATGATCTCTGATACGTTCAATCCGTTGTTACAGTCACTATGTTAAGCTATCTTGTTGAGTCTTGTCGTTCTCTGACTCCCCATCTTTCTAAGCATGATGTCTTTTTTCAATGACTGCCTCCTCCTGACAAAATGCTCGAAGTATGAGCGATAAAGTTTCACCACTCCTGCCCATTTTGGTTGTATATCCTTTAAGACAGATTGGTCTATTCTTTCTTTAGTCCATGGGATATTCTATATTCTTCTCCAACACCGAAATTCAAACACATAGATTTTTCTTCAGTCTTCCTTATTCATTGCCCAACTTTCAGATACATAAGAAACAATTGAAAATATCATACCTTAGGTCAGGCATACCTTAAACTTTAAACTGACATCATTGCTCTTTAGCATTTTGGACAGGCTTCCTAATGCAACATGGCTTGACTGCTTTTACCAGGGTTATTGATTGTGTGTGTGTGTGTGTGTGTGTGTGTGTGTGATATGAAGCCCTGGGTGATGCTAATGGCTAAGTGTTGCACTGCTAAACTGAATGTGGCCATTCAAAGGTGGAGCCCAAGAAGAAATGTCTGATGCTTTACTTCCAAAAGGTGATGTGTCTTTAGAAACCCTATGGAGTACAGTTGTATTAAGCAACACATGGGGTTGGCATGTATCAGAGTTTACTTGACAGCAAACTAAATGCATATCTATCTCTACATTTCTCACTCTCACTCTGTCTCTGTTTCTCTCTCTCCAAAGGCCTGGTGCAAGTGAGAGAGAAATCTGTATTATAACATTCTCTTGCATATATGTTTCTTTTCTAGAATTAGGGTGGCTATGTGTTGGAATGGACTTGATTGCCTTGTATAAATTGAGTGCCCTGAGAAATCAACACAGGCAGGGCTGATCTCCACTTTTTGGTGAAGTAACCAAGTAGTTCAGGAGTTATGTGCCTTGTGTCATGTAAATGACGGAGCCAGAATTCAATTCTATGGCAGTTTGCTTCCATGCTACACTCATTCTCCCCAAGCACTTCTGTATTCCCTCTGCCCAAAGAGCCCTGCGAGGCCATCATTCTGAAGTTCTGTGCTTTCTAGACAGAAGAGCCTCCCAGATTTGGTCCTGCTTCTTCCCCTAGAAGCCCCCCAATAAGCTTCCCGGGGGTTTGTTGGTTGGACTGGTGCAGCAGGTGGTGGGACCCTGTTAACTATCAGTTCCTGTCTGAGAGCTATTATTTTCTCAGGGGGACACGCCTTCCACACATCTCATCTCATCTTTCTGAATGCACATAGTTTCAGACAAGGGCCTTTCAAGAGCCTCTGTAAAGGAAATAATAAATACATAAATGGAACGCAATTGATAAATAAATAAGTGCCTAACCTGCCAGTGCGGCCTTCCCTGGTGTGTTTATCCAGGTTACTCGTTTGACTGGAATGTGCCTGGGCTTGTGGAGGTCTTCTGGAAGCCGCTGGCGTGTGACCGGGCTCATCGCCTTCCCGTTCTGCCATTTGAATATTTCCAGTCAGGGTTTAGTCACTGCACATCTTTGAGAGTCCTCTAATCAGAGAAATTAACTCTCATCAGACACAGGAATTAATCTTTGTTAGTGTTGTTGTCAGTCTAACTTTGCCTTCCTCAGAGCCAGACGAGGAGAGGGATGCCCTGGGAGGGGGGCGGCTGCTGCCACCACTGCCGGAGGTCTCGGTGGAGAAGCGAAGAGCCTCACCTACCGATGGAGGCCAGCCCTGCTCTACTGAGGTGGAAAGCATGAGGTCCCTGAGGGACTCTGCTCCAGTGCTAGCACTTTGCTTTCCTGTGTGCAGGACTTTCAAAATATTGAGTGACTTGACTGTGTGAATGAGGTTTTGGCAAGACAGGAGGAGGAGATCCTTTCCAAAGGAGGCCAAACAAAATGACAACCAGCTAGGAATCTTAGATGAGAGGGTGGGGTGTATAGATTCTTTCACAGTTCAACAATTTATTAAAAATACAGAGCCCACTTTTTAATGTGTGTGTGTGTGTGTGTGTGTGTGTGTGTGTGTGAAGTAGTTATGTAACAATTTGCCGTCTCAACATTCTCCATATGTATAGTTCAGTGACATTAATTATATTCATCCAGACCTGTATCTTGAACCATCCTTTTTTCTTTCTATCCCACTCTTCTCCAGCCCCTCTCTTTCTGTGTGTGTAGTGGGACTTGAGGGTGGTAAGCATAAACTCTCAATTGCATTTGTGACAGAGAATCCTAACAGCACGAGACATAGAGAAAGTATAATGTAAAGCTAAGCCGATGCTGCAGAATAAATAAATGCGATGTTAACACCGTCTTCAGTAATATATATTTCATATCCTCTCATTTGCTCATGAAAATATATTACGAAGAATTGTCTGTTAACACCACACTTATTCTTTCCGCAGTACTTGATTTGGTTTGTGTCAGGCTATCTGAATTCTCGAGCCAGTTGTCATCAGCTACGCTCATCAGCATTCTCTAGCAGATTTCCTCTTTATATTACAACATTCTTTTGCATATATTTCCGTTTTGGGATGGCTTTGGTAGAGACTGAGGAGTAGTAAGTAAAGCACTAAGCCTGGAAACAGGAGAGAGGATTTTCATTTTCTTCCTTCATAGTCACATTGGAATAATCACTTCTCCTCTCTGTTCCTCAGTTTCCCCACTTGAAAAATGTGGTTATCAGGTTAATTTTTGAGGTATCTTTTAACTCTAACTTTCAGCTAATGTTGGAGTAACCTTTGAGAAAGTGGAGCAGTGAAAAATGTTAGTTATTGATGAAAGAAGAGATTCAGGGTTTGTTTACAATTTAGGACACATTGACTAGAATGTGTGCCATCCCATGGCCACATGTCAGAGCCACGGGAGTGTCTCACCTGGCTAGGCTCTCTGTTTCACACTCTCTATTTCATGGATGATTACTTTCTCTGCTACTGGGATTTTTTTTTTCAAAAAAAAAGGAAGGAAAAATAAGAAGGGGCGGGGGGGAGGAATCTCCAAGACAAGTCACTTTCTCATTGGCCTGTGACATGCTACACGAACCATCTATATTATGGATGCAACCATGGATGCCGCCAACGTTGATTCATACCTTGGTGACCTCATGGATCACTGACAGCCATGCCACCTGGCAGGCTGCCTGGAATTCACCGGGGCCTGTCAGAAAGCCCAGCTGCCACTCCACTTTGCAGGCTACCCCTGTCCTGGCAGTTACCCTTGGGTTTTAGGCCTACTATTGTCAGTCTAAGGAACAATCACATCCTCGAATCAAAAGGGATCCTAAGAGGTGCAGTACTGCTCCTGGAACTGGTAGGTGACTTGCAGAAGTACAATGAGATAACAGAAGCCCTTTCAGATGTCTTTTCATATTCCAAAGCCCTAGGTAGCTGGTAAACAATGCACTGCCAGCCAGGCTGAGTTCTTGCTATCTTGTTGATGGAAACACTCTTTGTGTGGCTTCCTGGGCACCCTATTAAGGGGAAAAGGAGGACTCTGGCCACTCCTGCATAGTGTCGATTAATCTGCGCCTGCACGATATCTTTACTTTATGGGCTTTGTCTCATCAAGCATCTCGAGAGAGTTAGTTTCTCTCTGGTTTTAGACATTTGTTTTTTTTAATCTTTTCTTGCTCCCTTTGATTTTTGCTTTTGACACCAGGAAAGGAGAGCTGTTATGGATGGAGCAACATGCCTGGCCCTGCACGCTGTGTGCTGGAGGAGCAAGGCTCTTCTCAGTGGGTTCAAGGCCACGGTTACTGGCTGCCCTTTCCTGGCTTTTATGCTTAAATAATCTCACCTGGTCAAACTAGAGACACAACTACAAACACATCTCCTGAGAAAGAACCCACCTCTATCACCCACACAATCTCAACTCTTCCCACAAATTGTAGGAGTTTAAGAGAAATAGGAAGAACAGAGAGCTACCCTAGAGGGTGATGAACCCTGGTACTTACAGAATATTTTGGCACCAAAAAAAATTCTTTCTAAACTTGCAAATCAACTCTTATCGAGGGACTAGGACAAAAAAGAAACACTGATACACTTTTACAATATAATGGGTAATGGAGCAAAAACCCTGACGAATTCTGTTTCTTTCTTCTCTGTGGTTTATGAGAGTCAGAAAACACTGCAAGAGAGGAATAAGCTGTTGTTTTGGATTCAGACTGGAATCTATGTACATTGTCATCATTTCTATGACCCCATTTACAAATCTGGGGAGAGAAGAGTCCTTCATCATTATGAGCTTAGTGTACACATACAGTGCCTCGCACATAGTAGGTGCTCAGCAAATGGAAAAGTTACTGACATGCTAACTATATTGGTTTTCTAGAGCTGCTGTAACTAATACCACAGTTTGGGTGACTTATAAGAACTTAAATTATTTCACAGCTCTGGAGGCTAGGTGTTCAAGACCACAGTGTCAGCAGTATTATTACTTCCCTTTGAAGATCTGTTCTTTTGCTTCTCTTCTAGCTTCTGATATCCACCGAAATTTTTTATTTTCCTTGGAGAAATCTCTACCTCTGGCCTCACATAACATTTCCCTGTATGTGTCTATCTTGTGTTTTATCCCGTTTTATAAGAATACAAATAATAAACTCATAGACTAGGATCTACTCTGCTCTAGTATGACTTCATGTTTAACAGCTGACATCTTCAATGACCATATTTCTAAATAAGATTGTATTTATCCCTAGATCCTAGGGGGTTAGAACTTCAATAAGACATAACACATGTAGAGTCCCCATTTCTTAGATTCAACTTAATGGCAACAAACAATAATAGCTCCAGTCTATCGCTCTCATTTGTTGTTGGGCAGGAACCAATTCACAAATGACCTTTCATTGAGTTTTTAAGGCTGTGGATTACCCATCTTTCTCTCTCAGAGACATTAGTAGTTTTGGATTGTCAGTGGTTAGCCTGTAGATGACCAGCATAATCTCTTCAGAGAAAATATGACTCTAGAGGGTCTTTGTTGTCCAGATTTGACAAAACTAGACAATTTACGTTTAGTAACACATTTGATCTGTGGGCGGCAAAATGGCCCAATTTTTATCTGGGGACTCCAACTGATTTGACAGGGAGATGCGTGACTGACTTCAAGCCTAGAAAAAGAGCAACACTTCATATGTCTTCTAGGTGGGAAGACAATGTAGAGGATGGACCCTGCCTATGGCATTTACCTGACTTTGAAAGGGAATATTAAGGCCCAATCTCTTATGAAACTAGAGGTTAGATGTGTTTGAGAATCCAAATTCCTTGTTGTTGTTATGTGCCATTGAGTCGTTTCCAACTCATAGCGACCCTATGCACAACAGCTCTAAACCCTGCTCTATCCTGCGCCAACCGCACCGCCTCTGACACACCCATCCCGAT
>NW_006399843.1:7993170-8009910 GCF_000299155.1 Elephantulus edwardii
CCTCCCTTGTGTTTCCATACTTGATGGTTCTACCTAGGTTGCCCTTTTTGTTAATCTGCGTGTGTTCTGTAGCTTTTAAAAAATAATGTGATGCAAATATTGTGTAACACCCTCAGCAAGTGAACCAACAGAATGTTAACATTATTGAACAATGGTGGCTTAATGGTAAGACGTCTTATTGCCAACACACAGGTAAGTGGCTTGAATCCACCAGCTACTCTATGGGAGAAAGATGGGCAATCTCCTCTCGTGATTTGGTGCCTCTGAAAAGTCACAGGAGCCATGAGTTGGTTCTGACTTGATGGTATACAACAAGAAAAACATCATTTCTATCATTCACAAGAAAAATCTTGCTGAAGATTATTTTTTTAAAAGCGGAAGCAATAGATCTACAAGGAATTGTCAGAAATTCCATCTGGTTTAATAAGAAGCCATGGGACAGGGATGGTTTTTGACTGAAAGTAGAGAATATCTGAAAGATGTTTGCTTTTGTTTTATTGATTATTCAGCTATTCTGTGGATCATAATTAATTACAAATAACATTGAAATGAATACAATTCTAGAACAACACCACCACCAGTCACTCCAAGGGAGAAAGATGGGACAATTGTCTATCGTGTTGTTTACAACGTCTGAAAGCTTTCTAGAGGGTCAGCTATGAGTAGTTTCCAACTTAATGACAATGAAGGGTTTATTTAGTTTTGTTTAATTATACTTATGCAGAGTCTGTACAAAGCCCACGAAGTAGTTGTTTGAACAGAGCAAGAACATGCTTTAAGATCAAGAAAACTGTATCTCAGGGCAAAAACACTGTGCTTTTAGGTACAATCCTTTGTCATACCCATTCAATCTCTATGCTGAACAAATAATACAGGAAAATGGACTACATGAAGACTATGGCATCAGGATTGGAGGAAGATTCCTTAACAACCTGTTGTATGCAGATGACACAAGCTTGCTTGCAAAAAAATAAACAACAATTGAATCACTTATTGATAAAAACTATAGAGAAGGACTATATTCTTCAGTATGGACCAAAAATACATCATCACGATGAATGGATTAAAGATTAAAATTGACAAAGATTTCATTTCCTCTCACTGAGATCCACAGTCAACACCCATGGAAGTAGCAGTAAAGAAATCAGATACTATATTGTACTGGGTCAATTTCCTGCCATGGATCTCTTTAAAGAGATGTTGTTGTTGTTGTTATGTGCCATCGAGTCATTTGCGACCCATAGTGACCCTATGTACAAGAGCCCTAAATGCCGTTCTATCCTGTGCCAACCTCGCCGTCTCAAACACATTCATTCCCACCACTCCACTCACAGAATCGATCCATCTCGTTGATGGTCTTCCTCTCTTGCGCTGTCCCTCCACTCTCCCAAACATGATGTTCCTCTCAAAGGACCAGTCCCTCCTTGCAACATGCCCAGAGTATGTCAGACGAAGCTTCAGAATCCTTGACTCCAGGGAACATTCTGGCTTCACCCTCTCCAGGACAAACCTGTTTGTTCTCCTAGCAGTCCATGGTATATTCAATACTCTTCTCCAGCACCACAGCTCAAAGGCATCAATTCTCTTTCTATCATCCCTATTCACTGTCCAACTCTCTGATGCATAGCACGTAATTGCAAGACTATAGCCTGGATCAGGTGCACCTTAGTCTCCAGCCTGATGTCGTTGCACTTCAGTACTCTTGAGAGGTCCCTCACAGCTGACTTTCCCAATGCAATTCGTCTCCCGATTTCCTGGCTGCTGTTACCAGGAGTGTTGACTGGGAACCAAATAAACAAAAACTGTTAACTATCTCAATCTCTTCACCATCCATACTGATGCTGCCAATTGGCCCAGTGATGAGAAACTTTGTTTTCTTGATATTGAGATTCAGTCCATATTGAAGACTGCAGTCCCTGACCCTCTGCAGCAAGCGCTTCAGGTCCTCCTCAGTTTCAGGGAGCAGGTTTGTGTCATCTGCTTAGAGACTAAGAAGAATCCGACACAAGCTCTGGTACTGGAAGTTGCTTTGCAAACAAATGAAAGACCAAAGAAGAATTGATGTCTTTAGAGTGTAGTTCTGGTGAAGAATATTGAATATACCATGAACTACCAGAAAGACCAAAATCAAGAAAGGTATGCATCAGATCTCTATCCTTTCTCCATGCCTTTTCAATCTGTATGCCAAGTAAATACTTTAAGAGATTGAACTTTATGAAGAAGAATGTGACAGAAAGATCAGACATGCTTATGAGACACATCCTTGCTTGTTGAAAGTGAAAAGGGCTTGAAATGCTTGCTGTAAAAGATCAAAGATTACTGTATTCAATATGAATTACACCCCAACATAGAGAAGATAAAAATATTGACAACAGTCCAGAATAAGAGGTGGATAGTAAAGTGAAGAGGTTTATCACAGCAGATTTTCCCAGTGCAATTCTTTTGATTTCCTAACTGCTGGTATCAAAAGTGTTCATTGTGGATCCAAGCAAGCTAATAATCTCAATCTCTTCTTCATCTATTATGGTGCTGTCAATCAGTCCAGTGGTAAGAATCTTTGTCTTGATGTTGAACTTCAATCCATATTGAAGACTAGAGGGAT
Organism: Elephantulus edwardii; assembly: GCF_000299155.1. NCBI lineage: Eukaryota > Metazoa > Chordata > Mammalia > Macroscelidea > Macroscelididae > Elephantulus > Elephantulus edwardii. Next base: position 7,995,773 of record NW_006399843.1, read on the forward strand.
GGACGTCTCCAGAGTGCTGAAGAGCAACTATGTCAGTCTAGATACAAAGGTGCGCCTAATCCAGGCCATAGTCTCCTCAATTACTTGCTATGCTTCAGAGAGTTGGACAATGACTAAGGATGACAGAAGAATATATGCATTCAAGCTGTGGTGCTGGAGAAGAATTTTGAACATACCATGGACTTCCAAGAAAGCAAATTGGTCTATCTTGGAGAGGATGAAACCAAGTTTCTCTTTGGAGGATAGGACTTTGAAGCTCTGCCTCATTTCTTTGGGCAAGCAGCCAGGAGAGATGGGTCCTTGAAGGACATTATGCTTGGAAGGGTGGATGGGCAGTGCAGGAGAGGAAGACCCCAGATGAGATGGATTAATACAGTGATTGGGGCAATGGGGGTTGGTGTGTAGGACAGGGAAAGGTTCAGAGCTGCTGCACATGCATTGCAGGCAACTCAACGGCACATAAAAACAATAACATACTAAGACAGGTTTTGGAAGCAGAAGTGGCATCCACTTCCTAAACAACATGCCTCTGGAAATTCTATGAACTTTGATAAATATCAATAGTTGTAGAGGGGCTTCAGGCATTTTGTTCATAGGGTCACTACAAGTAGTGCTTGACTCAAAGGTAATCAAGAACAGCAACAACAGTAATATGGACTGGGCGAAGTGTGGGTGGGAGGGAGGAAATGATGCAACAATGAATGAATTTTTTAAAAAAGCTAACTGGGTGGGGATGTAGGGAGGAAAATGTGCAATAATGAATGAATGAATGAAAATCCAATCTTTCTGTAAACTTTCATTAAAATCACAACTTAAGGGTTTTGGGTGTTTTTTTTTTTTTTAAAAGAAGACAAAAAAACTTAACACTGAGCCAATAAACACTACCATGATCGATGGAGAAAAGATTGTAATTGTCAACTTATTTTGTCTGGCTTGTTTGCACAATCAATATCCTTAGTACTAGCAGTCAAGAAATCAAAAGATGTCTTGCAATGGGAAAAATCTGCAATTAAAGACCTCGTCAAGGTGTTAAAGAGCAATGATGTCAGTTTAAAGACAAAGGTGCACCTGATTGAAGCCATTATCTTTTGGCACAGATGACAGAAGAATCGATTCCTTTGAGTTGTGATGTTGGAGGAGAGTACTGGATAGGCCATGGACTGCCAAAAGAACAAACAAATAAATCCTGGAAAAGGTGGTGACAAGGTGTTCCTTCGAGGCAAGAATGGTGAAACTTTTCACATAATTAGGGCATGTAATTAGGAGGGACAAGCCTTTGGAAAAGGACATTATGCTTAGAAAGGTGGAGGGTCACCAAAAGATAGGAAGACCCCCGATGACATGGATTGACGCAGTGACTATAGCTCAAGTATATCAGAGAGAATGAGGATGGCACAGGGCAAGGCTCACATCCATTGTTCACAGAGTCACTATGAGCTGTAGTTGACTCAATGGCACCAAACAAAAACAACCACCACCACCAAAAAAACAAATGGTGAGGATTGTGAAAACTTGGTCTTCCGAACTTTGGCGGTGTTAACAGGAATGGCCAGTCTTTGGTAGACATTAAGCTTGGAAATAATAGAAGAGCAATGAAAGAGAGGAAGACCCTCAGTGAGGGACTTAGTGATTTCTACAATGGCCTTAAGCATGACAAATATCAGAAAGATGGCACAGGATCATGCAGAGATTTGTTCTGTTGTACAAAAGATGGCTATGGGTTGGCATCAACTTGACAGTGCCCAACAACAGCCACTACAAGCTGAATCTAGAGAAGCAGCATGTGAGCAAAATCCATTACTCTATCAGCAACAAATGAGATCAATGCAGTTTTATAATGAAACTGGAGTTAGTTCAGGTCAGGTTTTATCACCAAATGCTCCTTCAATATTAAGAGCTTTTGAATTTCAAAACCACAGATTGTTGACTTAAAATAATAATAATAAGAGAAATGATGATAAAAGTAACAGCAGTTGCATTTAATAAGTGTGTTCCTTATGCCAGAGATTTGAAATATTTTACACATATTTTCTTGTTGATTTTCTCCAACAGTTCTGAGAGGTTTGTATTTTTAGCTTTATTTTAGCTATGAGAAAAAACAAGGCTCAAAGAACTTGTGATATTAAGAAAACTGAAGGTCCAGTTTCAGTTGCCATTGAGTTTCTCCCAACCTACAGCAATCTGTGTTAGGGTAGAACTGTGCCCCACGAAGTTTTCAGGGGCTGATTTTTTTTTGAAAGGTAGGGCCAAGTCTTCTCTTCTAAGGTGTCTCTGGGTAGATTCGATCCTCAAAGCTTTCAGGTTATAACCTTAAATTCTACACTAATTAAAAGAGATCAGCGTTTCTCCCTTCATAATACAGGGTGCCTCACTCTGGAATCCAAAAAAGTTATCTTGTACTGGTAGAATATTTGTAAGACCTTATTACCCAAATGGCATGCCTCTCCAGTGGTGCAAATCTACCAGCGGTTCTGCAAGAGAAAGATGGAACATCTCCTGTGCTGTTAGCCCTTGGAAACCCAATGGAGAGTCTACAATGAGTTGGTTCTGATTCAGTGAAAATGAGGTGAGTTTGTTTACCCCCAGGATCTGCACCTGGGAAGAAGGATCTTAAACTAGTTAGCAGCTGATGATTGGGGAAAGCACAAGAGAAAAATAGGTTATGGATGACATCAATATGACTATTTCAATATAGGCACACAGTCTGCATTTATGTGAGTCTACCCTATGCAGCCTCTGGCCTTGGTTTGATCTCTCACCCCTTTAAGAAAAGCTTCTTTCAGCTTCAAGGGGCAGTACCGGGCACTCAGCTGTCCAGAAAGGATAAGTGAGCTGCCCCAGGCCCCAATCTAGCCTCATCTCTGTGCGTGACCTCTATTGTGTGGGTAGAGTACTACAGAGGGGGGGGAAACCCGTAATGAGCCTTAATGTGGGAGGAAATAGCCATCCTAAAAATAACGCCAAGCCCTGTGGAGTAATGACATCATTAGCCAACTCCAGCCTTGAGGGATTCTAAACACTTTTGACTAGACATTTTATTTTAACACGAGATGTATCAAGTAGATCTATTATGCTTGTCAGCCCAAGCAAGGGTTGCGAGGCAAAAATTAAGTGAAAGGCACATGTGAAGGGGCCATGACACTTCTTTTAATCACATTTTATATAATTGGAGGAGTTGCTATTTTCCAAGTCTTTGACTGGGCAGCCTTTATGACCACAACAAAACAGATCTGGGAAGAGCAGAAATTCTATCATCTTGAGAAGACCTGACATTTTAACTTAATTCTAGGTCTTGGGGAAGAGAAGGGACCTGGGGAACTGGATTAGCCAAAAGCTGCTGAGAAAGAGGGGAAGGAAATGGAATAGAGACCTTTTTCTTCACCATGATTGTCTTGGCTTCTTTTCAGTTGACAATTGAGCAGAAGTTTTCTTATTGGCAGATCTCATTGTCTTCTCCCTCACTGGGTTCTTAGGACTATGTATGAAAAACAACAATACAATTATTCACAGGGTCGTTAGGAGTCATACTCAATTCATTGCCTCTTAACAATAACAACAACAACAGCCCTTAAGGAGTCATTTCTAGGAACCGCGAGCTCTATGAGGACAGGAGGCCTATGCATCCCTTCATCCTCACCACTTAACGTACTACTTGATGCAATTAAGAGCCTGGATAAAAGTGCATTGAATTAGTCAAGTGACTGTGAATGAGTTTTAGAAATGGCACATGGTTCTTTTGTGCATTTCTGCTTGTTCATTTGTAAGCTGTTATTATTAATACATGCTAACCCCAGAGTCCTCTCCTTTACAAAACAGAATGTTTGATAAAATAGAGGATAAGCCAAAATGAAGGAAATACTCAGTGAGATGGACTGACATGAGAGCCACAACTGTGGAGTCAAACATGCCCGTGGTCATGAACATAGAAGACCAGGAATGCTCTGCTATGTATGCATAAGGTTGCCATGAGCTGAAATAGACTCCACGGCAACTAACAACAATGACAACATTAAAAACTACCTCAAGAATGGAAGGCACCAGTTTGCACAGAAGGCAGCAAGGTGAAATGTGTATTGAGCTGGGAGCAAAGAGATACTATGCCTTCAATCTAGTGACTCAATGATGCAGGCTGCCCTTCACTTGCCGTGACAAAGACCTTTGGTGTGTCCTGGTTTCACGGAGAGACCAACAGACATTGAACCTGAGAATGGTTCAAAGGCAAATCAGCTTATTACGGAAACTTGACCCTTAAAGGGCTTTCCCCCCTTTCAGCCCATAGGTTGTCCAGTGAGCTCAGTCTCAGACTTCTGGATGCACCCTCCAGAGGAAGCAGGAAAGGGCTGGCTGCCCTGCCCTCGCTGGATCTGGCCACGTAGTTGTTTTCTCTCTAGAACAAAATGTCGGTTTCAGCTGCCTCCTTTTCTGCCTCCCTCCCTTCTCTGCCCTCCTTTCCCACTTGCAGTCCGCACTCAGCCTTCGCTTCTCATTGCTCTGGCCCCCTGAGGCCTGTCATAATTAGAAAAGGAGGAAGGAGGGGAGCCATCTTTGCCCACCAGGGCTTTAGAGGGAGCTGGGACTGCGTGCTGGGGACCTTGGGCTGCAAAGGTTTCAGTGTCTTTCTTCTCTTTCGCCCATGACACCTGCCAACACTGGCAGATTGGAACGAATATGAAGGAGGGGCAAGACCTGCAACACTTCCCCTTGTGTGTAGATGGATACGTGTATAGCAGAGTATGTGTGTGTACGTGTGTGTAAAGACGTGTAGCTCCGGGTACGGATTTATGGCATGTTGTGCTGCAGATCAAGGAATGATATAGTAAAGGCTTTTGATCTGGGTATTTTAATCCACGTCCGTTTAGGACATAAGAATTCTCTAGGGAATCTCTTTGTGCGAGTCCCTCTTTTTGCTCCACCAGGCCCTGTATTCGGCCTCCATAAAAGAAAAGCAGGAGTTGGAGTGGATGGTGGGAGCCATTCCAAATCCTTTCTCCCCCTACCCCCAATCCCGTGCATTGGCGCCACTGTGGGTATGCGCATGCTCAACACAGCACACCTAGTAGGCGGCTATGGGTTTTTCCAGCTTCTGCTGCGTCGTGGGCCTGCGCCTGTACTGGCATTTTCCTGGGCAGTGCTGAGGGGATCATTAATCTGTCCTCTTGCTATTTTTCTGCCCAGCCCAGGGGACGACTCAGGCCTATAAATCAGCTCTGTACAGAGTGGGGTAATCAAGAAAGGGATACAGTACAGAGGAAAATCGCCACTCCGAATGAGGTGTGGGGCCCAGGAGGAGAAGGGAGAGCGAACTTTTGGAAGAAATGGTTTGGAGAGAATATGGCACTAACCAGGCAGGGCCAGGTCTGGCCACAAAGTAGATCTTGAATCTGGTCTTCAAGATACTATTCTAAGCTTCTTGCTTCATTTAATATCTCTGGGCTACAACGAGGCCATCTGTAAAGGTGGGGTCCCACCATGCCCCCGCTCAGCATCGCACAGCCCTGGGAACTGGAGCATGTGCAGGGAAACAAAACAAACGCGTCCATACAAATTACTCAGACCCTACATATTTACTCATGCAAATTAATTAATTAATAAAAGAGTGCTAAGCAGCAGTGTAAGACCAGGAGGCTGTGTGGCCGGTGTGAAGACCTTGGGCCTAGAATCTGACCCATTACTTATTTTCTCTGATGTAATCCATGCCAAACAGCTCCGTATTCCCCTTTCTAAGATTTGCTTAAACTTTATTCTCTGAGGATAAAGGTAGCTGTGGTCACAGAGTAATGGGAAGCTCTCGGATTTCTCAGTGATTCTGCCACCTCTCAGCAGCCATTGCACACGCACAGCCACTTGACGGAGAAGAGGCTGCCCTGATGGGGCCCTTGGGTGAAAGTCCTACCACTCTCAGGCTGCCTGGGCTTGATTGAACCCTTTCTGGGACAAAGTCTGCTTGAGGGGCTTTCTGTTTTGAGAGGCAGTCTGGAAGAGGCTCAGACTCTGGAACCAGGCAGAGGTGGGACTGAAGTAACTGATGACATCCTTTTCCTGCCGAGGCCCTATTAGTTTTATAGATAGATGGACAGATACACAGCTTCCATTGAATTGGTGCCAGTTCATGGCAACCTTTCATACAATAGAATGAAACAATACATTATCTCCATGATTGAAAACCTAGGTCCATTGTTACTGCTTTTGGGCCAACTCATCTCCCTTATCCTTACTCTGTCTTTACTTCATGGCACGCAACATACTTCACCAACAGTTGATTCACTCTTAATGATATGTCCAAAGCAAATGACTCAGGCAGAAACCCATTGCCGTTAAATCAGAACTAACTCATATTTGGCTCTTCACTGGGTTTCTGAGGCTATAAATTACATGGAAAGAGTTTACCCATCTTTCTTCTGAAGAGTGGCTAGTGGATTTGAACCACCAGAGACACTCAGCGTTTAGGTTAGCAGTGCAGCTCCCTTTGGACTATGTCACCAGAGTTTCTTTCAAAGCAAATGAGTCAGACAATAGTCTATTGTGATCCATGGCTCATTTCTTGATTTAGATTGTCTTTCTTCCTAGTCTGGCTTAGTCTGGAAGCTCCACTGAAAGATGACCACCATGAGTAATCCTACTAGTACTTGGCATAGCCCCCCAACCTGCAGTAATATGCAAGTCACTATGAAATGATAAACTGACAGATGCATGGTAGCTGAGCCCTGTAGTCACATCTTTCAAATGAGGATGGTGTAACTTGGTATTTTAAAATATGTACGGGTGTATGAGCATTAGGGATAATATATGTTGAAGTTGTTAGGGGCCATCGAATTGAGACTCAGAGACTCTATGAACAACAGATCTGAATCCTGTGCCATCCTCACAATCTCTGACATGTCCCACCCCATTGCTACAGTGACTACATAAACCTACCTGATCGAGGGTCTTCCTCTCCTAAACACAGATATGTTCAGGGAATGCTACTATAACTATTATTGGCCACTGGAGGTGAAGATTGAGAAGGAGAGAGGAATGATGGGAATAAAAGTACCTCAGACAGTCATCTCATGCCCCAGTCAAGTAATGTGTGTACACATGTGTGCATATGCTGAGTGTAGCAGTATGTGTGAGAGTGTGTGCTTGTGTATATGCGTAAGTAACTGTATGTATGTATATGTAATTTTGCTGTGTCTAAATGTGTGTTGGTACATCTGTGTGTTGAGATGTACAGAGTTCCCACTTCTCCAAAGACCTTGTCTTTCTAGGTGCTTCTTTCTCTAACTGAAATACCTTCTTCTTCTTTCCCATCCTGAGAAGTTCTACTCATTTAAACCTCTTTCTCATTAAAACTCATTCTCCTCTTAGAAACCATTCCTTAGCTACTGGAAAGAGTTGCTCACTCTTGTCTCTCTTTTCCTCTGCTTCATGTAACAGCATGTAGAAAAGTAAGTGTATGGGCTCTGTATTCAGATTTCATAGGTTCAAAACTCTGCTCTTAAACAACCAGCTAAGAAATCTCAGAAAGCTACATGACCTTTGGAAAGCCCAACTCTATATCTGTAACAGATACTTTGTATTTATCTTATAAGGTTGATGTGAAATTTAAATAACATCATGCATGTCATATTGTAGATGGTACCTGGTAGTGCTCAGTTCATGTAAGAGAATATTATTCTATTCTGTGACTGGTAACAGGATATTATAATGGTCCATTTGCATGCTTTCCTCCTCCCCCAATCTTTGAATTCTCTGAGAGCCAGAAAATTTTCTCTAGTACCTATCGAGTACCTGGGATCCAGTAACTAATAAATAAAGTAAAAGGAAGATATTGTTTATCTCTTCTCTGCCCTATTGCTTCCTTGTCCTATCTGAGACCTCTCCAGCCTCTTTTCTGTCACCACCAAAAGGCAAACTTGGAGGCCAGAGTGGAGCCTCATTCTCTTATTTTTTTTCCTTCTTTATAAAAGGCATCCTTAATCAACACAAAAAAGATCCATGCTGTGTCTATACTTAGCATGCATTTGGCTCTCACAGTTATTACATCATTAAGGCTATTTTTTCCTATAGCTGTTTCAATGGACTCAATTGAAACACTAGAAAGCCCTTTCTGGCCCATCCATGGATCTGAAGCCAAAACTTCTAGTAGGACAACACTCTACTGTTACTGCTCTATTGAAAATGCCGTAAGCCATTCTGGTCTATTCATACCCTAAACATGCAATACCAAACCACATTGGGCCCCGGGAGAGAAAAATCCAGCTCACTAAAGAGGGCTAATTAACACTCAGGCACCATGGCAAAAAAATGCATGTAAATGAACTATACTCTAGGACACACGTTCTTAGACTCTCCAATGTATTACCTACCTTTCTGTCCCTCCTTTCCTTCACCACCCAAAGGAGATTTCTAGATGAGTCTGAGCTAGAGGCTCAGGCCCACTCTAGTTTTTAACTTTGGATTGAGATACAGCTTCAATCCAAGCATCTGATGAATCTTAGAACTAAGCTGTATTCTCCTAGACTCAGGATTTGGGACGTTAGATGAGCCTTGGGTATCTAAAGAGCCTATTAGTGAGACAATTTTCTATATTTTCTTATCCATTTCATAGGTTAAGGCTTCTGCCCTGGTGTTCCATTCTGTGATTTTCTCCATCTCAAGTATAACCAAACACCTTGCAGCTAGGACCACTGCCCTAAGATGCAGTGGTTGTGAGGTTGCTGCTGTGTGTGGATAGATTGCCAATTCTTTTTCTTTCCTTCTAGCACATCCAATATCTGGCCTTTAGAATATCTCAGGTTTGTGCTTGCCTTCAGAGCAAAAATTCTGGAACACTAGACTCTTTATCCTGTGGACTTCCCAAAGAACAAACAAATATGTCTAGGAGAAAGCACAGCTAGGATGCTTCTTAGAGGCAAGGGTGGTAAAACATTTCACATATTTTGGATATGTTGTTAAGAGGGATCAGACATCAGAAAAAAGACATCATGCCTGGAAAGGTGGAGGGTCATAGAAAGAGAGGAAGACCCTCAACGAGATGAATTGTCACAGTGATTTTAACAGTGGACTCAAGTATATCCAAGATGATGAGGATGGCACAGGAAAGGGCAAGGTCCAGATCTGTTCATCGGGTCACCATGAGTCATGATTGACTTGACGGCACCTAACAACAACAACAGACTCATTAAAAGTACACCACAAGGTCCCACATGTCAGTGCTTATCTCAGGTACTAGGGCGTACCTGAAGGCTGCAGAGCTTCTGATACCGTCTCCACTATTCCATTATAAGTGATTGAGCATATGTGTGTGAATGCACATGAGTGTGAAGGAGAGAAAGAAAAATTTAGATTTGAATATGTTTGAATTGAGTATTTACAGAATACAGGTTTCTAGTAAACAATCGACTTTATAGAGCTACAAGTCAAGAGAGAAGTCTAAGACACAGACACAGACTTGGAAATCATTAAGATACAGGGTCTCCTATGAAGAATGTACTAAAAAGTATTGAACTGTCCATATAGAAATTATTGACATGAGAGTTGAGTAGTGCTTGCCTAGGAAGATAATGCAGAGTGTGATATCTGGCTATCATTACCGAACATCAAATAGTCTAGAGAAAAATATCTATCAAAAGGGGAGAAATGCTGAACTGAATTTCAAATTCTCATGGGCTTCAGGCTTTCTGGAGCCACAGAGACTGAATGAACCCCTAAAACAGAACCTTGAGGTAATCTTTTAAACCTTAACCTAAAAATAGGCCTTGAGGTTTTCTTAAAGTCAAACCACAGTTTTGTTTTACTAGTAAAGCACGTTTGCCTTGAGCATTATGATCTTTTAAGAACTATTCACTTTCTTACCTGGCAGGGGAGATAACTATGATCACAAAGGCAGTTTTCCCAGAGCAAAGCTTATCCATTGAACCCTGGATGTGATGACCCCTGAGATTTTTCTGAATGTGGGAGACTTAACTGCATAATTTATAGTGAAGGGATTACATTTATTCTTTGCCCTAAAGGAAAACGAAAGCAAAAACAAAACAAAACAAAACAAAAAAAGGAAGAGCTATTCACGTAGGATCAAACTGACAATAGCAACTTGAAAGATTACAAAGGACCTATAAGAGACAATGACTTTATTAAATGAGAGGAAACTATACAGGAGAGGAAGGTAAAAGTAGTTGCATAACTCAAGAATATAATTACTAGGGAGCTCTGGTGGCCTAGTGGCAAGAAGCTGCACTGCAATCCCAAAGGTGGGAGGTTCGAATCTGCCAGATGTTCTGCCCAAGAAGGAGGGAAAGTCTCCTCCTGTGTCAGTTGGATCCTGTTCGATGGTACACAACAAGAAAGAAAGAAAGGAAAAAAAGAATATAATGACTCTTGCTAAATTGGATACGATGGTACACAACAAGAAAGAAAGAAAGAAAGGAAAAAAAGAATATAATGACTCTTGCTAAATTGGATATAGATATATATACAGATTAGAGATAGAGATAGAGATAGAGATAGAGATAGAGATAGAGATATAGAGATAGAGATAGAGATAGAGCTAGAAAGAGAGAGAGAGAGAGATAAATAGTTGAAGTGTTGTATGTCTTGTTATGTATATTCTCAACAATAACCACAAATTAAATACAATGGGGGGAAAATAACATTCATATGAGGCCAAACTCAAAAGGTCAACAATTCCTGTAAAACACAGATGAGAGGATAAACGGGCTGGGAAATGAACACTGAAACAGGACGACGAGCACAGCTAAAGAGAATGCTGACACATTGCAAAAAAAAGCTACCAATGTCACTGAACAATTGGCATAGTAATTGCCAAATGGGAATCTACTTTGTGGTGTAAACAATCATAGAAAACACAATAAACTATTATTTTGTAAAAAACCCCTCAAACATGCAGAATGGAAAAGCAGGAGCTGAAACCAGAGCTCTGAAGATCTCTAAAATGTATGAGCAAAGGAAAAGGAGGATTCAAGAAGCCCGAGAGAGTGTATGAGCCACTAGAAGGAGAAATAAAGGAGAATGGCCCCTAAAAGGTGGGGAAAAAAATTAGGGAAGAGAAATGGAAAGTAAGGTAAGGTCAAAAAACGTATTTATTCCATTTCATAATGGAGTATCACTGGTGTCTTTGGACAAAGCCATTTTAGTGGTCGTGGGACAAAGTGTGCACTGGGGTAGACTGTGGAGTGAACAGGGCATGAGAAGGTGAAAATTCTGGAAAACAAAACAAAACAAAACAACAAAAAACCCAAACAAACAAAAACAACAAACAACAAAAAAACCCTGGTGGTAGCTACAAAGGAATGTGGGTTCCAGGGAGGAAAAAAAATGATTGTTTAGTGTTTAATGGAAGAGGTGAGTATGGGATTCCTTTGAGGAAGTTGACAGTGAGTGTTGACTGTAGGATGTTGTTGTTGTTGTTAGGTGCTGTCGAGTCATAGACAATTTACAGTGACCCTGTGAATGAAAGGCCTGAGTATAGTTTATAGAGTTTCCGGAGGCAAGCCATTTCGGAAGTGGATGCCACTCCTACTTCCAGGCTTGTTTTAATTGGGAAGCTCCAGCAAACACTGTCCACCATGAGTAACCATTACCACGTTTGGCACATCGGTGTCACAGTGGTCAGCATCACAGCAACCACGAGTTACCACTGTACAGCAATGCACAGACCAGTGCTATACCACTAAGAAGAATATTTGATAGAAAAACAATTTGAACCTGGCCTGAGGGCCACAGATTAAAATCACCCACCTTTGGCTTGGTAGCATAACTTTCTGTCCACTAGGCCAACGTAGCTCTTTCTCTGTCATCATTGTTATTGTTGTTTGGTGCCATTGAGTCATAGACGACTCATAGCGACCCTATGAACGAAAGGCCTGAGCATTGTTCATAGGGTTTCCGGAGGCAAGCCATTTCGGAAGGAGAGGGAGGGAATAAGTGATGGAGAGAAATTCCTGATCAGGCAGGGTATGAGATACAAAGCACAGTTGTTGAGATAATAATTACACAGAAAAGAGTTGCCTCTTTGATGCTGGACTGTGTCTGGTCACTAACTAATAGAGAAGGAGAATGACCAGACGTCAGCCTGATGGCAGAGAGGTGGATGACAATCTAACATTGGCAGAGATCATTCACACTGACAAATTAGAGTTGCTTGAACTCGAAAAATCTAAAATTATGAAACTCTCAAAGTGGCATTTCAGGGGCTCTGACCCACATTCAAATGTCCCATCGTGGGATAGGACAGTTTGACCAGTGACCCTGAAATGCTACCACATGGTCCTGCCCAATGCTAATGGAAGCTGCAACCCAATCTGGAGAACTAAGTCCACCTACGGGGTGCTGCTCTCCCAAGGGAGGTGCTGGGCAGGCGACTTCCCTTTGGGGATTGATGGCAAGCCTCCTTGATGGGGCTTCTCCTTGCCCACCGCCATTTTTCTTCATTATTTCTACTGTGTCACTCGTCATGTCAGTTTCCTCTCAGAACAGCGATAAATGGCGCCTCTCATGTGGTGTCCTTAGGGGACACCTGTTATTTATTTCGATGATGGGCAAGATGCCATGGCTAATTAAGAAAAATCACTGGCTGCCCACCACCAGTGCGTGGTTTCTTGTCAGCTCAGCCTCTCAGTCCTTCACCCTGCACTGGAGCCATTTTCCACACTGGGAATTTGCAGAGGGCAAGGATGGGGCAGGAATAATGGACATCACTCCCTTCCTCTATCCCTAAAAGATGTCCCACATCCTTCTTCCTGCTAAATACACTCAGAGCCATAGGCCTAAACCAGACACCTCCTCTAACTCCCAGGCCTCTGTTTGGGTCAATCAAGTCCTTCTCCTTTGTCTTCCCTGAGAAAGCCGGAGGTGCCGCCAGGCGAGCGCTTTTTCTCTCATGACTTGGCAGGGAAGGGGACGTTCTCTGGCCGGCACTGTGTGGACACAATGACCCAGATAACTGAAATGACACCTCACTCATGTCCAAACTACCTGACTCAGCCTGTTTGTAGTTTTCTCAAAACAGCCGACTTGACTGGCCCCGCCAAACGCTGTTAACTTTATTTCTGATTTTGGGCAGATCCTCGGGCACTATGAAAAGTGGTGGAAATTGTGTGTGTGTGTGTGTGTGTGTGTGTGTGTGTGTGTAAAAGATCTTGCTCATGGGAGCCAAAGACTTCCCTTTAGGGCAAGAAAGATTGAGGGGGGAAAAAACCCCTGAGGTTGGCATTGGAATGACTATGTGGAAGTGGTAGTTATTAGAAGCCCCAGGTAACTGAAGTGGCAAAATTCTCAGTTGCTAAACTGGAAGGCTGGAAGTTGGAGTCCATTCAGACTTGAAAGCCTGGTGGTTTACTTCCCAAACCTGGCCACTGGAAGCTCCATGAGCTCAGGAGGTAGTAGGTGGTCTGGTGGAGAAGGAACTGCATTACAAAGACAGGAGGTTCATATCCACCAGCTGCTCCTCCGGAGGAAGGTGGGCATTCACCTCCAATGCCATTTACAGCCTCTGACAACCAGCTGGAGGGTCAGCTATGATTCTGATTTGACAGCACTTAACAATGAGTTTATGTTGGAGACGAATAATTGGAGGTAAGGAGGGTGAGAACGGTTATCCACCTTAAAGAATGTAATCAATATCATTGAATTGTCCAATGGAAGCTATTGAATTTGTTTATATTCTACTACCAGTAGTAGATGGGAGACTGATTTACACATTTCAATTAACTGATGCAACCCTGGACGTGCTTACCAGTCTTTGCCAGGAAATTTAGAGAACAACTGCTTGGCCAACTGATTGCAATAGATTCATGTATTTAACCACTCCCAAGAGGTGATCCAACAGAATGTGGAAATTATTGAACAATTTCATTAATATCACATGCAAGCAAAGTATTGCTTAAGATCATTCAAAAACGATATGAAACTGTCCGAAGTTCAAGCTGGGTTTAGAAGAGGCTGTGGAACCAGGGCTGTCACTGCTGATGTCAGATGGGTCCTGGCTGGCTAAAAGCAAAGAAAACCAGAAGAATGTCTATCTGTGTTTTATTTACTATGCTAGAATAGTGAAGAAGAATCAGTACTCGGAAAACATGGGCTTGGTGACAGGAATGAGGCTGGAGATAGAATGATTGAATTTTGTAAAATCAATGACT
>NW_006399843.1:8012150-8013781 GCF_000299155.1 Elephantulus edwardii
TCGCTATGAGTTGCAAACGACTCGATGGCACATAACAACAACAACAAGGCATTTGACTGTGGATCACAACAAACTATGGCTAACATTGAGAAGAATGGGAATCCCAGAAAACTTAGTTCTGTAAATGTGAAATCTCTACTTAGATCAAACTGTTGTCTGAGTGCCTCAAGGGAACACGTATGGTTTAAAATCAGAAAGGGTGTTTATCAGGGTTTTATCCTTTCTCTATTCTTACTCATCATTATGCTGAGCAAATAATTCATGAAGCTGGACTCTGTGAAGAGGAGTGAGGTATAAGAACCAAAGGATAACTCATCAACAGCCTGTGCTATACAGATGATATAAACTTGCTTGCTGAAAGTGAGTAGGACCTGAAATGCTTGCTACAGAGGATCAAAGACTACAGCCTCCAATGTGGATTACATCTCACCAGCAAGAAAGCAAAGGTCCTTACTACTTGGCCAGTAAGCAATGTCATGATAGACGGAGAAAAGATTAAAACTAAATGGTTTCATCTTACTTGGATCCACAATCTACAACACCCTTGGTACCAGCAGTCAGGAGATCAGGAACATACTGCTATGGGTTAAGTCCACTGTTAAAGACTTCTCTAACATATGAAAAGCAATGATACCAGTTTGAAGATTAAGGTGCACCCAATTCAGGCCATTATCTTTTCAATTACTTGCTATGCTTCTGAGAGCTGGGCAATGAATAAAGATGACAGAAGAAGAATTGGTGCCTTGAATTGTGGTATTGGAGAAGAGTACTGAATATCCCATGGACTTCCAAAAGAACAAACATATGTTTCAAAAATGTGCAACCAGTGTGCTCCTTGGATGCAAGGTAGGCATAGCGTTCTCTCTTATTCTTTGGACATGTCACTAGGAAAGGTTTTTCCATAGAAAGGAACATAATGCTTGGAAAGGTAGAAGGTCAGCGAAAGAAAGGACGATCCCCAATGAGATGGACTGACATGGTGAGTATGGGCTCAGGTGTATCCGAGATGATGAAGATGACACAGGATTCAGGTATGTTGTTCCCAAGGTTGCTATGAATCTTACTAGACTCAATGACATCTAACAACAACAACAACAACAACAACAACAACAACAACATCTTACCAAAAAAGAAACTAGATTATACAAGTAAACAAAGATCTCTTCTATTCTGACATGTATGAGGTCACAATGCAGTTGGAATCCACAAGACGAAAGCTAGCTTTGTTCTGGTTTCATTTGGTTTAAGTCAATATTCATCTCGGCAACAGAGGGATATGGATGATATGGAGCAGTCGTAGTCTTTCTCTGAAGATCTTCTCGGATGGAGGAAGAGAAGGAGTTTTAGTCCAAGATGGTTGAGTGGGAGCACATGTGACTTGCCTGCATCCTGAGTGAACTTGGACCTTTGGGTTTCTAGAATTCTTAGACAATACTTTCTTTTCTTTTTTTTTAAAAAAATTTATTTTTCTACTAGTTTATTTACAAAATTCAAATACAAATTTGAACAAATTCTTTCAATTTCCCTCCCCCCCAACAAATTGTACAACCCAATGATTAATCCCCCTTTCCCCTGCATATCAAAATCAATGTTATTGTTGTTTTGTTGTTATGTGCCGTTGAGTCGCCTGC
>NW_006399843.1:8014011-8016703 GCF_000299155.1 Elephantulus edwardii
ACTGGTCTCTCCTCACTACATGTCCAAAGTAAGTTAGACGGAGCCTCAGAATCCTTGCCTCCAAGGAGCCACCCGGTTTAACCCTCTCCAGGACAAATCAAAATCAATACTTTCTTTTAATGCCTGGTGCCTGGGTCACCTCTGTGCCTTGTACATTTTCCTCATTGTAGTCCTGACAAAAGAGGCAAAGAGTTGTTGGGACTCAAAAGCAGGAAGAATGGAGGAAAGTGAACAATGTTTGGTGGGGTTTGCCCAAAGTTTGGTTGAAGGCTGGCTCTGAGCCCAACAAGAAAGTGCTAGAGATGTCTGTTCCCCAAATGAAAGCCCAGGGCCCAGTGCCTGGACCATGGTGTCAGGCTCCCTGGCCTTCTCCCTCTGTTGGGTTGGCATGGGTTTTGGGCCTTCTTGCTCGCCAGGCTATCAAGGCACCATCTGAGAAGAAATGGCATTGTATTCAGAACTGCGATAACTCCAGGCAGGCTGTTTCCCTCACCCGGGACACAGCACAGCCTCCCCCGCCTATCTCGTCTTTGATTTCGCGTTGTACTTGCTTTAACACTGGGTCCTGGGAACAAAAGTCCTCTGTGTGCAGCACCCTGACCCCATCTGCCCCTGACACACTCTCCTCTCTGTGGACACAGGCCACCACAGAGATGTGATCTGGGCTTGGCATTCCAAGGACCCAACTGTTTCGGGAATTGCCAGATTGCTACAATATAGAAGAATATAACAGTTTTCTGGGTTTCCCGACTTCCCTTGTCCCGGGAAGAAAATATTCAGAGTGAGGAAGGAATGGGGAAGAAAAGGAAAGGCAATCTGGACATGGACGCCTGGGCTGGTACTGTACTCCACCAGACCACGTCAACCCCATGGCTGCTTGCTCACAGCTAGCACCCAGGCTTACCCCTGCACAGGCTCCCTGGGCAGAAACAACTCTGATCATCACTGGGAAATACTAGGAGGATTCTTACAATCTGGGACATTAAATTAGGATTCTTTCCTGTCAGCCTGGATCCTGCCATCTTGGATCAAGCATCCTCCAGGTAGGAAGGAAATGGCCAGTTAGCAACAAAATCAGAAAAAAACCCACAAAAATAAAAGACACCAAACTATTTGCTGTTCAGTTGATAATGACTCATGGTGACCCCATGTATGTCAGAGTAAAACTATTGCCTTTTTTTAAAGACTTTTATTCATTCATTCTCACACATTTTACAACCTCACCCTCCCTTACCCCTCTCCCAGCTCACTTTTTTAAAGCATAAAACTATTGCATAGCACCTTCTTTTTAGAATTGTGATTTGAGTGAAAGTTTAAATAGTAAATTGGTTTTCCATCCAACCATCCATTCACATTTTGCTTTATAACATTAATTACAATACCCATAATATAACTGCACTCTTCTGGCATCTGTATTTTTCCAACTCCCCCCTCCCCATGCTTATCAATGGCTGCTTTTTGCAGTTATCCATGAATGTCCAAACCTTTTCAAACCTTCAGCCATTAAGTCCAGTGAAAGTCATGATTGTTGTTAATCTTAGGTGCCATTGAGTCGACTGTGGCTCAGGGACGAACATGCTAATAAACTATGACAGGAAGCTCAATGGAGTGAAGTCTAAACAGCCGCCTTGACAGCGTCTTCTGTCATTTAATCTGCTGTCATTCTGAGTGTAGGCTGAGCTTCTGGCTCCCTACGAAGTCGGGACTATTCTAGTTCTGGTGGACTAACTTATAACTCAACCTTTACTTCATTCCTCTAAATGTCCCCCTTGTTCCTCCTGCCAAACATAGTTTGCTGTAGACACCTTTCAACCAAATGATAATAATTATAATTTCTAAAATGTCCAGTGCTTTGAAATATCTTTAATTTTTAGAGAATTCATAAGATCAGTAAGTGGAAAAATCTGAACTTACATCTCTGTATGTCTATGAACAACAGATGGAAAACTGTATTCCTTGCTGTATTTTATTATTTTAAAATCACCTTTGCTGGGAGCTCTGACCAATTCTTACTAGGTCAGTCATTAGGCTGGACAGACTTGATAGGAAATAAAGACAAGGGGGCACAATGGAGAAAGAACCCAGATAGAGAAACCCAGCATCTCTGGAAAACTCTAGAAAGACGATACTTTCATGTGGTAGTCTTGAGATTGTGATGACCACCGTGGGGAGTTTACATGGGTGATTTAATACAGAGAAGTGGGGAGGAGGTGGAAGAGAGTGGCTTTCTCTTCAGCAGTTTGTGAGTAACAGTAAATGCTCAAGCTCTCCCAGCCTGCAGAGCCAGCCCCTGGCTACCTACACCTTTATCTGCCTCTGCTTCTGTCTTGGATCTTAGGACCTGTTACACCAACTTACAGGAAGTTCTTCCAGTAGCTTCCTCGCAGGTCCAGTCTCCTCAAGAGACCCAAACTCCAGGCACTATGAGAATTTATGCATATGACACAGTATGCAGGTCAGTCCCAAATTACTATCCATATTCATTTACATAATGCCAGGTTTAGTAACCTCATCCAGGTGATGGAAATATTGAACCCAGTTTGGCAGGGGATTTTTCCAAATTCCCAGAATTCTGGAAATATTTTTTCACCTAGGCTTCATTCACCAAGTTGTGCCAAGAAATCTGGAGAACAACCACTTGGCCAACTGACTGGAAGAGATCTATATTTGTTCGCATTCCAAAGAAAGGTGA
>NW_006399843.1:8018087-8020303 GCF_000299155.1 Elephantulus edwardii
GTGGGTTAACAATGATGAGGTCATTCACTTCAAGGAAAATGAAATTTAAGTCAGGAGACAGACATGGCAATAATTAACTATAAGGGGAAGCTGAGTGGAGTAAGGGCTAAAGAGCAGCATTGGAGGTGTCTTATGCCTTGAGATTTCATCTGCTATCATTCTGAGTTGAAGCTGAGCTTCTGGCTCTCTAAGAAGAAGGGTTATTGTCCTCCAATTTTGGTGGACTAACTCAATATAACCACACCTTTACTTTCTCTAAATGTTCACCTTTTCCTCCTGCCAGAAATGCTTTGATGTAGACTCCTTTCAACCAAATGTTAATAATTATAATTTCTGAATGTCCAGTGCTTCACAAATCTCTTTAGACCTTGGAGAATTCACAAGATTAATAAATGGAATAACCTGAACTTACATCCTGTGTGTTTATTTTTTAAATAAGTGCTCTTATTACCACATCACATCTTGCTTTTGTATAGACTTTGGGGTTGAATTTAACTACTTAGAATCATTTTGTGATTAGGTGAGGTGCAATTAAAAAAAATCTTCTTTAATCTTCATAATAATATTATCAGTTAGGTAATGATTTTTTTTTAGAATAATGATTTACCTTGTTTTAAATGAAAAGAGTGATAGTAACACTGGATAATCTCATAGTGCTTTAAAATTTTGCACATATATTGTACTATTTCATTCAATTAACTGCTTACATATACACTTAGTTGGTATCAACATTAGTGACTGTAAAATATGTATCTTCTATTTCCATAACATTGAATAATATCTGTTATAAGTACTTCACAAATATTAACACGAAGAAAAATCCCTTTATGATTTTGCATTAGGCAAATATGCCACAAAAAATACTAAAAGGCAAGTATGTGACTTTGAAGACTAAGAAGCAACTGATCTCTCCAGAGTGCTAAAGAGCAACAATGTCAGTCTAGTGATTAAGGTGCTTCTGATCCAGGCCATGGTCTTTTAGCAATTGCTTGCTATGCATCAGAGAGCTGGATGAAAAAGACAGAAAAAGAATTGATGCATTTGAGTTGTGGTGCTGGAGAAGAGTACTAAACATACACCATGGACTGCCAAGAGAACTAATAGGTCTGTCCTAGAGAGAATGAAGCCAAGCTGTTCCTTGGAGATAAGGATTTTGAGGCTCTGTCTCACATACTTTGGGCATGTTGCCAGGAGGGACCAGTCCTTGGAGAAGGAAATCATGGAGGGACAGCACAGGAGAGGGAGACCCCAGATCAGATGGATTGACACAGTAACTGAGGTAATGAGAGTAAGTGTGTCATAGACAGTGAGATTAGCCCAGAACAGAGCAAGAGTTTAGAACTATTGTGCATCAGGTCACTAGGAACCATTGTTGACTTGATGGCACATAACACCTAACACCATATGTATTTAGATAGGATGAGAGAGGATACAACCCTGAGGCATGCCTTTCTTAATTTTAAACCATGTAGTGTTTTCTTTTGGAAGCAGGAGTGACATCCACTTCCTAAACAACGTGCCTCTGGAAACTCTATGAACTTTGATAAATGTTGATAGTCATAGAAAGGCTTCAGGCCTTTTGTTCATAGGGTCATTATGAGTTATGCTCAACTTGATGGAAATTGGCAACAACAACAACAACAGTGTTTCCTTGCTCTGTTTGCTCAACAGTCTTTTTTGGTCTAGGCCTAGGTTTCATATGAGCACAATTAAGTGTGCTGGGATTCCCATTCATCTCACTGTTAGCCATACCTTGCTATGATCCATGTAGTTAAGTGCCTTTGCATAGTCAATAAAATAGAAATAGACAGGCCTCTTCTAAATCCTGGTTGAGCTTCTGGCAGTTTTCTATCTATATAACGTTCTAGTCATTTTTAAATGATCTTCAGCACATCTGTTCAATCATTAATGCTGAGTAAGTTATATGAGAAGCAGGACTCTATGAAGAAGGCTGTGACATCAAGATCAAAGGAAGATTCATCAATAACTTACTTTATGCAAATGATACAAACTTGCTTGCTGAAAGAGAAGAGGACTTGAAGCACTTGTAAAAGATCAAAAATACTGCCTTCAATATGGATTGCATATCAACATCAAGAAAGTAAAAATTCTTACTACAGGCAATATCATGATAGATGGAGAATAGATTAAAACTGTTGACAACTTCACTTTACTTGGATCTATAATCAACACTCTTGGCACCAGCTGTTAGGGAA
>NW_006399843.1:8020588-8022934 GCF_000299155.1 Elephantulus edwardii
CTTGGAGAAAGTGCAGCCAGAGTGCTCCTTTGAGGCAAAGATGATATAGCTTTGTCTTGTATACTTCGGACATGTTGCTAGGAGAGGCTATTCCTTGAGGAGGGATATCATGCCTGAAAAGGTGAAGGGTCAGTGAAAGAGAGGAAGACCGTAAACCAGATGGATTGACACAGTGATTGCTGCAATGGGCTTGAGTGTATTAGGAAGTGTGAAGATGGCACAGGGTAAGACAGGGTTCATATCTTTTGTTCATACTATCAGTGGAATTCGTTTGAACGGCACCAACAGCATGTGCATACGAAAGTTGAACAGTGAATACAGAATACTGAAGAAGAGCTGATGCTTTTGAATTGTGGTGTCGGTAAAGAATAAGGAATATACCGTGTGGACTGCCAAAAAAAAAAATGAACAAATCTGTTTGGGAAGAAATGCAGCCAGAATGCTCATTAGAAACAAAGAGTAAGACATTTACTCTCACATACTTTGTGTTTGTTATTAGGAAGACTTTATCTCTAGTGGAAGACATTGTATTTGGTAAAGTAGATGGTCAGTGAGGAGAAGATGACCTAGAATGAGATGAGTTGATGCAGTGCCCGCACCAATGGTCTTTCTAGCACAGTGGCAATTGTGAATCTGATGCAGGACCACGTAGCACTTCATTCTGCTGTATGTTGAGCCACTGTAAGTTGAAGTCAACTAGACAGCACTTAACAACAATGTTAAGATCACCATAATGATTTAAAACATACAGAGAAACTGAGACACAGATGACTTAAGTAATTTGCCCTAGATCACAGAGCCAGAAGATGGCAGAGTTGGGATTTGAATCCAGGACATCTGTCTTTTACAAGTTATGTTTTACTGATGTGAACTCTTTTAGGCTGTTTTGAATCAGTTTTACTAATGATGAGGAGGTCAACTTTTTATTGTACTCCCAAACTGATTCAAAACTCCACTGCTTGTATGTTCCTTATTACTTATTGTTTCTTATGAAGACACACACACACACACACACACACACACACACACACACAATGGAAAAACAAGATTAACCATAAAATTGTTTGAAAATGTGGCATTTTGGAACAACCATACGGGATAGGACTAGCTTTGAGTGTAAAGGCTAGACTCATAAAGGTAAGTATGTAAATCAACTTACAATCAGAATATACAGAGCCTCATAAATTGGGAAATTCTCCTGTTATCCTGAAGTAATGAGGGCTGCTGAAGGATTTTAAGGTGAGGCTTGGCATAATCACAGTTATTCTTTAGCAAAATTATTGTTTGTCAGTGTGAAGGAGAACATAGAAGATGATGCATTAAGATGAGGCTTTGCAGTGCTACAAAGAGAGATGAGAGGAGATGACAGGGATGTGAGGGCTACTGGAGCGCAGACAGACCACTCTTTGTAGCTAGATTAGAATAGGCACTAGGTATGACTACTTCTGAAGTTGCTGTCTTGGCTAATTTGGGAGAAGGTGATAACTATTAACTGAGAGAGAGAATATAGAGGGAGAGAATAAATTTGTACTTGGGAATTTTGATCTTGAAATACTCATGGAAGTCCAGTTGCAGTCATCCTCTAGGTAGGTATTTCTTACAATTTAAAAAATAGCTTTACAAGATAAAGTGAATAAAGGAAAAGAAAAAATATCTTTTTCAAAGGGAGAAATACAAGTGGAAAGAAACAAATAGGAACAAGTAAATTTTGTAAAAAATCTTGATAAAAACAAATAAGCTTCATGAAAAATAATGTATGATATTCTGTTTTTAAGAGATTCTGGATACTGGCCTTCATGAAATATTGGTAGCTATATAAATTAGCACAATATAGGGGTTTTGGGGTAATTTGAAAATATCGCTGAACAACTATAAAATTCTTGTAGTCATAAGGATGTTTGTTGCTGTATTGTGTATGGTTGGAGAAAATCATAAAGTAAGCTTAATACAAAAATATTAGAAAAAAAGTTTAAAAGCATTGGATACAGCCATAGCATGGAATGGTATGCAGCCATTAGAATGATGTGGTAGAATTATATTCAGTGATATTTTTTAAGACAATAAAAAAGCTTATCAAACTGTATGTAAAGTGTGACCAATTTTTAAAAGACAATTTTACACCCAAAACTCAGTATATTAGAGCACGGAAAAATTTCACAAAGTTAGCTCTGAGTCAGACTATCAATAGTGAATTTCTCTAGAGTCTAGAAATATTAGATTATAGGCTAGATTTTTTTAACATCTAAAAAATTTTTATTTCATGAAATTTTACACACATCTTCCTTTCTTTCCCTCCTTCCCCCTACCCCAGTCCATTTTGCAATGCACCTCTTGTTCCAGAAGGCT
>NW_006399843.1:8028279-8064581 GCF_000299155.1 Elephantulus edwardii
GTGTCAGAGGCAATGCGATTGGCACAGGATAGAGTAGGGTTTAGGGCTGTTGTACAGAGGGTCACTATGAGTCACAAACGACTTGACGGCACATAACAACAACAACAGCAACATATATTATATGTGTAATTTTTAAAAGTAAGTGGATGACAGAAGGATTGAGGTCTTTGAGTTGTGGTGCTGGAGAAGAGTCTTTTTTTATTTAATTTTTAAAATTTTTTTTGGAGAGGAGTCTTGAATATATCATGAATCACCAAGAAAACAAATAGGTCTGTCTTGGAGACGTGGAAACCAAGTTTCTTCTTGGAGGCTAGGATTTGAAAGCTCTGTCTCACATATGTTGGGCACAAGGCCAGGAGGGACCAATCTTGGAGAAGGACATCATGCTCCGAAGGGTGAAGGGACACCGCAGGAGAGGAAGACCCTGGATGAGATGGATTGATACAGTAACTGGGACAATGGAGGTAGATGTGTCAGTGAGACTGACTTAGGACAGGGTCGGCTTCAGAGCTGTTGTATTAAGGTCGCTATGAGTTGTAGGCAAAGCAACAGCACATAACAACAACATTTGTAAATCTGAGGTTATTGAGTGCTCAAGATGACTTTTACGAAAGAATTGACTCTGAAGTTTAAGAGGAGGTGATTACTGAACATGAAGAAATGGATCATTGGGTTATAGATGAGAATAGGTAAAACCAACTAAGATGAGCGGCTAGAAATGGAAAGCAAAAACCAAGTTCTGGAGAAGAATGACTTTTATGGATTCACTGGAGAGAAGTCAGTGAAGAGAAGTGAGAAGGAGAAATGGTGGCACAACCAGAGCAAGCAGTGTTCTGCAACAAAGAAGGGAGGGTCGTTTAAAAACAGATGTGTGCTTATGTTGTATGCAGTGAAGAGGATTGGGAGGACGAAGGCTGAACAGGCATGTGTTGAACAGGGACAGGAGGATGAGGGTCAGATCTGAAGGATCTTACTGACTGCTCTTTCAGGAATACTAAGGGGTGGAAGAAGACTCTGGACTGGATAGCGAATGCTTACCGTGCAGTTGGAGACAGCAAGTGGATACCGTGAGGGATCTTGGTGAATAAGAATGCAGTAGTTGTTTTTTCTTTTCTGGAGAGTGAATGTGTGTGTGTGTGTGTGGGGGGGAACAGGTAGCAGGTGGAGAAAGCAAAGCGGAATCACTGGAGTTTTTTGAAAGGTAAGAAGCCTAAAAGAGTAAGAAGCCTTGATTGTGTGATTAGGTTGCGTTAAAGGAGCCATTGTCAGAGAAGAAATTAAAATTACGACAAAAACCAGAGGAATAAGACAAGACTGAAGGGAAATGGAGTAGAACAAAGCCAAAAGCACAGATGGAAGGAATGACTTTAGACTGAAGGAGAAAGGATCCTGGAAGCGAGGAAAGCGATCTCTTTCTGGGGGGTTGAGGGGAGGTCTCCAGGATTCTGTGCCATGTCGCTTACACACTCTCTTTAAGACTGCGGGATTTAACTTTCCAGTTGCTAGGCATTTCCTCCTTTTCTCTCAGTTAAATAGAGACGCCTCACTCAATGCCGTACCCTCGTCCCTTGACAGTGAACATCATGACTGGTCCACCCTGGATGTGAATGTCCAACTCTATGCTTTTAATCCAGTCAAATCTGAAGGGCCATCCCAGCTTCAGAGCCCTATTCAGGGCTGGCTGAGGCTTTGCTGTGACTGCATCACAGTCTGACTTCTCCCTGTGCTCTTGATCCTGAGAACAGACTCTAAAAAAAAAAGTCCTGGTTTTTAATTTCCTTCTCAGAGTCTACTTCCTAGGGAGTCCAACCTCTAACAAAAATGTGAATTTAGATAGAGCAAAGTTTCAGGTCCACCAGCTGCTCCATGGGAGAAAGATGGGCAATCAACTCCCATGTGATTTACTGCCTCTTAAAAACCTTCTGGAGAATCAGTTATGGGTCAGTTACAACCGACCCGATGGTACACAACAACTTCAATGTAGATATCTGGAAAAAAAGGATTTCATACATGTTATGTTCTATTCCACCGCCCCCCCCAACACACACACACACACACACACACACACACACACACAATTTAAGGCTAGGTCATTTTTTTAAGAGTACGGGATTCATGCTGTTTATTGCCATGTTCTACTGTTAAAGTAAAAAATTAAAAATAAGTGTATAGCAAAGCATAAATGACTGAGTAAATTATGATATAGCATTTGGACAGGATACATGATAATTAAGAAAATTATGTTTGGTGGGAATGAGGAGACTTAAATCTAGGAGGAGGCTTGAAAATGGTCTGGAATAGCTACCATGGAAACAGGAAAGGGAGCTTATCGGAGACTTAGGAAAGGATGCCAAGGAGCCTGATGGCTAGTTATGCGATGATTGCCAATCAGCTAGCTACATGATGATTGCCATTAAATGTGACATGGAAACAGGAAGAGAGAAAAGGAAATTTACACAGGGTAAGCAAAGAAATTCCATTTGATCAAGCACAGATAGTCTAAACAATGGAATCAGGGTCTCAGGTTCAAATCCTGAACTTACCTTTTGGGAGCTGAGGCCAGATGGAGACATGTGGTATGGTCCTGCTTTCAGAAAGGTCCAGTGTTCACTCAAAATCTCTGTTCTGAAACTGTTGCTGTTTTGAAATTATTAATAATTGTCTTTGAACTTGTGCTTTGTAAGTAAAGTCTGCTGGGACAATGAAGCATGTGAGTGAGCAGAGGGACTAGCATATGGACATGGCCTGGGTCTCACTGCCTTGTTTGCATATAGCATCTGAATCACTATGCAGTTTCTGTAACACATTTAATTTGTACTCACTTTGAGTCTGAACTCTCATGCATCATGGATTCACTAGAATTCTGTGCTAGTGTTCCATATCAACATGTCTATAACTGAGCAAGTAGAAGTGCTGATCCATGCTTTCTGCTGGAATCAGAATTTGCTTGGAGAAGATAAGTATAGTAATGACAGTGTAACAAACACAAATAACCAAGGAACACTACTGGATCCTTTCTCACTTGGGTTACTTTCCTGTATTAACCAATCACTTAAGCTGAAAAGGCATACAACAACTGGAAAGATGAGAAATCTAGAGTAATCAGTGTTGATAGCATGTGTATGTGTTCAAGAAGAGAAATACAAAGTTTTGAGCATTGCCTCCATTCATGTGAAGGAAATTCATATGCATGCACAAGTTATGAAATAATGGTAACTCAGAACACAAATTCAATGTTCTTATGTTGTTTTTAAAACACATTGCACAACATGAAGCTGAACAGTAGAATTCATGCTGATAATTACATTTTAATTTTGCTTTACCGAGAATGACGATTATTATGAAGACGGCACCGAATTGGGCAAAGTTTTGTTCTGCTCTACATAAAATTGTCAATTGGAAGGCATCTAACAATAGGAATGGCGTTGCTCCTATTAAGCTTGATAAGAAATAAAATACTGTTAGAAGAAAATGATTTTTATATTTTAGTACCTTTAATGGTGTTATTTCTCTTGCTTTTTTTAACAACTCAACCCAAACTCACAGTTAAGTGAGTGCCAACTCACTTTACTCAGGTGTCAAGCTGGTTCTTACAGGGACCCTTCACTGGGTTTCTGAGACTAAAATTCACAAAGGAAGAACTGAAGAGCTGCTGGAAACATGCACCTTTGGGTCAGCATCACAACTTCGCTAAGGACTATACCACTGGAGCTCCTATTTTTGAACAAGTAGCCCTACACATTATGTGGCTTCTCCTGACAGTGGAGTCACTGGCAAGTTGTTAAAACTCAGTGTCTTCATCGTCAAATTGATAAAAATGAGGAAGAGAATGAATACACATGAATGGCTTTCAATCGGACCTGGTATAAATACTGCTATATATATGCTACTATTACTAGGAAAATGGCTATATACATGGTTGGTGCTGACAAAGGAAGAAAAATCAGAAGAGGCAGTGGAGAAACAAAAGGAAGAGCTTGAGATCAAAAGTCTTGGAGGAGGGTTAGTGATGAGTTCTGAAAGAGCTTTTGCAGATGGATAAGAAGTTGGTTTCAGAGCAGACTTCAAATGCTTAGGTTTGAGAATAAAGGGGTTCTAGCCAATGATGATATCTAGACAATATCTAGAGTGTTGCCCTGGAAATGGGTCACTTAAATAGAATGAAGGTTAAATTTGTTGAAGTAAAGGAAATGAATAAAAGGAGAGGTTAAGTTATGAGTGGTCCACTTGATAACTGAAGCCATCTGGGACGATGACAGAGATTTGAATGGCAAGGAGACTTATGAGTCAGGGGTCAAAGTTCTGCAGGAATGTGTGGGTATGATTGAGGTCAGTAAATGGCTGTGCTGGGACTGGGAAGAGGGTAACATAATTGGATGGTGTAAGCTTCACAAGAGGAGGGGGAGTTGAATGCAGTTATTTGTTCTAGTGTGAAGCTAGGCTCCAAAAGCTAGAAACATGAGTAACTGAAAATTAACACAGGTGGAATCAAAGGCACATATTCAATCCTAAAGGCAAGTAGAATGAAGCCAGGGACTAATATGGAAAACATCAAGACCTAATTAGGAGGAAATAGAATCATAGACACAAATGTGAGGCAGAGATCAGAGAAGAGCAAAGCATGGGCACATGCAAAAGGATAGAGAGATTTACGGGCTAAGCAGGGAGAGGTCCCACCATTGGGTGAGCCTCTTCACACAGTAAGAGAACCAGTTAGAGATGCTTGGTGGCTCTTGCTGCAGCCTTTCTAAAAGGGGCCCTCAGAGCCCTTTTGAGCTGTTGAAAGCTTATCTTACCTCTGCCCCCAGAAGGCAGCCACTGCTGCTGAGTTCTCTGAAGCTAAGCAGCTCTTCCCTCTCAGCTCTTTCATGAGGTGGTGAGTCAGTGATAAAAACATCTCTCTGAATATTTCTTTATTTATTGAAATCCAATGAATTCTGGTTTGAGACCCTAACATTGTCCACTCAGCACATTCTCAGGCAGTCTTCACACCTGCTAAAAAAACAACAGCAGCAACAATAGCAAAGACTCGGGTTTGTTCAGGTTTCAGAAGATGGGGATTTGAGATGACTGGTCCTCTTCAGTTTGCAGTGGGTTGCTGGGCCACGCTCCTTGCCTTGGTTCACATGGACAAGCTTGCCTCATGGGAAATCTGCCAGAAGAGAGTGATCCAAGCCCACACAGGTCCTTCCCACCTGGATCCTCCTCCCCACAGGCACTGCCTTCTCTCCGCTCAGGACGTTGGCCCCCTCCACACTGCAAACCTTCTCTTTCTCCTCCTTCCCCTTCCTGAGCCTCTAGCAACCTTTCCAGGGTCAGTGGTCCTCTCCCCACCTCCCCCCCACAGCCCTTTCCTGTTCAAACCCTAAACTGCAAGCCACCAAGCTCCTCCCTTAGCAGATAAGCCCTATTTAATCACCTGATTGCCCCTGAGCTTAACAAAAATAACATGGCTTGGCAACTTCTTCTATATGCCAGGTAAGTGTTAGGAACCCAGTCAAGAAACTTGGGCTTCCAGCACACGAAAAGTTCAGGCACCGGTTGGGTTCAGGGGCGGGAAGCAAGGAAGGAAATACCTTTCGTGCCTTTGTGTTTGTGGAGCCTACTGTGGAGAAAAAGAAGACATAGGTAATTTCTGAGTCGGTTATTCTGTTCCATTAAAGTCTCAATAAATTGCTATATGCAAATTCTATGGATGTGGCACGGTTTTCGGTGGATTCGGGAATCACTCCGGGAGGGGGCGTATAATGAGGCTGAGATGAGCCTGACCAGGCCTTCAACAGCGAATGCCCCTGAGGCTCCCAGTTCGCCCAGTGCCCAGTGACCTTCCGCTTCCTGCCGTTACCCAGAAAATGACATTAAACCCAATTGCGCCATGTGTTCAGGCATACAAATGGGTCTCAGAAAGCATTTGCCTGAGGTTGGGGGTGATAAAGAGAATGGATTTCTGAGCCAAATACAATAAGCAAAGTGCACAAACCTTCTCAGGATTACTTATTAGCCAAGGGAAAAGGGAGTTGGGGGAGGGCGGCCTGGCGCGGAGAGGAGGCGGGAGCCCTGCAGCCGCGTGTTCTGAGCGTGGTGGATGCGGCTTCTTGCCACTCTCTTTTCGGTAACGAGATGGAAAAGTTAGAACATTCTTTTTCCCCCCTCCATTGTTATTATTTTAATGGGAAAACAGCCCTCTTGAGTCTTCCACTCCCTGTTAACACTCACCACACCACCTGAGCTCATAGCTCAGCCTCAGGTCTGGAGATACTTGAGAAACAAAAGCCTGGTCTGCTTTTGTTTGTGTTTCCCCTGCATCTTCTCAGTCATTTCCAGGTGTGGTAGTGAGTCCATGTTTTCTGTGGCTGTGCGTGTGCGTGGTGTGTGTGTGTGGGAGAGGGAGGTGTGGGGGGGAGGGGAGGGGTGTGTGTGTGTGTGTGTGTGTGTGTGTGTGTGTGTGTGTGTTGTGCTATGTCTTACAGCTCTGGCAGGGACATCCGTAAAGAAATCAATATTTGTTTCAAATGTGAAATTTACAGGAAGTGCCTGGGGGGAGGAGAGAGAAGTTGAGGCAGATAGCTGGGAAGCTCAGAGAAGCAGGGGTGGGGGCGTTCTTGGAGACTGGCCAACATCCCAGGGGAGAAAGGATACCCAGAAGGAGGGACTGCCCCCTGGCTCCCCAGGCGCTCAGATAACTAGGCCTGTGTAACTGAGGCTGAGCACTTGGAAGGCTCTGGTACTGAGACTGCCCGGTAGAGGCTGGAACAAAGGAGGGAAGATCACAATGAGTTCTTTACGTGGACTGGGAGGGCCTAGGCTCCCTTAGTAGGGGAGGTAATTTCAAGACCACCTCCCAAGGGGTGAAATCAAATGGACTCCATGCTAGGCATTCCCCCTCTTCAGGTCCAGCAACTGGAGTCTGTAGCTAATGCAGGTTTTTGATGTTAGTCAAAAAGACAGAGCTCTGCTTCTGGAAGTTTCCTGAACCTGCCCCCGAACGTCCTGTGCTGGCTCAGGGACAAAGGCAGCTTGCAGGCCCTGAGGGAGCAGGCAAGGCTCTATGAGAGGCTGGAAACTTGACCAGGTCATGGAGGATCCCAGGCCAGACCCCAGCAGGAAATCAAAGTAGACACTCATCATTCTAATGGTGCCATCACTAACGGGGTTGCAGGAAGCTTAGTGAGCATGGAATGGACCTATGCACACAGCGGTAGTGATTTAGAACAGAAAACTCAGGCCTCTGTCTTGAACGTCATACAGGTGGAGTCCTTGGGTGTCCCATGCTGAGGTCAGCTTCTGTTCAGAGTTCAGAAAGGTCTAAATCTATAGATGAAAGCTCATCAGGGCCTATAACTGAATGGCCTAAAAACTAGCCAGAAAATGGTTTCTCTGAGTCAACCCCAACTCAGAGACCCCATGTGTGTCAGAGTAAAACTGTGGTGCTTTGTAGGGTTTCCACAGTAGATTTTTTTTTTGAGATTGAATGCCAGGTCTTTCTTCCAAGGACCCTTCAAGTGACGCAAACCTCTGACCTTTCAGTAAGCAACTAAGCACTTTACCTGTCTGAGCCATCCAGAGACTACATGTTAAAGTAATGCCCACCTCTCACCTTCTGGCAAATAACGAGAGAATAACAAGCTTTCATGGAACTTTTATTATGTTCAAAGACTTTGTGCTAGTCCCGGCTAAATAATAACTACCTCATTAATTTTCTTCTCTTCCTTTTCTATTTCTATTCTTACTTCCCTTTCTTCCATATATATATTTTATAATTCAACCAGGGTTCACCTTAGAGGCAAGGATAGTGAAACTTCATCTCACATACTTTGGACAAGTTTGTAGGGAGGGGTCAGTTCTTGGGGAAAAATATCATGTCAGGAAAAGCAGAGGGCTAACAAAAAGAGGAAGACCCCCAACAAGATACCCTGACACAGGGTCTGCAAAAATGGGCTGAAGCACAGCCAAGGTGAAGAGGCTGCTGCAGGAGAGGACGTGGTCGCACTCTATTGCTCGCAGGTTTGCTATGAGATGGAGTAGACTTAACCGCATCCAACAACAACAGCAGCTAAGTGTTTGTGAGCAAAATATTCAGTCTCTCAGGGACTCAGTTTCTCCCTCTATAAACAAAGTGAATTATGATTAGCCTCCTTGGTGCCATTGAGTTGTTGTGAGAATCAAATGAGATGGCAAAAGCAGGATACTTTGTGAGCTGAATGTTCCCACTAAACTGTAAGAGAAAAAAAATGTTTTCATTACTGGCTGATGGAAGGTGAAAACATTTTCAGATTCAGTGAATAGCATCTACTTGCTATAATGATACAACCTCGCCCAGACTTCCATGCCCAGACTTCTCCCGGCAAGCCCAACCCCCACCTCCTAACCCTGTAGTTTATCTTTCCTGCTTCTGTTTTCTTTTTTCCTTTCTCCACACACCCTCTGCCCGCCCCCAGGGGAAACTCAGTCCAGACATGGCAGCTGGTCTTCAACAAAGTGCCTGCTTTTTTGACCTAATTATCTCAATGGGCCTGCCTGGGGCACTGGAGGTCAGGGCGTTGATGGAGGTCACACCACAAACCTCAGAGTCCACAGAGAGCAGGAGTTCCCTCTGGCAGCCTCTCAGCCTCAGACTGGCCCCACCCACCACCAGATTTCAAATGTACACAGGCCAGGAGGAGAAAATAAAAATAAAGGAGCCCCGTTCCTCTTCTTGGACCCTATTGATGTTTGGGCCAGCTAAGACTTCGTCTCACACACTTTGATTATATTTTCAGGAAAGGCTAGTCATTGGGAATGTGTCATATTCTTGGGAAAGTAGAGGGTCAGCAAAGGAGAGGAAGACCCTCAAAGAGGTGATTAACATAGTGACTTCGAGGATGGGCTGAAGCACAGAGCGACTGTGAAGATGGAGCAGGAATCAGACAAGGTTTCTATCTGTTGTGCATAGGATTGTATGAGTTGGAGTGGAGTGGATGACTTCTTTGTCAGGAGGCAGACATCATAAGCATGATAGGATGTTCAGTGGCATCTCTAACCTCAACCCACCAGATGCCAGCCAATAGCAACCCTCTCTCCCCATCACCTTCAGCGGAGAAGTGCTGACCTAGAAAGTTGTAGATTT
The DNA here is from genome assembly GCF_000299155.1 of Elephantulus edwardii. Lineage (NCBI taxonomy): Eukaryota > Metazoa > Chordata > Mammalia > Macroscelidea > Macroscelididae > Elephantulus > Elephantulus edwardii. Next base: position 8,037,386 of record NW_006399843.1, read on the forward strand.
TACTATATGGACAGAAAATTAAGCACTGCTTCAACTTTTTAATTGTTTTAGTGCAACTCTACAGGTCTATTTTAAAACTTTGCTTTTCATGTACCATGTGTGCACATTCACAATAATAAATGCAGTAATTGCCTGGAAGTTTTTGTTGATTAAATGTGAATTTGTTCCAATATGATTGCTATACTAGGAAACAATTTTAACATAATACCAATTTTGCATTTGCTTGTGTCTCTAAAAACATAAGGGAGACACTGAAATCCAAACCCCGAGGAACCAGGCTACACAGGAATGATATGTATACCACGTACATGCACACACCTCAATTATCCATGAGGTTGGGGACATGTGGAGGTGGAACTCGCCTTTTCCTTTTGAGTCCAACAAGGGTCAATGTCCTTTTAATGATCTCCTGCCTTTTTTTTTCCTTTTTCAAAATTTTCAGAATCAACAATTTATTCATTGCAAATATATTTGTTGTGGGTTTTTTTGGTTGTTTTTTTTTTTTTTTTTACGGTTTCAGATGCAACTAACTTTTTTTTAAAAAAAATTTCTTTTAATGAAAGTTTACAGAGACTTTGGATTTCCATTCATTTATTGTTGCACTTTTCTTCCTGCCCACCCCCTCTCCCCCATTAGCTTTTCTCTTTGAAAAGTAAAAGAAAAAATTCTTGCATTGTTATTCAAATGCTTCCCCTCAAGTCCACTCCACTATGCTTCCTTCGTTCTGGACTCCTGTCATAACAATAATATCTAATCATATATCCCTTTTAAACAGTTCTCTCCCTCATCTGTTTTAAGGCAGTATACATTATTTATCCCCTCTTTCTGTGTCTCCCCCTAACCCCTATGTCAGTCCTCTTTTATAACAGTGGCATTATGCCGTATTTGTCTTTTTGTGACTGAGATATTTCACTCAGCATAATGTCTCCAGGGTCACCCATTTTGTGTAATATTTCATGAGTTGCTTGTTGTTCAATGCAGCGTAGTATTCCATTGTGTGAATACCAGAGCCTTTTCCTTTGTTGCTTATTAGGTGAGAAAAGAGAAGACAAAAACTGGTCTAGAGGCAAGGGAGATGAGTAGAATTGAGATCAAGAACAAAGAAAACCTCTAGATTGTTTGAAGCTGGGGAAGTCATTCAGGAAATTGTTCTGTTGTTGTTGTTGTTGTTGTCAGGTGCCACCAAGTCGACTACTACTCTTAACAACCTTATGAACACCAGCTCTGAACCTTGCCCTAATGGGCTCTGACACATGAGTACATTGTTGGAATCGCTGTGTCAGTCCATCCTGTGGAGGGTCTTCCTCTCTTTCTCTGACCCCTTGTCTTTCCAAGCATGTCTTCTTCAAAGACTGGGTCAAAGGCTGGACCCTTTTGTCAACAAGCCCAAAATGGTGAGGCTAAGTTTCATCATCTTTGCCTCTAAGGAACAATCTGATTGCACTTCCTCCAAGATAGAATTGTTTGTTCATTTGTCAGTCTATGAGATATAGTAGGAAGAAAAATGATGACTTGAAACAGAGAGGAAAAAGAATTAAATGTGTCAAGCCAACCCAAGAAGGATTTTGTTAACAATTAGGGCAGCAATGGAATGGACTGGTTGGGATGAAGCAAGCTTTTCCTTTCTACAATGATTCAACTTGAATTGTGTTGTAGAGGTACAAGGTAGAATTTTGACTCACAGATCCATATATTCTTTCCCTCAGCTTTCAAAGTTCCATGATTTAGGGAAAGCTGCATCCGCCAGGGAGTAATTGCCTAGAATTGTTGTAGGAGGGTTAAGTTGGAGGATCAAGTAGAGAGGAAGAAGATGCTGAAGGTCTAGCAGAGGAAAAGGATCATTAAGGAGTCTGATGAGGGTCTAAAATCATGCCAAAGTCAAATGTAGAAAAGGATGAGAGCAAAGGAGGCCAAGGAAGGGGCCAGCAGGATTTGGAGATGGATCGTATTTGGGAACAAAGTTGAAGAAGACAAAAAAGCAATAGAAAACAAAAATGAAATGAAAGCTGGGCTCTGAACGTGGATAACCAAGTAACTGTCAACCACGGGCAAAGATTGGCGTGTCTGGTTTTATGCTGTGCTATTTTTAAGGTGGTACATACTGTAATCTGCTTGATGATAGGTTTTATATAGCAATCACCCTTGTCCCTCTAGAAACATCCAGCACATCACCAGGCACAGAGTAGTAACTAAATAGTCATTGCTGACTTTAGCTGAAGGGGTAGTACTCAAAGTAGCCTCTGATGTCTCACATGATGTTAATATATGTATTTTGGAGGAGTGCTTTTCTTTGGTGTCACTGAGTTTATGTGGGTGGTGGTGGAACATTTTAGAAAAGAATAGTGATGTAAGTGGCACAACATGAAATGTTTAACCAATGTTATTGTAATTATAAACATGAGAGTTGTTGTATTGACAAATGTGTATGTGTATTTTCACCACTATATAAATTTACATCTGTATTCTATATGGGAGTTCTGGTGGGTGAAGAGTTGTGCTGTCAACCCAAAAGCATGTAATTAAATCCAGCAGCTGCTCTATAGGAGAGAGATGGCCAGCCTCCTCTTTCGAGATTTATAGCTTCTGAAAGCTTGTTGAAGGGTCAGCAAAGAGTCAGTTCTGACTCACCAGCACATAGCAACAACAGATTTTCTCTACATATTTTATTGATCCATCTAATCTCATGCTGAATTTTCTAGAGCAGTAAAACCAGTGAACAATATGTATGAATATATGTTGTTGTTACTAGGGGTTGTTGAGTCAGGTAAGACCCACAGCTATCCTGTGAACAATAGATCTGAATCCTGTCCTAGCATGTGCCATCCTCCCCATCTCTGATATTCCCAAGCCTATTGCTTCTATCTGGTTGAGGGTCTTCCTCTCTTTCGTCGACCTTCCACTTTCCAAAATATGATGTCCCTCTCCAAGGACTAGCCTCGCCTAGCAACATGCCCACAGTATACAAGATGAAGCTTTATCACTTTTGCCTCCAAGGAGCACATCGGCTGCACCTTCTCCAAAATATATGTTTGTCCTTTTGGAAGTCCGTGGTCCTGTATTGTGATTTTTGTATGCCTGATCTGTTGTCTGAGCAGACACACTAAGCCACATGAAGACGGGGCCACGAGCAGTATCTCAGAGACAAGGACCTTCCTCCAGAATTGCGAGAGAAAAAGCCTTCCCCTACGGATGGTGGCTGAGATTCACACTTGGAGCCTCCTGAACTGTGAGACTTAAGTGTCAATTTGTTGTTCTGGGGGAATGATCTGCACGTGCCAATCACTTTATAGCTTTATTAGATGTAGTTTCGCTTGTTTATCCTTGTTCATGTGAGGATGGCACTTTTCTGGCAGATTGCTTTGGGTACTGAAATGCTAAAAGCTGTGCCACTGCTGCGTCAAATACCAGAAGGGTCACCCATGTTGGACAAGTTTTAATAGAGCTCCCAGATTAAGACAGACTAGGAAGCAGGATATCAGGCCTCTGAAAACTCTATGAACAAGAGAGTATGAATATAAGGAGAAAGATCTGCATTGAGGGAACTGTGGAGATTCGTAAGTCCCAAATCCATAGTCAGGTGGCAAGCTAGAGGTTTATTTATAGGAGTTTGTTAATCCAAAATCTGCAGAACGATTATCTACAAAACTGGAGGTCAGAGGATGAGAAGAGTTCAGGGTTGAGAGAGCGAGCATAAGACAGCAAACTTTGCAAGAACAATAATTTATTTAATTTTTATTCCGTATTTTTTTAGGGATTGGTAATGCTAAGACAAGTCTATTTTTTTAATTTGTTTTATTTCAGTGAACGTTCACCAATCATATTGAATTTTCATTCAGTCTCTCATAGACATTTTATCATACGATGCTAATTATAATTGATCAATGTAATTAAGTAATTACAATATATAGTCAGACTCTTTGGGAGAAGGATGGGCAGACAATCTCCTCCCTTGCAATTTACTGCATCTGAAAACCTACTGAATGGTCAGCTATGATTCAGTTACAACTTGATGGCACACAACAACAACAACTCTTATTGTATGTTGCCTTCCCCTCACCTAAGAGCAACTACTTATGTCTTGGAGGCAGGTCACATCCTCAAAAAATCCTTTTCAACTGATTGACTGGTCATATCATGGAAAATAATTACATTATATTGCATGATGACAGATTACTCAGTCCAGGGTCTATCAAACCACTGAGTAGCATCATAGTTTAGCCAAGTTGACATGCTAAGTTGGCTCATAACATTAACCACTCTAATTGTGTTTATATATGTACACACACATATATATATGCATATATGTATGTATATTCATATATGTATGAAGTGTGTGTGTGTATGTATTCTTAAGCTCAAGGAACTGAAGAACAAATTCAAACCTCTAGTTGATACACTTAAGGTTGTTTTGGGCAGAATATTAAATGTTCTAGGAGGTATTAAAAGATGGAAAGAGTATACAGAGTCATTGTACTGAAAAGAATTAGCAGATACAGAAGAATTTCATGAACCAACTTATGAGCAAGAGCCTATGGTAAAGAAGGAAGCAGTTCAAGCTGCTTTGAAGGAATTGGCGAAAAATAAAGCTCCAGAAACTGATGGTATACCAATTGTGGTATTTCAGCTAAAAGATGCTGCCCTAGATGAGCTCACCAAGTTGTGCCGAGAAATCTGGAGGACAACCACTTGTCCAACTTACTGGAAGAGACCTATATTTTTTCCCATTCCAAAGAAAGGTGATCCAACAGAATGTGGAAATTATAGAACAATATCACTGCTGTCACGTGGAAGCAAGATTCTTCCGAAGATTATCCAAAAATGACTGGAATAGCACATCAACAGAGAACTGCCAAAAGTGCAGGCTGGGTTTAGAAGGGTTCATGGTACTAGGGATATTGTAGCTAATGTTAGATGGATCATGGCTGAAAGCAGGGAATGCCTGAGGAATGTCTATCTGTGTTTCATCAATTAAGCAAAAGTGTTTGACTGTGTGGATGGATCACAACAAACTGTGGCTGACTCTGAGAAGAATGGGAATCCCTGAAAACTTGATCGTGCTAATGCGAAACCTATACTTGGACCAGGAGGCAGTAGGCAGAACAGAGCAAGGAAACACTGCATGGTTCAAAATTGGGAAGGGTGTATGCCAGGGATGTGTCCTGTCTCCAATACATTTTCAACCTATATGCAGAATGGATAATCTGGGAGGCTTGGCTCTGTGAGGAGAAATATGGCATCAGGATTGGTGGAAGATTTATCAACAATCTGCATTATGCAGATGACACAACCCTGCTTGCTGGAACTGAGGAGAACCTGAAACGCTTGCTGCAGAAGGTCAAGAACTGCAGCCTTCAATATGAATTGAGACTCAATATCAAGAAAACAAAGATTCTCACCATGGGACCAATTAGCAGCCTCAGGATGGATGGTGAAAAGATTGAGATTGTTCACAGTTTTGGTTTGCTTGGCTCCACAGTCAACACTCTTGGCACCAGCAGCCAAGAAATTAAAAGATGTATTGTGATGGGAAAAGCTGCTGTTAAGGACCTCTCAAGAGTACTGAAGAGCAATGGTGCCACTATGGAGACTAAGGTGCACCTGATACAGGCCATGGTCTTTGCAATGAGTTGTTATGCATCAGAGAGCTGGACAATGACTATGGAAGATAAAAGGAGTATTGATGCCTTTGAGCTCTGGTGTTGGAGAAGAGTCTTGAATATACCATGGACTGCTTAGAAAATGAACAGGTTCATCCTAGAGAGGGTTAGACCAGACTGCTCCTGGGAGGCAAGGATTCTGAAGCTTCGTCTGACATACTTTTGGACACGTTACAAGGAGGGACCAATCCTTGGAGGAGGATGTCATGCTAATAATGGTGGAGGGACAGCGCCGGAGAGAAAGACTCTTCATGAGGTCTCTCTCTCTCTCACTGTCTCTGTCTCTCATCTTTCTCTCTCTCTCTCTCTCTCTCATTTATCTCTGCTTAGGGAGCTCAGGAAGCCTAGTGGGTAAAAAGTTGTACTACCAATCCAAAGGCAGGCAGTTCAAATCTACTACCTACCCCACAAAAGAAAAACGGGCACTTGTTTTCTGTGTGATATACAGCCTCTGAAAATCTGCTGAAGTATCAGTAACGAGTCAGTTACAACTCGTTGCAATGAGTTAAATTGTATAGAAATAAATAGATATTCCTGAGAAAAGAAATATTCCCACACTGATGGACCCATTTGGTGGGATAATCAAGTTCATGTACAGTCTGATAGAGATCAGGTTGGGTGCAGGGCATAGTGCTGAGTAAAATAAATTGAGAGGTGCTTTACAGATACTAGTAGCTACAGCTTATATTACATAAAAGAATGCCTGTAGGATTTATACAGTGAATGGCAGCGATGTCTCCAAGTAGAAATATGCAGAATGCAGCTGAAGACATTCAGTGAGAGCTAAGGAAAGGGGTTAGGGTTGGGGTTTGAATTATGGGAGACCTCACAGTTCTTGGGAAGAGAGTGTGAAGGCAGGAGAGTAGAGATTTACATTTGTGCTTCAAGGAGGCCCAGTGAGGGGAGTTAGTGGGGAGGAGGGAGACCAGGGCCCACTCCATGGAGAAGCAGGAGAGTGACTGGAGTGGCACAATGTCGAGGAGGTCACGGAAGAGAGGTTTTCCTGGAAGGCAGAACCGAAGCTGTCAAATTCAGAACAAGATCAGAGAGAGGAGTTGTGAACAAAATGTATATATTTGACCTGGCACTGAGGTAGGGTTGCTGGTAACTTCAAAGACTGCAGTTCTAATGGATAGAGGTGAGGCTCGAATCTGTATTGCCGATATTACCAAATCAGTGGGCAGCAAGGAGATGGAAGTAGGGGTAGAAATTGACAATTTTGTCTGTGAACAGAAAGTAAAATGCAGAGGTGTCTGGCTAAAAGAAGTGGCTCAGAACAAAAGGTCTTGAGGGATTCAGAAAAGAATTGTTTAAGAAGATGCCTTAACAGAAATCAGATGTTAGTTATGTACTGAAAAATGAGTAGTTGGGTAGAGTGGGTCATGCAGGTTCAAATTGTATGCATTTGCTTCATGGTTAGATGTGGAAATTCCCAGGTGAGTAAATTGATTTTGAAAAGGGGAGCACTTTGAACTGAATACTGTCTACCCACAAGGTTCTCTGAAAGGAGGAGGAAAATGAAATAATAGGTAGCAATTATCACTTAACAAATACAAATTATGGACACAGTGAAAAGCTCTGGCTTTGAGGTGGAGAGGCGGGTTTCTGAATACCATCTCTTAGGGTTCTCCAAGGAGCCCCTGGGGCTGCAGACAGTTAACATGTCTGGCTGCTGAAGGTGGTGACTGAAATCCACACAGGCACTTTGAAGAAAGCCTCAGTGAGCTACTCCTCAAACCCTATGGGGCGCAATCTTACTCTGACACAAGGGGCGCCATTCAAATGGCAACTGGTTAGAATGCTGGGAGTATGGCCTTGAGCAGGTCCCCAAGGGGAACCTCAACTCTCTTACTCATGAAATGCATAAAAGATTGTTGTAAGGATTAATGAGTTCGTGTACGCACCATCATTTAACACAAAAGATCAACGCAAGGCAAGCACTTAGGTATTGTTATTTTCAATGATTAGTAGACCACTCAGTTAGGTCTGATGAGAAAACTAAAGCTAAATTATTAACCAAGGTTGCTCAGCCAGTATGAAGTGGAATAAAATTCAATTCTAGTTCTGAATGGTAGATTCTGCGTCCTTCTCTTGTTTTCCCTTCTTAACATCTATTACCTGCTTATGAGAGGAACACTAACCTGTGCATGCAATTGTGTGTGTGTGTGTGTGTGTGTGTGTTTAGTGCCATTTGGAGGAGTGGGAGTGAAGAGAAGGGTACAAAGATGGATAAGGCATCGATTCCGTCCTTGAAGTGTGCGTGGTCGGTTCAGGCTAGTGGGGAAGGCACTGTGTGGACAGGTAATTAAAATAAAATGTGATAAGCAGCAAAGCGAACTATAAACAGAATGCTGTGGCAATCCAGAAGTCAGAGAAATTAACCCCAGGAAAGCTGGAATAGGTTTCATACAAGACATGACACTCCTCTTGGATTCTGAAGGCTAAGCAGACATTGTTCAGGTGCACATGAAGGGAAAGGCATACCAAGTGGCTATCACAATGTGTGTCAGTGCAGAAGATGCTCAGAAGGGGAAGGATTTAGTGTGCTTGACCCACGGAGTAGAAAATGAAGCAGAAAAATAAGTTGGGACCCAACTGGCAAGGCACTTTTTGTGGCAAGCCAAGGAACATGGACTTTATGTTTTGGGTAACTAGGAAGTAGCAGAAGTCTTTTGGCGGGGGAGTTTCTTTTCTTTTTCTTTTTAGCAACAGTTTTATTGAGCTATAATTCACATGCCATACAATTCTTCCATTTAAAGTATACAATTCAATGGTTCTTAAGTATATTCACAGAGTTGTGCAGTCATCAACACAATCAATTTTGGAACATTTTCTTCATTCCAGAAACTCTGTACCCTTTAGCAGTAACTCTTTCTTGGCTCTAGCTTTCCCGGATACAGACAACTTTGACTCTAGAAGTGTTTTTGTGTTGGTAACTATGCCTGTTCTGAGCATGTCACATGCGGAATCATGTAATATATGGCATTTTCTTTCATGTACTATAATAATTTTAAGGTTCCTTTATGTTGAAACCTAAATGAATATTTTGCTTTTTAAATTGTCAAATAAGTTTCCATTGTTTGAAGATACCACATTTTGTTCTTCCTTTTGTTAGGTAGTGGACATTTGGGTTCTTTCTACTTTTTGGCTGTTTTTTTTAATTGGAGTTTTTGTTTCTTTTATTATTATTTTTTTGTGTGTGTACCATCAAATCGGATCTGACTGGTACAGGAGGCGATTGTTCCTCCCTCTCCAGCAGAGAATCTGGTGGATTTGAACCGCGTACCTATGGGATTGCAGTGCAGCTTCTTGCCACTAGGCCACCAGAGCTCGCCTACTTTTTAGCTTTGAGTAATTTTTCTACGAACATTCATGTGGATAGGTTAACGTGGAAATATACTATCTTTTCCTTTGGGTATTTACCTAGTAGTTAAATTTCTGGGTCCTATGGTAACTCTGTGTTTAATTTTTTTTAAGAACTGCCAGACTGCTTGCAAACTGACATGCATACCAGCAGTGCTTAAGGGTTCCAGTTTCTCCAGATCCTTACCAAAGTCTGTTACTATTTATTGGATTCATCTTTCAGGGGGACTACTGGGAAAATGACTTGAAAGGTAGAAAGGGGTAAACAAAAATCATTAGGAAGCTGAAGTAATGAATGGCTCTTAAGAGATGAAAGCAGAATAATTGGCTGTTTACCTCAGCAATATTGTTACTAAATTTATGAACCTTTTGATTCAATCTCCAGTCAATCTACAGTTGGGGAATTGAATGCTTTACCATGATGAAGATGGCTCCTCTCCCTCCAAAGTAGCAGCAAAAACTCTTAGGGTCCATGTTAAGCTAACAAAAAAAAGTTGTATTTTATTTCTCTCTGTGTGTTATCTATTTAATGATGGTTCATACCACAACGGAATACTATGCAACAAAAAGAATAATGAAGAATTTGTGAAACACCATATAACATGGGTGAATCTGGAGGACATCATGCAGAGCAAAATCAAGCAGTTACAAAAGGACAAATATTATATGAATCCATGCTATAAAAAGCTAAGGATAATTTTACACAGAAAATGAAACATTCTTTGAAGGTTATCAGCAATGAAAGGTGGAGAAAAGGATATTTTGAAAAGGTAAATAAACAACAGACAGGAAAGGATTCTTTAGAAACAAAATTTTTTTTTTAATTTAGGTTGTTTATTTTTCATTTCAATGAACATCTACAGAGATTTTGGGATTCCATTAATTCTTTATTTTATATTGGTTTTCTTACAAAGTTTGTATATATAGTTTTTCACACTGGGTCAGGAAAGTAATTGAATCTGAAAGAGGTCCATTCACTTCTCATTTTTATTGTTTATAGAAGATGGTAGATGTGTGGATTTACCTAATGCTAACCCTAACCCTAACCCTAACCCTAACCCTAACTCAGCTACATTTCCCAGAGTTAAGGGGCCATGTTCATCCTCACTGGTGAAGGTTCAAAATTGAAGCCACCTTCCTTGAGCGAGAACAAGATGGAGTGTGACTTTTCCACACTTTAGACAGTTAATAAGTGTAGGGCACTAAATTTATTCTGATAGGCTCAAATCTGATAGTTGAAATTCCCTTGCCCCGCCTGGGGGAGACTCACCATCAGCACCACCTTCACATATAGTAAAGCTCAGCTAATGAAGGTGTGCTTTGATCTCAGGGTTTGAAGAATGTCACATTTGATTTAGGGCCTGGCTGCCCCACCAGGCTCTCAGCTAGTCTGTCTCTCTCCTGTGCAGTGGCTGCAGGAAGGTTTTCTGCTCTCCTGTGCAGACCAAGATCACCTGCAGATTCAACTCTTCCTGAAGCTGAGCATTTATTCATCCAGCAGATATTTATAGATCTCCCAATCATGGTATTTCCAATTGCTTCGTATGCATCTGATGATTAGACAATGAATAAGGAAGACCGAAGAAGAATCAATGCCTTTGAATTGTGATGTTGGTGAAGAGTATTGAATATCCCTTCGGTTCCACAAGAACAAACAAATCTATCTTGGAGGAAGTCCATCTTAGAAGGAAGGATAGTGAAACTTTGTTTCATATGTTTTGGGCATGTGAGAAGGCTTCAATCCTTAGAAAAAGACATCATGCTTTGAAAAGTAAAAGGTTAGTAAAAGAAAGGATGACCTTCAATCTGTTGGATTATATCAAGGGGTAGAGGTAGAGGGTCAGCAAAAGAAAGGTGGATTGTAACAATGGGCTGGAGCATGACAGAGAATGTGAGAATGGCACACGATAGGACTAGGTTACAGTCAGTTGTTCATAGGGTTACAATGAGTCAACTGGACAGCATGGCATACCAATACTATATGCTGATGGAATCCATTGTCGTTGTTGTTAGGTACCACTGAAACAACTACGATTCGTAGTGACCTTATGAATAACAGATATAAACTTTGCCCTGTCCCTGTAACCATCCCGCTATCTCTGTTATATTGAATACTTGAGTCACTGTGTCAACCGGTTTTGTTTTGGGTCTTCCTCTCTCCTGCTGACCTTTCCAAGCATGATGTCTTTCTCCAAGAACTAGCTAGCCTCTCCTGACAACACACCCAAAGTAAGTTCCACCATCCTTGCTTCTAAGGAGCACTGTGTTTTTGCTTTCTCTCAGACATATTTGTTTTTTTCTCTTGACAGTCCATAGGACGTTCAGTACTCTTCACTGACAATAATCTCAAAGGCATCAATTCTTCTGTCATCTGTTGTCCAACTTTCCAATGCACAGCAAGTAAATGAAAAGACCATGACCTGATCAGTTATACTTTATTCTTCAAACTGATGTCATTGCCCTTTAGGGCTTTGGAGAGGTCCTTGACAGTAGATTTTCCATATGTGATGCAAATGATTAATGTACCTGGCTGCTAACTTAAGGACTAGGCAGGGGCAGTGCAGAAGAAAGACGTGGTAGTCTACTTAAAACAAAAATTCAGCTAGTTCAAATCCAATGAAGCATACTTCTATGGTGGCACACATGGAGTCATTACAAGGCAACAGCTATTCAGTGGCAACTGGTACCATATGCCAAGTACTCCAGCTGAACTGAAGACAAGCAGAACTCAGACCTTCAAAGCAACTTTACCCTTGTGTAAAGAGAGTGTATGTGTGAGTGGAAGGGGTGTGTGTGTGTGTGTGTGTGTGTACAGACTTTGGTTAGGATTTAGTCACTTGTTCCTAGATTAGTTAGAATTGCCCCTTTGCTGAACAGGCTTTTAGCAGCTTCAAAGGACTGTATGTGGGTAAAGAACAGATTTTTTTTTTCCCTCTGAAACAAAAGGGAGAGGTGGAAGTGTGGCTGCCTGGGAAGGTCTTCCCAAGATATGAACAAACAGTGGGTCTCAAGCCTTCTTTCTACTACCTCCACGTTCCTACCCTTCTCAACCAAAAGATCTCAGCGTCTGTGGGACAAAGAGAGAGGAAATTGTGGGTCATCAAACCCCCAAGTTTATAAAAATAAAGCACACACCAGTGCAATACAGTGTGTAAGACAAAGACTTCCCCTCAGAAGCGGGAACTGGAAAGTGCAGGAGATCACAAAAACACAAGGAAGCGGTGCTTCTCTCCCAATTATTGTGCACTCTCAGCTGTATTTTGTTGACCTCGCTGATTTCAATCAGTTTTCAGCACACCCAGCCTTCACCTGCTATGAATCAAAACCTGGAGGGCTCTCTGTTCTCCGTGCTCAGAAAAAAACCCTTTGATAAGGTTGTTATGGATGCAAGGCAGTGCAGGTTGGGCTGGGTGCTTTTCTGAGGCTGGCATTACACATTTATGATGCAAACCAATGAAGAAGCTAGGGCTCCAGGGGCAGGGTCTGGAGAGTGCAGAGGAGGGACTGGTGGCGCGGGTGCATGGCGGACTTCGAACTGGATGCTCCAAGGGGGTAGTTTGCCCCTGTTTGCCTTTCACGGTTGGAACAAAAGGCAGATGAGGGAAAGGCAGGCTCTGTGTGACAGGTGTGACAACAGGTCCCCATTAAGACACCTAGGACAGGTGAGCTTCAATTGAGGACTTCTATTATTGCTACTGAGCTCCATGGTGAACTGGCTTTTTTTTTTTTAGGAAGGAAAGTGGCTGAATAATTCTGACCCCTCTAAGCATATTTGTCAGAACCCATCTGAGATAAAACAGATGTTTGTTTTGTTTTCTTTGTCTGTGGTCTATTTTAGTGCCTAGAACAATGCGTCGCCCATACTACTAGTTGTGGGGTGACTGACTCATGGCAACCTCACATGTCTCAGAGTAACCTTGTTTCCCACAGGCTTTTCAATGGCTGATTTAGTTGAAGTAGATAGCCAAGCCTTTCTTCTGAGGTGCCTCTGTGTGGACTTGAACTCAAACCTTTGCATTAGTAGTCAAGTACATTAAACCTGAGAACTTGTAGGTAGTAAAAAAAAAAAAAATAAAAAATTGTGGAATTAAGGAATTCTGGCACCCCATTTTTTTTAAAACCAGCCTGATGTGCACATACTGGCAGCTCTTTGCGCTGGTGGATGTGGGGACTGTTCTGGGCTCCAGGCCGCTATAGCGACTGCTGTGGGGGTGTGGCAGAGGGATGCCAGTGAGTCTGGGAGACAGATGGCGGAGGAGAATCAGGTGGCTCAATTAACTTGTACTGAAAAAATACAGATGCTCTTATACATATCACCCATCCTGTAACCCGCTCCTGTTACCAAGGAAAGAACAGATTCCCCTCTTCTTTGTTTTTCTCCACAATCAAACTTTCAAAATGGATTTATTTTTACTTCTTTTCTTCCTCCACGCTACCCATAACATTTATTTATTCCTATGTGGATGCCAACTGGTTATTTAACCTCAGCATAAGCCACCAGTACATCAAGTTTCCTCGTTTGCAGAATGGGGTTCCTAATATTTCATATCTCATAAAGTAATGGAGAAGAATACATGAGTGACTAGAATATTCGAGGCACTTTGAGAATGTTAGCCCCTACCGCCAGCATTACTGCTGGGGATGCTATGGCCAAAGAATACTATTGTATCTAGACCCAAACATGACTTTAGGATCGCCCTCTATGATTCAGGCCTGAAGAGAGACTAGAGAGAAGATAGTCTTTGCTGGTATCTAGGGCCTTGATATTTCTGGGCGAGGTTGATGTCCTTCTGTTGATTATCAAGAGATCATTTCTCAGGGTCCAAACTAAATGAGCACCATGCTTGTAGTGTCTCAAACAGTGGTGCTCCTGTACCACCCAGTCGTGGCACCACTGTCAGCCTTCTCCAACTCCCCCAGGATCTGCTCTGCCGCTGGAGCTAAACAGGGTTCCTCTGCCACGTTCTGCACCTAGGGTGGCCATGTCTTTTAAACGGAATCACTTTATCTGATGAAGGATTTCGAGGCTGCATTCAGTTAGAGAAGTTGCTCTTGTAACATCAGGGAGAAGCAGTGAGATGATGTAGTGGTTCGGCACACAGGTGGCCTGCTTTCCCGTCCCTCTTGACTCCTTCTCAACTATATTCACACTGAGCAAGTGGTGAGATCTTTCTGTGGGATTTCCTAGGTTAGAAAGCATCAGGGAGGATTCACGCAACAAATATTTGTTAATCACCAGGACAAGGCAGGTGAAGACCCTGTGTGGTGCAATTAGTTTATGTGCTCAGCTACTAACCAAAAGGTTGGAGGTTTGAGGCCACCCTGAGGCAACTCAGGACTGGTAATATATTTTTAAAAAAAGAAGCCATAAAAGCCCAATTGAGCACAATTCTGCCTGACATACATGGGGCTATCATGGATTGGAATTGATAACAACAGATACTTGATATACCAGATATTATTAATAACAGCATCTGCATGATGGGTTGTTGTGAGATTAGATGAGATTGTGGATGAACTGCATTTTGAAAAGAATCTGCTCATATCAAGAAAGAAACAAATGTCAACCGTTGTTATATATCTACTCTTCACTTATTATCTTGTTATCCGACATTGCACATTTACAGCAAGAGTAGAAAAAAAAATCTACTACCCAACAATTTTGCATTGACAGCATACATTTGAGAGTAACAAACATTAAAGCTCAAGGCGAGAGTGACACTGGCTGTGATTGTCAAGCTTATGTGTTCCCTTGTTGTTGTTGTTGTGTACTGTAGAGTCAGAACCGGCCCACAGTTGACCCTCCAGTGAGTCTTCAGAAACAGTTAATGCACAGGGGGAGATTGCCCATCCTTTTCTCATGGAGCAGCTGCTGACCTCAAACCATGTGCCTTCAGGATTGCAGTGCAGCTTCTTGCCACTAGGCCACCAAAGCTCCCCTTACTGGCTCATAATTCTCAGTGATTCAGCAGCCATGTAAGAATGTAGTTTGGCAGTTAGATAATAATGTAGCTCTCTTGCATTTTCTGATTTGATGTGGTCATCCTCAATTTTTGCATAATGTTGACTTTTTGACAAGTGTACTTCGTATGGTTTAGGTGACAAAAATCTTAGGAATTCTTGGGGGGCTTCATAAAGTTAAAGGAATTGTTTGGGATGACAATTGTCTGGAGAAATCTAAGATATTAGGTTAGCTCTGTTCATGGCTTGCTTCTCTCTATGCCTAGTGCCTTAAGGCCCTCGGCAATCACTTGTGTCGGTGTCTTTGTTTCATCTCTAATATGCTCCTATTCCCTCCCTACTGAGTCATCCTCTCTGCATATATAGGTGAAGCTTCATTATTGTAACTGAAGTAATAATGTCAGTGCCTTGTAAGTATGTTCTACTTGAAATCTCAGTTTTCAAAATGCTTCAAGCTACAGCATTTCATTTGCTCCAGAATCTGTGCTTGTTTGGAATGTGCCTAAATTTGGTGCTCAGCCCCTATGATTTTACATAATCATGGGGTTTTCTCATAGTTTGGGAAGGTAGCAATGTGTCACTTCCTGTAGTAATAGATAGGCTCTTTGCTGAGAAGAGCTGTTAAGAACCTTCCACCTCAGTGCAGATTACTGTGCTCATTTGCTTATTGGACATACAAGAATTCAATTCCAAGCTGACCACATAATAAGAAAAAGACTGAGCAGGTTACTGGCCTTGATTTTGTCTGAGAGAAAATGGGACAGTAATACATATCCCACAGAGTCCTGTGAGTTGTGGGAACCCTAGGAATGCTGTGGTTAAGATAGGCTGCTAACTGAAAGGTCAGAGGTTTAGACCTACCATCTGCTCTATGGGAGAGCAATATGGCGATGTGCTTCCATAATGATTATAGCTATGGGAACACTGTGGGGTAGTTCTCCTATGTCTTACAGAGTGGTAGCTTCCAACCAGTTGGGTTTGAAGGCAACAGGCTTGATTTCTGTCTCTCTCGCTCTGTCATTGCTGTTGAACCAAAATGGCTCAGAGCTGACCCTCCACTCGGTTTACAACGCTGTAAATTGTGCAGGAGGAGATTGCCTTCTTTCTAAGAGGATCACCTAAGTGTCTAGTAAAATATATGACACATCTCTAGAAATATGACTCTCTTTTCCTTTTCTAATCAACTCCCTTCCTGAAACACCATCTTCCCTGTGTGCCTTTACTGTTTTCTAAGGTTGATCATCGCCTTCTTGTCCGTATGCTGCCTGGAATATTGTGTGTGTGTGTGTGTTGGTGGAAGGGGGTGGGTACAGACATCATGGAGCCTGGCTCCTTCTCTGATCTGTCCTGCGGGAGGAACCAGGCACAGCAGCCCCACGTGGCTCACATAATACCATAAGTAAAGCACAAACAAAGCAGAGGTTGTTCTGCTTGTCAGCCTCCGAGACCATATGGAGCTGAGAAATGATTGTATTACCTCTGCTATACTGCAGTGGAGCTAAACAGAAAAGCCATAATAAACTATTCCGGGGAGGTCCCCGAGCCGCACACACTGAGCACAGATAGACAAACAAGAGGGCGGCTGGTTTTTGTTGTTGGGTTTAAAAAAAAAAAAAAAGAAGAAGAAGAATAAGGAGCACCAGAGAATTACAAGAGTAAAAGTAAGGTGAAAAAAAGAGAAAAAATAAAAGGAGGGGAAGGAGAAAGGGTAGAATTAGGAGGGAGAGATACAGTGCAGACAACTTCAGTGTACTTAGCTCAGTGGGATTTTACTTCTGAAAGGATTCCCTGCATTTGGGGACTCCTTGCTTTTTTCTAGCTGGATGGTACAATTGGATTGATTATATTTTGGCATCTTAAAAGTATGATTTTGCCTATGTTTGAACAAAGTCTATGTCTGTGCTTGATTATATTTTGACAACATCATAGTATATATCTGTGTTTGTAGGGGACTTGAGAACATTGAAGAGGAGAAAATACAAAATAGCATTTAGAAATAGTAGAAGCAAGAGTGGTCCCTTACCCTCATGACACCAATCCAATTAGATTGCTAAAACCTGGCCTGTTACAACACTGATCAGATCCTTCTCTTGTTTTAGCAGGGTTGAGGACCAGGTACAGGAAGTAAAGGAGGGTGGTAGAAGGGTTCTCAGCTTAGATATGAGTTGTATTGTCCCTGTGGTTGGGAGGCTATACACTCAATGGGATTCCTCTAAGAATTTGAGAAAAACACTATATAAATCAGTCAGGAAGGGAGAGAAATCACAGCCTCCAGATGTTGTTTCTGAGTAAAATCATACAGTAGAAATGAAGAATTCCCAAAGTGGCAACAAACTCACATAAAGTGTCTGAGAGGTTAAAAAAAAAACCCAAACCAACCTATTTGCATGTTATTTATTCCAGGTGTGAAGAGCAAATCCCAACACTTTGAGAATTGCCATCTTTTTTTTTTAAAGGTGTGCAAACATGTAGCATTCAAAAGCAGTACAACTACCAACAATAATTACTTCCTTGTAGTAGTAACTGCTCAAATCTTATGGCCACTTGTTGGAATGTTTGTCTCAAAGAAACTGCATAGCCTGGTGATTAAGGATGTGGCTTTGTGATGCAGATAAACTTGGGTTCATATCCCAGCTCTGAGATTTCTTCAACCCAGTGGTCCTTGTGGTCCAAGTGGTCATAATCGTAGGCAACAACTCTGTACTAGCCTCAAGGGCAGGAACTTGGAATGGCAAGGAAGAACAGAAGACGAAAGGAGAAAAGAACTGATTATTTGATGAGAAAAAATGTTTTCTAAGAATTATTACTAGGTGATGATCAGTGGCAGCATTTGTGATGGAGCTGTAAAGGCATTCATAGAAAACGAAAGCAAATAAAAAAATACCGGGGCGGCGGAAGGGGAGTGGTAGAATAGGTGCAGGAAATGAAACGTAACTGTAAACTGCCGGATCCAACAGTGAACAATATGGACATAGTCACATGAGTTCAAATACAGACTGTATCAGTTACTGAGAGTGAGTTAGTCAGGTTTAACCTCTAATCATGATGCAATTACACTGGAAACATTAGAGAGGGAGTAGGAAGAAGGTGGCAGTGTACTAAAGAGTTAAATCCTCAACTGGAATAAAAGGAGTTTAGCAGAAACTTCCCCAAATGAAATTGATAAATATGCCAGTTGCAATGCTGGAGGGAGCTCTGGTGGCAAAGCCCATAGGGAAACAGATGCACTGCTGATTCAAAGGTAGCTCTTCTCTGGCAGTTTTCGAATTCACCAATGGTTCCACTGGAGAAAGACGAACAATCTTTCTGTGCAATTTACAGCCTCCTGAAAACCCACTGGAGAGTCAGCTGTGAGTTGATTCTGTGAGAATGAGTTGGTTGAGTTTCTGAATTTACGGGTTAATTGCAGTAGAAACTGAGAGTTGAGAGTGATTGCCTCTTTGGGGCTGAGAAGTTGTAGGCAGGAGATTGCTATTTTTTTTTTTAACATGAGTCTTTCTGTATTGTTTCATTTTTAAAGCCTATTTGTATACACTGAGAAAAGCAGAAAATTAATTTACAAATATGTGTAAGATGCATAGTGCTTGGCACAGTGCCTAATAAACATTAACAGAACGTGAATAGCGAATGTTCATAGTGTTCATTCCCTTGGGGTTTTTTGCTAGTACCTAAACTTCTCCATCATAAGGACTGTCCACCTCATAAAATATATATGCTTTTGCCTAAGTTCATTGCCTCTTCCTAAATGAACTAGTCCTATGACATTGGCCAAGACGCTTCCATGGTCCATTCATTAGATCTCTGGAAAACCCACTCCTGTTGAGTCAATTCTGACCTAGGTAACTCTCTTGAATTACCCTGTTGGATTTTGAAGGCTATAAATCTTTACAGAAGCAGACTGCCACACCTTTTCTTATCGATTCAAAGGTAGGCATGACTTGTAAACTTTTGATTGACAGAAAAATGCTTTAACCACTGAACCAGAGGCTCCTTATAATGACTTCAGGAATGTAGACTAGCAAGGTCCATCCCTGCTATTGCCACATAGGGATATTGCTATAGCAACTTTCTGTCCTTTTAGAAGGCTCAATAATGGTCCTTCAGATACATCCACAACCGAGTCCCTAGGGCCTCTGAATAATTTTTATAGCAACAGGAGCTTTGCAGATGTGGCAAAGTTAAAGATCTTACAAAGATAGATTATCCTGGTGGGTCCACTGTAATTGCAACGATCCTTATAAGAGAGAGGCAGTCAGAGACACGGAAAGTAAGATGACAGACATGGGTACCGCAGTGCTGGGCTTTGAAATCAGAGCAAGGGGACCAAGCAAGTTATACCAAGGAATACAGGGGGTCATTGGACAAACCATTCCAACACTTTGACTTTAGCCCAGTGACATTGACTTTGGACACCTGACCTCCAGAGACAATACACTATTGTCTTAAAATCACTAAGTTGATGGTAGTTTGTTTCTGTAGCAACAGGAAAGTGATAGAGTTCTAAAACAACAAAGAAAAATTCTTCAACTCTTTCTCTTCAGCCTCCACCATCCCAACCAGCATTTATTTAAGGCTGATAACCAGGAACTTCCTGGGGAAAAGAAACATTTATTTTTATTTAAGTGTTAGAATTTATAATCTTACCTTTCACAAAAGTTTTGCATCTTGCAAAAAGGAATCCAGGAAGAGAATCTCAAAGGCAGAGAACTGCCTTTGTTCCTACTTGTGTATCAAATACTGAGCATAGTGCTATTAAATTATTGCTGAAAGAATGAATGAGAAAGAGCCTAAAATACATAAATGAATAAATAACTAAACAGAGATTCTAGATGCAAAGGAAGACTCCATCACACCTCATTAGTCAAAGATATTTAATACTCCTAACTGTTAAGAGAGTCTTCTTGCCTAATTGAAATCCCCCAAGCTGAATTTTAAGTTCTGTCTTTTTTTATCCTCCGTGGATTTCGTGAACATCTGGTCATCAACCAAGATCTATTAAGGCACTCTCAGTTTTCTTATTTTCAGGCTAAATAATCCCAATTCAATTAACTATTCATATCAGTCTTCTTTTTGTCATGATCGGAGCAAGGACTGTGAGTTTTGCTTTGGGCTCCCAAACCAAATGGAACTGAAATGGGGTAGGGACTCTGTCCCATTCCAGCTTTCTAACTTTTGCACACATTTGTTTGGTGTGAGTAACTAACACATTTGACTGCTTGCTGAAAAGTTGTAGGTTTGAGTTTACAAAAGAGATACTTCCAAAGAAAGCCCTGGCCATCTACTTCAAAAAACGCATCCATTGAAAAGTCTATGAAGCACCCCAACACACAGCAATGGGACTGCCAAGGATCAGAGATGACGCAACAGCAAATGGTTTTTGAATGAGCAGAAAGATAGCCCTGTCATTGCTGCCATTGATGTGCTTAGAGACAGTAGAACAATCTGAATTCCATTACCAGGATTGGACCCTCTTCTGTGCTCTGTCTAGAACCTGTGGAGAACAGCAAATGGTTAACAAAATGGATTTTAGCCTCTGAAACACCTGTGCTTTAGGTCTGGTTTTATTCTCATTTACTATCTTTGTGATCTTGGGCATGCCACTGGACCTGCCTAAACATTAGAATCAATAGTATGAGGAGCCTCAAGCCTAGAAAGTCAACATTGCAATACGGTGTGAAAAGGGATTCTAGAATGACTTTGAGAGGAGGAGGCATTTGAATGAGTTATAGAAGATGAGCAGGTGCGTTCTAAGAAGAGGCGAAGACATCCAGAGTTAAAGAAACAGAATATGAAGCAGTATGACAGATCCACAAAAGTTTAGGGGGGATGAAGTAAGAGTAATTTTTTATCGTATTTCCAGGTCTCTAACTTCTAAATATAGTTCTTGGGTTGGAGTTGGGCTGGTCTGTGTTACTATGTAACTGTGTTGTGAGCCAAAATAACATGTGTCACATCCAGATATTTTGTACTCTAGAGATCAGAAGTATCACATTCATGTAGGTATCTTATTATCAATGAGACCTAAAGGGCTGTTTTTCCTTCTGTCACACTGACTGACTATATTGGTGAAGGAGTAAAAGGCATTGTTCACAAAACAGTAACATTTGTTATTACAAGACAGAAATTCTGTAAGATAGTTAGTTGCTGCAGCATTACATAGCTTGTCCTGAATGATAGAACAAATATAGTTTGGAAAATATAAAGATGTTCAATTTTTCAGTTCCTCCCTGCCCCCCCCCGCCCCCAATATACCCTTAACATTCAGTAGAAGTAGAGTTAATAAACTTTAAAGGCAGCATTGACTGGGAAGCATCAAAACTGAAGTCTGTTAATGTGTATGAAGTTGAAGCTTTTGCCTAAATCTGCCTTTAAAGTGGGAAGGTGTTGTTCAGTGATTTAGACACATGACTGTCTCCCTGAGTCAATTTCTAGTACTAGGAGTGAAGGTTCCTAGGGCTGGAACCCAAGATGAGTATAATAATGGTGACCCTCCACTTTGCACAGTCCTCTGTCCAGAGGGATAAACTCTCACATATTATCTCCTTGAGACATCACAACAATGCAGTTAGGTTGGTGTTATGATTAATCCCATTTTACTAATGAAGAAAAGAGAGGTCAGAAAGGTTACATGACTTGTGAGAGAAGACATGATTAGTCAATTTTAGAGATGGGATTTAATTTGAGATCTGATGAAGTCTTTCTGCTCCAGCTTCCCCTTATCTCTACCTCCCCCCACCCCATCTTACCCTGGGAATGGTTCAGACTGACTTTCTCAATGCTCTCAGAAACATAGTTTTTTGAATCGTAATGATAAAAGCAGCTTCATGAACAAAGTACAGAAAGTACCAAGCCATAGGAAGATTTTCTTCAGCCATTTACTTTTTTTTAAAAAAAATATTTTATATTGGTAGCCATTTACTCTTTTCTTATCAGAAGAAATGTGAAGAACCAAAAAATGCTTTTAATTTACATGTTAATATCTCTTATTCTTCTACTTACACAGATCTAGACTTTAGCTCTGAGAGTTTTTATTTTCTATTCAAGAGTTTTTGATTGATCTGAAATGCTTTGTACTAAAGGCTTCCTTTCTCCACATTTCTTTGATTTGAAACTTAGTCATTCTGTAGGATTCAGCTCAAATGATTCCTTCTCCACAAAGTCTTCCCTGATTGCCTACAATCTCCATATCTGCATGACAGACACTTTCGGTTCTTAGCATATTATGCTTCCAATTATAGCTATTTGTAAATAGCGGATTTTCTCACTAAAGTGTAAACGCTGTAATAGCAGGACCATAATGTCCTCATTTATACATCCTTTGTTGTTGTTGTTGTTGTTAAGTGCCATCGAGTTGAGTCGCAGGCTAAAGAGCAGTGATGTTAGTCTGGAGACTAAGATGCCCCTGATTTAGGCCATGGTCTTTGCAATTATTTGCTATGCTTCAGAGTGCTGGACAATGACTAAGGATAACAAGAAAAATCAATGCCTTTGAGTTGTGGTATTGGAGAAGGGTATGGCCATTCCATGGACTGCCAAGAGAACAAACAGGTCTGTCTTGGAGAGAGTGAAACCAGGCTAACCTTTGAAGGCAAGGCTTTTTGAAGCCTGTCCCACATATTTGGGGCATATGGCCAAGAAGGAACAGTCCTTGGAGAAGAACATCATGCCTGGAAGGGTGGAGGGACAGCACAGGAGAGGAAGACCCTGGATGAGATGAATTGACACCATAAGTGGGGTAATGGGGATAAAGTGTGTCGGAGACAGTGAGACTCTCTCAGTATAGGACAGGGTTCAGAGTTCTAGTACATAAGGTTGCTATGAGTTACAAATGACTCAATGGCACATAACAACAACAACAGTGGCAATCCCAAAAGCATGTGCTTCAAATCCTCCAGCTGCTCTGCAGGAGAAGGCTGGGCAATCTCCTCCTGTGTGATTAACTACCTCTGAAAACCCACTGGAGGATCAGCTAAGGGTCAGTTCCAACTCGATAGTATACAACAACCACTTTATGTGTAGTTTCTATAGAAGTGATAAAAAATGGTCATCAGATTCTCGAAAGTGTCCATGGTTCAACAAAATTTACCCATTTATTGAGGGATTTAGACATTCCTTAGGAACTTGGGGATTTCCTTTAGGTTCTCACATGCCAAAAATCTATTGTTTTAAACCCCTAAGTCAATGGAACACAATAGAAAGTAGAAGCAGACCCACGCTAATGTGCTTATTTGATTTTAAAAATATTTTAATTGTGATTTTAATGAAAGTTCACAGAAAAGTGGGATTTTCATTCATTCATTATTGTACATTTTCCTCCCTCCTCCTTTCTTCCCCCTTTCACAGTTCAGGTTCTTTTGTTTTCTTTCTAAATATCCATTCATTGTTGCACAATTTCCACTCTCTTCCTTTCCCCCTTCCCCTCCCCCAGTCCTTTTTGCAATATACCTCTAATTCTGGTCTGTTATCTTACATATAATTCCTAATCATGTATTCCTTTTAAAAAATTCCCTCCCTCATCTGTTCCAATACAGTGTTCATTATCTATCCACTCTTTTCCTATTCTCCTTCCATGTTAGTCCTGCTTCATAGCAGTGGTGTTACTCAGTATTTGTCTTTTGGTGACTGAGATATTTTCACTCAGCATAGTGTCCTCCAGGGTCACCCATGTTGTATAACGTTTTATGGGTTCATTATTTGTCAGTGCTGTATAATATTTCATTGTGTGACTATACCATAAGGTTTTTTTGTGTGTTTTTTTAATCTATTCATTTGTTGATGGGCATTTGAGTTGTTTCTATCTCTTTGCTATTGTGAATGACACCACAATAAACATGGATGTGCATATATCTATTTGGATGGAAGTTCTGGTTTCTTTAGAGTGTATTAACAGCAGTGCAATTGCTGGATCAAATGGCATTTTTATTTCCAAATTTTTGAAAGAGCACCTAACTGCCTTCAATAGTGATTGAACCATTTTACACTCCCACTAGCAATGAATTAGGGTTCCAATCTCTCCACAACCTCAACAGCATTAGTTGTTTGTTGCTTTGTTGAACTTTGGCTTACTTTATTTTTGACAAAGGTTCCAAAGATTGAGAAGAACATTTTTTCATTAAGTTTGACTGAAATAAGAAGATATTATGTGGGAGAAAACTACTTTGATCCCTACCTCATGTCATACATAAAGGTAAAAAAAATATATTATAACCTGTTGTTGTTGTTGTTGTTATGTGCCGTCGAGTCGCTTGCGACTCATAGCGACCCTATGTACAACAGCCCTAAACTCCGCTCTGTCCTGTGCCAATCGCACTGTCTCTGACACTCCCATCCCAATTGTCCCAGTCACTGAAACAATCCACCTCATAGAGGGCCTTCCTCTCCTGCGCTGTCCCTCAACCCTCCCAAGCATGATGTCCCTCGCCAAGGACCGGTCTCTCCTCACAACATGTCCAAAGTATGTTAGACGGAGCCTCAGAATCCTTGCCTCCAAGGAGCCACCCGGTTTAACCCTTTCTAGGACAAATCTGTTTGTTTTCCTAGCAGTCCATGGTATTCTCAATACTCTTCTCTAGCACCACAGCTCAAAGGCATCCATTCTCCTTCTATCCTCCTTGGTCATTGTCCAACTCTCTGATGTATAACAAGTGATTGCAAAGACCATAGCCTGTATCAGACGCACCTTAGTCTCCAGAGAGACACCCTTGCTCTTCAGTACTTTGGAGAGGTCCCTAACAGCAGACTTTCCCATGGCAATGCACCTTTTAATTTCCTGGATGCTGGTGCCAAGACTGTTGACTACAGAGCCAAGCAAACTAAAGCTGTGTACAATCTCAATCTCTTCACCATCCATCCTGATGCTGCCAATTGGTCCAGTGGTGAGAATCTTTGTCTTCTTGACATTGAGCCTCAATCCATATTGTAGGCTGCAGTCCTTGACACTCTGCAGCAGGCGCTTCAGGACCTCTTCAGTTTCAGCAAGCAGGGTTGTGTCATCTGCATAACGCAGGTTGTTGATAAATCGTCCACCAATCTTGACCCCACATTTCTCCTCATAGAGCCCAGCCTCCCGGATAATCTGTTCTGCATATAGGTTGAAAAGGTATGGAGATAGGATGCATCCCTGACGTATGCCCGTCCCAAATTTGAACCATGCAGTGTTCCCTTGCTCTGTTCTGACGACTGCCTCCTGGTCCAAGTATAAGTTTCGCATTAGAATGATCAAGTGTTCTGGGATTCCCATTCTTCTCAGAGTCAGCCATAGTTTGTTATGATCTACACAGTCAAATGCCTTTGTATAGTCAATGAAACACAGATAGACATTCCTCTGGTATTCCCTGCTTTCAGCCAAGATCCATCTAACATCAGCTACAATATCTCTAGTACCACGACCCCTTCTAAACCCAGCCTGGACTTCTGGTAGTTCTCTGTTGATGTGCTGTTCCAGTCGTTTTTGGATAATCTTCAGTAAAATCTTGCTTGCATGTGAAATCAGTGAGATTGTTCTGTAGTTTCCACATTCTGTTGGGTCACCTTTCTTTGGGATAGGAACAAATATAGATCTCTTCCAGTCAGTTGGCTAAGTGGTTGTTCTCCAGATTTCTTGGCACAACTTGGTGAGCACATCCAGGGCAGCATCTGTTAACTGAAATATGTCAATTGGTATACCATATATTCCTGGAGCCTTATTTTTTGCCATTTCCTTAAAGTAGCCTGAACTTCTTTCATCACCATCGGCTCTTGCTCATATGTTGTTTCATGAAAATCTTCTGTGTCTGCCAATTCCTTCCGATACAGTGATTCAGTATATTCTTTCCATCTTCTTTTAATACGGATTCCTGGATCATTTAGTTTTTTTTTAATGTATACTAGGTTATAATCTCTATAATCTATAATAATACAGATTATAACCTAGTATACATAAAAAAATTTAAAAATCCTTTACCAATCCCTCCCTCCACCCATCAAATTTTGTGACCCTATAGTAAAGGAAAAGAGAAAGGTCCAATGTGAAAACCAATGTATAAAAACTTAATGAACTTTGTATGTAAATCAATATAAAATAACACAAAAATAAAATATAAAATAAAAAAATGATTCTGTGAACAACAAAAACAACAAATCATCATTTATTATCAGGAAAATACAAATTAAAGCCGTGGTGTAGAATCACTACACATTTTTAAAAAGACTACAATTAAAAAAAAAATTAACACCACAAATGTTGGGAAAGATGAAGAGTAAGTCCAATTCTTAGATACTGTTGGTAAAAGCAGAAACCAATTTTAGAGAAAGTCCTAGATGTTTTTCATAAAATTAAATATATACCTACCGTCTTGTTGTTAGGTGCTATCGAACCGACTATGAGTCATAGTGATTCTGTGAACAACAGATTGAAAAACTGTCCCTTGTTGTAGTCACGGTGCCATTCCAACAGTCAAGATCTTCTCTTTCAGTGACCCTCTGATTTTCCAAACATATTGTTCTTTTCCAAATACTGATGTTGCCTCACAACATACATGCCAAATATATATGAGACTAAGTTTTACAATTCTTGTCTCTAAGGAGCGTCTTGATTACACTTTCTCCAATTCATTTCAATATTTATTCAGGGGAATATATATATTCACAAAATCACTTGCTCAGGAATAACTTTATTCATTTAAATTCCAAATTAGAAATGACCTTGATGTCTATCATTGTTGTTGTTAGGTGCCTTAGAGTCAAGTCCAATTCATAGCGATCCATGAACAGCAGATCTGATCCCTCGCCTGTCCTGTGCCATACACACAATCACTGACATACTAGAGCCCATTGCTTCAGTCACTGTGTCTATCCACCTAGTTGAGGGACTTCTTTTTCACTACCCCTCTACCTTTTGAAGCATGATTTCCCTCTCCAGGGAATAGCCTCTCCTAACAGTATGCCCAGAGTATGTGTGACGAAGCCTTATCATCTTTGCCTCCAAGGACAGGTTTGACTAAAACTCCCAGATTAAGATAGACTGTGGTGCAAGACTAGCCATCTAATTCTTAAATAGCAGGCCTCTGAAAACCTTATGAACAATAGACAGACACAGATAGTTATGGTATTAAAAGTAGAGCCCAGATTGGAAGTCTATCATTGTTGTTGTTGTTGTTATGTGCCGCCGAGTCGTTTTTGACTCATAGCTACCCTATGCACAACAGCCCTAAACCCTGCTCTATCCTGCACCAACC
>NW_006399843.1:8065232-8113410 GCF_000299155.1 Elephantulus edwardii
TGCAGTCCTTGACCCTTCGCAGCAAGTGCATGAGGTCCTCCTCAGTTTCAGCAAGCAGGGTTGTGTCATCTGCATAACGCAGATTCTTAATAGATCTTCCACCAATCCTGATGCCACAATTCTCCTCATAGAGCCCAGCTTCTCGGATCATTAGGAGAATGAATTAATACAGAGGAATACTCACTTATTCACTATTTGCCATTGAACTGAAGCTCACTCATACCTGATCTTCCACTGGGTTTCTGAGGCTGCAAATCACACAGGAGATTTCCCATCTATCTATACATCTCACGCATCAAAGAGATGTGGCCTTCAGGTTAGTGTGCAACTCCCTAATGGACCACACCATGAGAGCTCCCTACAGTGAAATATGAGTCATTATCGAAAAGATACAGACTTCTGAGACAGGCATCAACATGGATGAATCTCAGAACATTATACAGAGTGAAAGAAGTGTTAAAGAAGAGAGCATATAATATATTGTTCCATCGACCTGAACTTGGAGAACAGGCAAAACTAGCATATAGTAGAAGAAAAAAGGAAGTATAGTAGTTGGCTGGGAGTGGGAATGAGGATTAACTGGGTGAGACATGGGGAAATTTTTTGGGGAGATAATCATGGTCTGTATCTAGAGATGGTTTGGCTTATTCATATATATATATATGTTTAAGATTTATGTATTTCATTACATATAGAATTTATTTCAAAGTCAAACAAAAAAGCCAAAGGAAAAGGAAAACCCATAAATACTGAACACTAATGATATGCATGCTGAAGTGTATTAGTGTTAAGTGCTCTGATGTCTACAATTTACTTTAAAACATTTTCCAAAACATGAGATAGATTGGTAGAAAACAAAGAAATGGCTAGATGTATACTATAATGGTTAATTTTCTATGTCAATCTGGAAACGTTTATGGTCCCATATTGTCTGCCCAAACAATCGTCTAGTGGTTGCCATGGAATAGGGTGTAAGTGGTTTAGTCAATCACCTTGGGTATGGAATATTACTTTTCAAAATGTAATATAATGCCAATAGCCACAACAGTGGACTCATACAAAAGATCTTGAAGATGGTGCAAGATCAGGCAGCATTTCTTTCTCTTATAAAATTACTCTAAGTCAGAGCCTATTTGACTACAACTAACAGCCGCAAGAACAGATGCATTGTAATGTAGTTAGCTCCTATACACTATAATACAATATAATGTAATGTAATGTAATTATTGCTCATAAAACCAACATTATTGAGCCAACACAGACTCCTGGTGACCCCATATGTGTAACCTAATGCAATGTAGTGGATCAATCAGTTGCGATCATATCAGTGCAGGTGAATTCTAAATCTAATCACTTTAGTGTTATCTAAGCATCTCAATAGACAGAGACACACATGGATGAAGACAGAAGAAGAGGATCATCTACAGACAAAAGAATGCCAACAATTGCTGATGGAAACCAGAACTAAGAAAGAAACCACAGGAGGAATCAACATAGCTGAGTCTCTAATTTGAATTATTAACCTCCAAATTTGTGAGAAAATAAATTTTTTAATAAAATTTTAAATTTTAATTGTGATTTTAATGAAAGTTCACAGAAAACTTTGGTTTTTATTCCTTCATTGTTTCACATTTTACCCCTTCTCCTCCCTCCCCCCTCCCCTGGTTCACTTTTTTAAAAAAAAAATTCATTGTTGCAAAATTACCTCTCTTCCTCCTCCCCCCAGTCCTCTTTACAATGTACCTTTTATTTTGGGCTGTTGTCATAGTATAATGCCTACTCATATATTCCCTTTCAACAGTTCTTCATCTGTTCCAATGTAGTATTCTTTGTATAAATAAGAGAAAAGAGAGTTCTGTTCTTTAAAGATGCCGCATTATTTCTGTTATAGAAGTAGCAGACAACAAAGATAAACAGGTATCAAGCTCATTGTTGTTGAGCTGGTGTAGCTAAACTCCATTGGCTTTCTAAGGCTGTCAAGCAGCCTGGAGAGGGGATTGCCCATTTTTCTCCCTCAGAGCTGCTCTTGGATTTGAACCACTAGAGATAAGGCCTTTAGGTTAATAACAGAGCTCCTTATGGGCTAGGGTGCCAGAGGTTTTTATAAACAAATGCCACAAAATTCCAAGTCATTGCTATAGATTTGGAACTGACTTATAACTGACCCTCCAGCAGATTTTCAAAGTCTAGAAATCACACAGGAGATTGTCCATTTTTCTTTCTCAGAGTAATTGAAGGGTTCAAATAAAATGTCTTGAGGTTGGTAGCACAATTCCTTACTCACTTGGCCACCAGAGTTCCCTGGAAATAAATACAGTTAAATGTTAATTGTAAACTCTAGGTGGCAGGTATATGGATATTCAATATAGAGTCCCCCTGCCCCATTTTTCAGTTATGTTTGAAGCTTTTCACAATAAATTGTTAAGAAAAAAACCCTTAACCAATAAAAAAACAATCAACTGACTAATTAATGAGTTGTTTGCCATCGACTTGGAATCGACCCATAGCTGACCCACCAGTGGGTTTTCAGAGGCAGTTAACCACACAGGAGGAGATTGCCCATTCTTCTCCTGTGGAGCAGATGGTGGATTCAAACTGTATGCCTTTGAGATTGCAGGGCAGCTTATTAGCACTAGGCCACCAGAGTGCCTCAATAAATATTAAATGTTTTCTGGACTTTACTTATCTGATTACTCCCTATTTCAGGATTTACTTTAAAAATTTACTTGAAATTAAACTTACTTTTAACACTTGTGGCCTACCTTAGCCTCATTCTGAGTAATAATAGCTGTGAAATTGTAAGTGCAATGTGTTAATTATACTTTTATGATATACAAATATGCATGAATACAAATGTCTAAATACGGGCTTTAAAATGTTCACTGATACGCATCCCAAAACTATTTTATTTATCCCTCAAGGTATGTGTCTGACACTCTGGGGGTTCAGATCAATGCTCCATATTGGATTGGGGGCAGGGATTCCCAGTAGTCGTGGACCTCAGTAAGCTCTAGTAACAGTCCTCCAAGTTTACAAGAGTGAGAGGAGCCGTGTGCACAGCAGGGCAGCAGCCTATGGTCTGCTTGTTCTGAGCTGGGCACAAGTGACCAGGAAATGCTTGCAACAGTCACTCCTTTCCCCCAAGGAAATCAAGGACAGAAATCACTGGGGATACGTGGATCAATTGCCCAATAAGGACAGAAGCAGATACTCAACTGGGCCAATTCAACAGCTCAATTCATTGCCATCAAGTTGCAACCAACTCATAGCTGATCCTCTGGCGGGTTTTCAGAGGCTGTAAATCTCAAGGGAGGAAAGTGCTTGTCTTTTTCTCTCTGGGCGGCTGGTGGATTTGAACAGCCTGAGAGGAAGCTCTTTCGGGTTAGCAGTGCACCACCCTATGAATGACACCACCAGAACTCCCAAGAGTTGAAGTTCTGCACAGTCTTTGAAGAGAAGAAAAAAACCCCCAATACACACATAAACCAAACACCTAATCACAGGGCTCCCTCCTCCTACCTCCCAGTTCCACACCCACCCTCTCCCCGCCACCAAATTCCCATTCCATCGTCTCTCAATTGTCAATTAAAATAAACAGCCTTGTATTCCACAGCCTGGCTCCAATCTATCTTGGCCGGGTGGATACATACAGATTTGTGGCAGTGGCTGAAAGTCCTTGCTCAACCTTTTTAATATCTGAACAAAGCAATCAAACCCGATAAGATCTAGTGAAGGCAAGATCACTCTTCTGTCCCAGGGATGGAAACTTATTAGTCTGTGGCCCACATCATCAGAGTTATTGTGCCATGTTAAATTTATTGGTACTATCTCACCTCATTAAATACTTAAATAGACCTGACAGGACAGAAAAACGGGCTTTTTAATTTTTTTCCCCCCTGTCCAAAGGGAGCCGGTGTTTCCCATGTCCCAGTTCACCTCTGCTACAGCTATTGGCAAGAAAATAAGATACTGGGGCACTGAATGGAGGTTCAGGCTGGCTGCTTAGCGATTCCGGGGATCCTCCTTCTCCATGACGACTCAGACTAGAAGTGAGAAAAACACCCATGAAGCGTGTGCCTCGCAGTAGGAATGAGGTGAAGAAGAGGCAGCAGGGACCTGGTGGAGACCACTTTTTGCTGAGTCATCCGTGTCTGACTTCACACTTTCTGAGAGCAGCCTGGTCAGTTTGTCAGCCCTGACGGCTGCCAGAAATAAAGGTCAGAGTGATGGAGGAGCGAAGACGTCAGACTGGGTGCTTGTGCGTGTGCATGTGTGTATACCTCCGTTCAGGCAGCAGAACAATTAGCTTCAGTCCATCCTGTAACACTGGGGCTTGGAGTGTTAATTGCAACAATAGCCCTGGAATCCAGGATTGGATCCTAGTCAAGGTCAGGATTTCCTAGGATTCCAAGCTAGAAAGCTGACTAGTGGAGCCCCAGAGGGCTGCTGGTCCTGGAGGCCTAGGTGACCGAGGAAGGGTTAGATGTGGGCATCAAATGATATTGATGGCTTTTGGTTTGCCCATCTTCCCAGCACCCTTATTTCGGTACCCCCAGCTCTCTCTCTCTCTCT
Source organism: Elephantulus edwardii (assembly GCF_000299155.1). Lineage (NCBI taxonomy): Eukaryota > Metazoa > Chordata > Mammalia > Macroscelidea > Macroscelididae > Elephantulus > Elephantulus edwardii. Next base: position 8,069,805 of record NW_006399843.1, read on the forward strand.
CTGTGTTTGTGTGTGAAGGTAGGCTGAAGAAGGTTTAAGAACTGGAGAAATTGTGCAGTTCTTAAAAGGGCCTCATCAAGAGGTTGATGGCTCTCTCTCATTTATCAAGCTAATTTCCTTCCTAGCCAAGGTGATTTGGGACACTGTCTCCCTCCATCCCTTTCCTCTCCCCATCTCTCTACCTGCAGAGAAAGTCTCTCTTCTCCAGCTGTTTTGCTCTCCCAGCACAGGTCCTCGTTTGCACCTTGTTAATAAGGTGGGCAAGGGGCCAGGAAGCAGCTCCCGGGCGCCTTCCGTTCCTAATGTCCTAAATGGCCATGACACTGTACTTAATTTCCGTTTTAGTGCAACTGCTGGCGGGACATCAGCAGGCCGAGACCCAGGTCCTCTGACAGTATCTTCAACAGCAGCCATCCACCGCCCTGTAATTAGATGCCACTTGGCGCTCACCATCCTGCAGTGCCAGAGCTCCATGGACTTATGTAACTGTACCCCCCCCAACCCCCCCTGTTCAGAGCTCAAGCCTCTTTACAAGCTGTGAGTCTCCCACCATCCAAACAGCTATAATCCCATGCCCACCCTGGGAGGGAAGGAAGGCAGGCCATGACCAGATCGGTTATCTATGTTATCAGCTTAGAGTTGTGTGTGGCACATAACACCCAGCACTAGTGTGGAAAAACTGAAGATGGTTGACATTTACCAACTAGGATACATTGCTCTTTATCTTTTTTTGTGGAAATGTTTCATTTGGGACTTGGGGGAGTGGGATGATCAGAAGCCATTTGTAGGGTTTCTTTCTATTGCTGTCTATACAAGGCTTTTTTTAAAAAAAAAAATAATAATAAAAACATCCCAGAACATTGTTGGGATCAATGTGGGGTGTTAAATGGGGAGAATTGTGGATGATAATGACAAAATATCAACCTTGATAAGATTTTGGGATGAATCAGAGTCGTCCTGTGCATTTGGATATTAAGATTTAATCTGAACTGTGGCTAACAAACACATGAAGAAATGCTCAAAATCCCTAGCCCTAAGAGAGATGCAAATTAAAACAACTATGAGATATCATTTCACCCCAGTCAAAATAGCAAAAGCAACAAATGCTGGCGAGGTTGTGGAGAAACTGGAACCCTGATTCACTGTTGGTGGGAGTGTAAAATGGTGCAACCCCTGTGGAAAGCAGTATGGCGCTTTCTCAAAAAGTTGCAAATAGAGATACCATTTGACCCAGCAATTCCACTACTGGGAATATACCCTGAAGAGACCATAGCTGACATCCAAGCAGATATATACACACCCATGTTTATTGCAGCTTTGTTCACAATAGCAAGGAGTTGGAAACAACCTAAGTGCCCATCAACAAACGAATGGCTAGAGAAGCTGTGGTATATTCGCACAATGGAATACTATGCTGCATTAAAAAACAAGGAACTCATGCAATATTATTCAAAATGGTTGACTCTGGAGAACATTATGATGAGTGAAATATCCCAGTCACAAAAGGACAAATATTACATGATGCCACTGTTGTAGAATGGGACTGTCCTTGGGGTTGGGGAGAGACTGAATAAGATGGGTTCAATAATGTATACTGCACTGAAACAGAGGAGGGAGAAAACTGTTTAAAAGAGATATACAACTATGTATTTCTGTCATCACAGGAGACTAGAGCGAGGGCGGCATGGTGGAGGGGACCTGGGGGAGGGTTTGTAAAACAATGAAAGAATCTTTTCTTTTACTTTTTCATAATTTTTGACTCATGTACTTATAACTTGTTAGTCAAATTTGTGTCTTCTAGGTTGCAACACCCCCGTGATACATCTTCAAGGATATGAACATGTACGGCCAAGCACAATCAATAAGAGTGCATCTAAATCCCAAAATCAATCTCCATAATAGTCTATGTGTTTCCTACTGCCAAAGGGGCCCTTTAGAGTAGTGAGAGAAGATCTTCACCCTGAAACCCACAGCGTCCCTTTTCAGCAGGAAGTAGCTAAGAGAATACGCCATCCCCTTTTCCTTATGACTCAGGGTGAAGTCTCTCTCAGGGAGGAGTGATAGGGAATGGCAAAGGACACACTGACAAAGAAGATTAATCAGAACTGGCTTTGACAAGCACTGTGGCATTTGGACAAGAACAAACTGGGAGGAGGGTAGAGAGAATAGTGCAACAATGAATGAATGGAAACCCAAAATCTCTGTAAATGTTTATGAAAATTAATAAAATATAATTATAGAAAAAAAAATTTAATCTGAACTGAACCAAATGTTGTCTTCCTGGTGTGGAGGGCAGAGGGTGGAGGAAGTGATTGATTCCTGCCCGGGTGCCTGTAAGTCTTCATTTAGAAACTGTCATCTCATTATCTTTAATTGCTTCCCCTGTGGCCTTAAATCCAGGACTGTTCTAGAATGACGGTGGCCGTGGTGGGCACTCTTGCCTTCCATGTGAGAGTCCCAGGTAAAATTCCCAGCTAATGCACTTCCTGGATGTCTGTCAGTGGAGGCTTGTGTTGCTATGATGACACTGAGCAGATTTCACCAGTGCTTCTGCACTAAGATGGACCAGGAAGGAGATCTGGCAAGCTACTTTCTGGAAGTTAGCCAAAGAGAACCCTATGGTTCTCAATGGTGCAATTTGCAACCACTTACGGGACCGGGGGAAGACTAGGCAGCATTTGGTTCTGTTATGTAAAGAGCAACTGTGAGTCACGTATGGCTTATAAAAGTGACATTCCAAAATGAGGATCAGCTGCTGGGATATGTTTTTGGATGAACTAGCAAAAGGTGGACTGTGGGGTGGAGAATCACTTTTCCATGGTTTCAGATGGAGCCTGCTCTCAAGGACGGTTCTCAGGATGGCTCTGATAATAACTAAACTCTAAATGATTAAGACCCTAGATAAATAGAGCCAAATAGCTATGAAAAGTGCTTTTTCTCATCTATGATCTTGTCTTTTCATCCATGGTGACACATGAAAGAGGACAGAAAGAGTGAATGGAGACTCTCTATTTTATTAATAGATAATGTGGGGATAGAAGAAACCAACCCTATGTATTTATATATGAAATTAAAGGCTGAACTCCCTTGTTTAGAAAATAATTCCCAAACCCAGTAGGTAGCCATCATGTAAGATGCTTGTTAAAAATGTAGATCTCACAGCTAGACATACGGGGTATTAATTTGGGGGGGCATTTTAACATGCCCTCCCAATGTTGACATTTGAAAACCTTTTATCCTAGTGAAACTTTCACCTCTCAGTATCTTCCTTCATTCTTCCAAAAGTTTCCTAAAGTGACTTCATATGCAATGCAGAAGAAAAATAAGGAAAGAGAGTACCTGAGATGTGCTATGTTTTTCTTTAGGGGAGGATTGGAGAAACTGAGAGGGGCCAGTGGAAGAGGAGGCAATTGTGGGTAGAGCAATTCACATTTCCTTCTCTGGACTTGAGTCTCTTCATCTGTAAGAGAGGGATTGGACAAGATAGTCACTAAGATCCCTCCCTTCTCTGCTTTTCTGAGTTTCTCTGGTGCTTCTTTACCTCCACATGGTTTGATGTTAGGGAATGAGAACATTTCTGCTTTCAGTAAGGACACAGCCCAGAGCACCTTTAAGATCCCTCACAGCATTGCCTGTTGTATCTCTGGCATCACAGGAAACTCTTTGGCCTCTCCTCCTTCTGCGCCTCCCATTCTGTCTCTTTCTCTTTCCAGCTCCCCACTGGGAAGAGTTGCATTTTCAAACATATAATCTCAGCCTCTGCTCTAATAAAGCCCCAAGAACATAATCTATTATGGACTTTTCAGGGAGAATAAGTAGTCTAGTGGTAGACTTGTTGCCTTCCCTGTGGAAGACCTGAGTTTGATTTCCAGCCTCTTCATGCGCAGTCAACACTTGTCTGTCTGCCTGTGAGAGCCTGTCTATGCTCAACAAGTGTCAATGCAGCTTCCAGAACAAGATGGACTAGGAAGAAAGGCCTTCTGATCTACCTTCAGATCTACTTTTGACATCCTCATAAGTGACAACACTCTGATCCTGTTGTGCATGGTGACTTCATGAATGGGTGGCCCACTTGATGACAGCTAACAACAACGTGGGTTGCTCGGGACCCATTTCTGCTTTCATGTAGTACTTTCTTTCTAAAGTAGAGATCCTTTTTCTTGGCTTGTCTACTAGTGTGTCTGGCCTGGTGGCCTGTCTCAAATTCTCTGAAATATAGTTTATTCTATCAGAAACAAATAGTTCTTCCCTCTTGGTCTTATCTCATTGTTCTCAGAAACTCCTTCCTAGCAGAATCTTATTTATTCAAGTTCTCAGCTACATGAACTTATTGTTGTTGTTGTTATGTGCCGTCGAGTCGTTTCTGACTCATAGCGACCCTATTAGGAGAAGTTAATAGGCATGTTGGCGTGACTTTTAGACTGATTTTATAAGTGCACATGGAATTTATAAATTGTAACTCAGAGAGAAGTCAAGGATTATTCCAAGGTATTTAACTCAAATAATAGGAAGTATGATAGGGAGTACGGAGATGTTATTTACAAAAGATTATAAGTTTATATCTACTGTAGTTTAATAAAGCATTATTTTTGGTGAAAACTTGAAAGTTCTGAGCTTTCCAAGAGACCTCTGCTCCTGGCTACCATATTCCCACCAATTGTGGGAGACCTTCAACACATGGAAGAAGAGCACACCTTATTATGTCAATTAGGAGTGGTAGGTACGTTGGAGTATGGTTGTGTCTGCAATGTGCTGAGAGAAAAAGCATAGTTGAAATAATACACGGAATTACAGTCTTGGAAAGTTTAACCCACCCTGTGAGCCTGTGAGTGAGCTGGGTTTGTTATTTTAGTTATGTGTTGTCGAGTTGCCTGTGAACTCATAGTGACCCTATCATCTGAGCCTGCTCTATCATGTGCCTTCTCATCTACTCTGCATTTGAGTCCATTGTTACAGTCACTAAGTCAATCTGTCTCATTGAATGTCTTCCTCTCTTTTACTGACCCTCCACCTTTCCAAGTACAACATCCTTTTCCAAGGTCTGGCCCCTCCTCACAAAATGCGCAAAGTTTGTGAGACAAACATTCACCATTCTTGCCTCTAGGGAGCATTCTGTTGGCATTTTCTCCAAGGCATGTTTGTTTGTCCTTCTGGCAGTCCACAGGATACTCTGAATTCTTCTTCAACACTATATCTTAAAGGCATTTATTCATCTTCTGTCATCCTTCGTCATTGTCCAACATTCAGATTCATAGCAAGTGCTGTTGTTATGTGCTGTAGAGTCACCTGCCACTCATATGTACCCTATGTACAACAGCCCTAAACCCTGCTCTGTCCTGTGCCAATCTCACTGTCTCTGACACACCCGTCCCGATTACCCCAGTTACTGAATCAATCCACCTCATAGAGAGCCTTCCCCTCCTGCACTGTCCCCCCACCCTCCCAAGCATATCCTTCTCCAAAGACTGATCTCTCCTTGCAACATGTCCAAAGTATGTCAGATGAAGCTTCAGAATCCTTGCCTCCAAGGAGCAGCCTGGTTTAACCGTCTATAGGGTGAACCTGTTTGTTTTCTTGGCAGTCCATTCAATGCTCTTATCCAACACCACAGCTCAAAGGCATCAATTCTCCTTCTATCCTCCCTAGTCATTGCCCAGCTCTCTGACACAGCAAGTGACTGTAAAGACCATGGCCTGTATTGGGTGCATCTTAGTCTCCAGAGTGACACCATTGCTCTCCAGTACTTTGGAGAGGTGCCTAACAGCAGACTTTCCCATTGCAATGCATCTTTTAATTTCCTGGCTGCTGGTGCCAAGAGTGTTGACTGTGGAGTCAAGCAAACTAAAGCTGTGAACAATCTCAATCTCTTCACCATCCATCCTGATTCTGCCAATTGGTCCAGTAGTGAGAGTCTTTGTTTTCCTGATATTGAGCCTCAATCCATATTAAAGGCTGCAGTCCTTGACCTTCTGCAGCAAGTGATTCAGGTCCTCCTCAGTTTCAGTAACCAGGGTGTACCATCTGCATAACGCAAATTGTTGATGAAACTTCCTCCAATCCTGATGCTACACTTCTCCTCATACAGCCCAGCCTCCTGGATAATCTGTTCTGCATAATGGTTGAAAAGGTATGGAGATAGGACACATCCCTGGCATACACCCTTCCCAATTTTGAACCATGCAGTGTTTCCTTGCTTTGTTCTGATGGCTGCCTCCTCATCCAAGTAACTGGAAAAAAAAAATCAAAATAAACCACGTTAGTCTTTAAAGTGACGTCCTTATTCCATAGCACTTTGGAAAAGTCCTTGACAGCAGATTTTCCCAGTGCAGCCTGTCTTTTGATATCTTGACTGCTGATAAAAGGGTGTTGGTTGTAGGTCCAAGCAAGAGGAAATCAGTGACAGTTTCAATGGGTAAATTACAAGTATACAATGTCTGATATGCACTTAATTGGTTGAGCATATCCTTTTCTCTTTAGTACTTGATCTTCCAGAACTCGGGTCTATCCTGTGTTTTATGAAGAGACAAGTGGATGCAGCAGTCTAAAGGTGCTGGCCCTGAAAAGTACTAAAATTCAATGATGCTTTTGATGATACTGACCTTGTCAATAGGCAAAGATAAAGAGGTCTCTGTTCTGGATCAGGAGGTTAAGAAATCTGAGAGTTTATGCCCAAACCAACAATACCTTAATTCATTTCATAATTCATGTATTGATTTTTTGGAATAGCAACTGATAGATTAATGATTAATTTATTTCTTCATTCAATAAACACCACTGGATTTCCTTATCTGAGTTCTTATCTTGGAAAAACCAAGCTGAATTTTTCCTTCCCCTCCACTTTCTCTTTTCTTGGTTTCCTTCCAAAGCAATTAAGAGGCGGTAGAGAGCAAGGAAGCTTTAGGAAAGATGCCAAATCGAATTCCTCTGGGATTCATAACTTTCCCAATGCCAGTCCCTAGGGAAAGAGAAGACCTTGAAAATGGAGAGAAACAGGGGAGATAGAGAAGGAACCTTCTTGGAGCCTAAATGATCCTCCTTTTCATTGTTGTCTTCTTCTTCAGTCCTCTTGGTATTCTTTTCCTGGCCCCTTGTTCCCCACCTTTACGGGGGTCGGGGTGGTGTAAGCTGGTGAGCTCAGCACTCAGTTCACCCCTGGACTTTCTAGAACCTGCTTCTTGCCTCCTTCCTCAAAAACCCAGGGAGCCGGAAGCATCTGGTACTCCTGTCTCCTGAGAGCCTTTTTAATATTATTTCATTTCTTTTAACCTTTATTAAGACAAACATTGAGCTGAGAACAGTCTATACTCCCACCAGAGACACTCTCCATTTCGATATTAAAAAACAAAACAAAACAAAACCTAAGCCCACCCAACCTGAGGCCCAGAGGAGAGAGGAGAGAGGAAAAAAAAGAAAAAGAAATATCCTAGAGATATTTTTACCTTCAAAGATCCATCACTCATTACTGCATATCACAGACACATCTACAATCTCATCTTCTTACAATTCTCTGTGAAATAAGTGTAAATGGAAAATAATACCCCATTTTGAAAGTTCAAAAAAATGTCTTTATCCACCAAATGTAGCCCCAGCTGTCTCATTTTCAGAAACAAAGCATGATTTTAAATAGCAGCTCACCACCCAAATAAACTCAGGCCGCTCTCTCCAGCTCCCCACGGCAGGGTTGCACCATCCACCTATGTAATTGCCCATCTCCTGTCAAGGTGGGACAGACCAAACACCCCTCTCCAGCAGGCCTCTGGAGTCCCTCCCTCTGAGGCTATGGCAGTATAAAAACATTTGCCATCAAGTTGGTTTCAACTTATGGCGACCCTGGATGTGTCAGAGTAGAACTGTATTACATAAAGTTTTCAATGGCTGATTTAAAAAAAAAAAATTAACTCTGTGGACAAGCATTAGGAGCTCTGGTGGCCTAGTCTATAGGGAGTTGCACAGCTAACCCAAAAGCCATGCCTCTCTGGCAGTTTGAATTCACCAGGATTTCTGAGAGAGAAAGATGGGCAATCTCCTCCTATGCAATTTATAATCCTCAGAAGCCCAATGGAGATTCAACTACGAGCTGGTACCTCCTTGAAGGCAATAATTTGAGTTGACCAACAAGCCTTTCCTTCAAAGTTCATCTTGATAATTTGAACCTAAGGAACTGTGCTGCCAACCCAAAGTTACCTGGTTTGAATCTACCAGCTGCTGCTCTGCAGGAGGATAGACAATCTCCTCCCGTGTGATTTACTGCCTCTGAAAACCTGCTGGAGAGTCAGCTGTGGGTCGGTTCTGACTTGATAGTCCATAACAGCAAAAGAACAAGTTCTTGTTAGAGAACTGTGGTGGCTTAGAGGTAAGATGTTATCCTGCTAACCCAAAGACTCAAAGTTTGAATCCACTAGTTGCTCCGCAAGAGAAAGATAGGTTGTCTCCTCCAGTGTGATTAATTGCCTCTGAAAACCCACTGGAGGGTCAGCTATGAATTGGTTCTAACTTGAGCATATGTAACAACAACAACAACAAGAAGCCTATGTTAACCACCCATGGACTCTGTAAGCATTCAATCATCTTTCTCACACTCCCTAGGTAGTTTCCTAGAATACAAAGCTTTCTTCCACTGCACCTCCCAACACGCACCCCCCCACCCCGACTTGTCTGGCTCTAAACCGTGGTGTGTACACCTTGTCATCCAAGCCATGGGATAAAGAGGTGGTGGAGAGAAAGTTCCTTGCTCTGGAGCCAGCACATGATTTCCACTTTGATAAACAAATGACATGGACTTGATTCCCATTGAGAGCAGAGAGGTGCTGTTAGGAGCACATGGGTGCATAAGGGTTGCCTTGACCTCCTTTTCACTAACCGGTTCTCTGGCATTGATCTAGCACTGGAATTCTTTGCCCATCAATTTCTCCCAGCTTCATCTATCCTACTACTTAGATATTTGATGGGAATTTCAAAAAGCATGTCCCAAACCAAACACCTGCTCTTCCCCTTCCTCTTCTCTCCTTTACCTCAGTTAAAGACATCTCCAGATATCCAGCTGTTCAAATTTAAAGACCAAAACCCCCTACCCCTTTATTTCTCATACATTTCACATCTGAACTGGCAGCAAACCCTGTTGGTTCTACCTCCAGGTTGAACTAGAAACTGACCCTGTCCCTTTCATCTTTGGCCTATAGCTCAGATCATTGTCATTGTCATTACTCCTCATTACTTCACCCTCCCTCTGCTTCAGCAATGTAGTATCTGGAGGCAAGGAGTGTAGGTTCAAACCAGACTTTGTCATTTCCTAGTTGGGTGACCTAATCAGATTTGTCATAACCCATCTGTACCTTCATTTCTTTATCTGCTGAATGGTAACAATGGCTGAATATGCCTCATGGGGTTGTTGTAAGCATTAAACAAATTAACATGTATAAAGAATTTAGAAGAGTGCCTGGCATTTGGGCAAACTGTTAGGAGGGGTCAGTCCTTAAGAAAGGACATAATCTTTGGAAAAGTAGAGGGTCAGCAAAAGAATGGAAGACCCTCAGGGAGGTGGATTGACACAGCGAGTGCTACAATGGGCTCAAGTATATCAGAGATGGTGAGAATGCCACAGGATAAGGTGCAGGATAGGGTTGTTCATAGGGTTGCTATGAGTTGTGCTAGACTTGACAGCACCTAACAATAATAACAGCATATAAGTAAGTGTTAAGCTAAAAAACCAGCTCTCAAGCAAGACCTGCAATTAGCTCGAATAACACAGCGACTGCAATGATGGGCTTGCGTGTGGTAGAGCTCATGAGGATGGATAATGGCAGGATAAGAGCAAAACTTGAATCTGCTACTCATAGAGTTTCTATACAAGGTAGTTCATCCCAAGGCATCTAACAATATGTAATTATTAAGGCCCTGCTGTGTAAAGTGTGTGTAAAGTGCTGGGCTGCTGACTGAAAAGTTGGCAATTCCAATCCACCAGTATGTCTAAGGGAAAAAGATGGGCTGTCTCTTCTTGTAAATATGGCCTCAGAAACCTGATTTTGAGGGGGAAGGGAGGTGTCACGATAAATCAGAAGTGGTTCTACAGCAGTGGTTGAGGTTTTTTTAAATATTGGGGTCCCTGGAAATGGTTTCTGTTAACTCTCAGCTACTAACAGAAATCTTGGAAGTTCAAGTCCAATGAGAGATTCCTTAAAACAAAGGCTGACAATCTACTTTTGAACAAAGCAGCCATGGAAAGCCCTCTGGAGCACCATTATGCTCTCACACAGGGGGGCCTGCCCTGAGCTGGCATTGACTTGATGACAACTGGTTAAGTAAGCATTAGCTTTTATTGTTGTTGACAGTCATCTCAATATAGCTCCATAGTAATTCTATTAAAATATAAATCAAACCATGCCACTTCTCTTTTCAAAACCTTCTAATACCTTCCTTAGTAAAAAAAAATATCCTAGTCCCTTCTTACAAGGCTCTGGGTTGATTTTCAGCTCCCTCCTCATTTCTCCAGTTGTTCCTGTCACATGAGTCTCTTTGCCTGTCTAGGCACACATTAGGCTATTTCTACCGCAGTCTTTTCTGCTTGCTAATCCATTGTCTGGCATATTCTTTCCCCAGAGAACCATGTGGCTTCTTTTGTATCTCTTTCAGGTCTCTGTTCAGATACCACCTTCTTATCAAGCCGTTTCTAACTCTCTGTGGCGTAGCAGGGAGCTCTCGTGGTGGAGTCTGTAGAAAATTGTGCTGCTAACTAAAAGGCAATTCTTCTCTGGTGGTTCAAATCCACCAGTGAGTCCTCAGGAGAAAGATGGTCAGTTTCCTCGGTTGTGATTTTCAGCCTCTGAAAACCTGCTGGAGTTAATGAGTCAATGAGTTGGTTCCAAACTTGATGGTTTCAACTTGATGGATTGAGATTTTTAGTTTATAGTGCAGTGTGTAACACGTTGGACTGCTACTCAAAATACCAGCAGTTCAAATCCACCAATTTCTCTGAGGAAGAAAGATGAAGCTGTCTTACAACCTTGTAAAACCTGAAGAAGGGTTTTCATGAACTGGAACAGACTCAATAGCTGTGGGTTATTTCATTTATGAGTAAACCCAAATGCTCCTTTTCAAATTTTTTTCCACGGAACTTATGACCATCTAAGACACTATATATTTTATTTTGCTTACTCCCTGCCTCTTCCCATTAGACTATAAGTACCATGAGTATTAGATTTTTATGTGAATGGGTTCCCTGATAAACTCCCAGCATTAGGATAGTGGTTCACATGTAAGAGGCACTCAGGCACTGCTTGTTGGATGGAAGAATGTAAACAGAGGCAGTGGCACCTGGTGATCTTGAAGTTCCTTCTCTTCAGGTTAACCTTCTCTCACAGTTTCATATATCTTTTTACTTTTTAGGTAGAGACGTTTGATGTTATGCCAACTAAAAGAGGTAAAATTAGCTCTACGAAAGTCATGGAAAAATAGGTAGCAGAACAATATTGTAACCCAATCTTGTAACATGTACTTTAGTCCTCTTCATGCCACTTGGGGTCTTCTGCTTAGCATTGAATGTGATGCAGACACATTTTCTAAATAAATGGATGGCTGAACAAGTGAATTCTCCCTCCTCCTAGGAAAGCGGGCAGGGAATGCTAAAACTAGTCTGACCTAAGAAGGCTGGAGTCTATTTTGACAAGCTTGAGACTGACTAACACTGAGCCCAGCTAGGCAGGAAAGTCCATCTCTGCTGGTACTTGGCCATGAATCACCCCGATGATGCAGGAGCTGGGAGGCCTGTCAGAGCATTCCTCAGATGAAATTGATGTATCAAGGTGTCACTCTCTCCAAGTTGTTCATGGGAAGTGACACTGAGAGAGATTGACAGGCAGTCACTGGACAAATAGGCAGATCACAGGCTCACAGAGACACCCTGTGGCACCTGTTGTGAGAGAGACTCAAGGCGAACCTCGTGAGAGGCTTTGCAGAGCACGGTTGGTAGGCGCAGAGAGAGGTGGGTGTGAGGAGCTGGGCAGAACAGGCGTGAGCCAGCCTCAGGACTTCACTGGCCGGGTAGGGTGGGGAGGCTTTCTTTCTCTCCTTTCATCATTTCAGTGAACCAAGTGGTCCACCCATATCAACTCTGATGAGATGCTCACCTGAGACCCAAAGCCTGTGTAGAGACTACGCATTGACCAATATGCAACCTGCCATTGGGTTAAAGATATGGGGCCTTTACATTTTCTCTTTTACATATTTATATTTCTACAGCATCTCTATAGTGTGTGTGTGTGTGTGTGTGTGTGTGTGTGTGTGTGTGTGTGTGTACACCTTATCTAATTCCCATATAGATGTATACATATATACATCTATCTCACTCACTCTTTGCTGTTGAGTCAGAACCAAGTTATAGCGAACCATCTAGTGGTTTTCAGAGCTTGTAAATTGCACGGAAGGACACTGTTTATCTTTTCCTCATGGAACCACTGGTGGATTTGAACTGTTAAAGAGGCCTAACCTTTGGATTTGCAATGCAACTCCCTATGCACCACACCACCACAGCTCCATATATATGTATGTCTATTGGCCTAGTGTTTTTTTTTTATGTTGTGCTGTTAACCAAAAGGTCAGTGGTTTGAATCCACCAACTACTCCTGTGGAGAAAGATGGGCAGTGTCTTTGCGTAGCGATTTATACTCTCAGAACCCCAGAAGAGGGTCTATGAGAAGGCACTGACTTGATGGCAGTGGGTTTAGAATATCCACGCACAGGAGACTGGCACCGAGCCCAGCCAGGTAGGGAGGCCCATTCCTGGTTATATCTGGCCATGAATCATGGGCCCCTCTCTGATGATTCAGGATATATAAAGGCCTGTCAGAATCTCAGATGGTTTTGTTGTCTGGCTTCATGGTTTGCTTTCTCTGGAGAACCCTGACTAACACATTCCCATCTCTGTCCTTCCACTCCTTTTCCTTCATCCCTAATTTGTCTCCATGCCTGTTCTTCAAGCTACTTCTTTCCCTACTTTTAAATGTGGATTTAAAAACTAATTTTCCTCTGTTTGTCATAAGTGCACCTTGGTGCAAAATTCAAGTGGGGTAGAAGGCTTGACAGAGTATCACAAAAGCCTTTGAAATAGTTTCATCCTTTGACTTAGTAATTTTATTTCTCAGAATTTATCCTAAAGAAATAATCATACATGTGCATGAAGAGATAAGTACCAGGATGTTCAATGCAGCATTATTTAAGGTGGCACAAAACTGGAAATCACCTAAATGCCCAGTAATAAAAGACTGGCAAAATAATACCCATTCTATTTTACATTCACTCAATAGAATACTTAGCAGTCATTACAAATAATGAAGATGTATGTCTATTGACATAGAAAATTAAGTGAAAAGAGTAGGTTATAAAATAGTACACACAGAATAATTTGATTTTTATTAAAACTATATGAATATAAATATATGTATCAAAAAAAGTTTGGAAGAACATACATCAGACTGTAGACAGCAGTTATCTTTAGCTAGGGATTATGGGTGATTTTAGAGGCATTTCACCCCCTCCTTTCTCCTTATTCACTTTCTAGTGTTTTTCAAAGGATGTGTATTCATTTCATAAGGTTTAAAAAGGAATAAAACCACACATTCTCTAAGAAGCATTCGCTGATCACCTCTGAATGCCTTTGTTGTCAGGTGGGGTTGATTTTTAACTCATAGCAGCATCGTGTGAAGGGGTAGAAGGGACCCAAATGGTAATCGGGCTGAAGTGTAGCAGAGATGGTGAGGCTAGCATGACGTTGAGCAGAACTCTATTCTGTCGGACACAGGGTCACTGTGAACAGAAGCTGATGTGCCAGCACCTGATGACAACAGCGATTGGACGAGAACACTTTGTTCATGTGTGGCTTACAATTTTTTTTCTCTTCCCTTTTCTCATCATTTATTCCTACGAAATGGAAAATGAAGAGAGCTGGATCCACCTAGCCTTTGGGGAAGAAGGGGGGAAGGAGCCAGCTCCCCAATGCTGGGCAAAGGCCCAAATTATTCTGGAAGCCAAAAGCAATAAATAATCCAGGGACCTCTGAGGTCAGGGCCCGGGCCTCCTCCAGCAGCCACCCTGACCTGCATAATGGGCCACAGGCAGTTATGATTCATGCCGACGTCTGCTGGGCCCTGGCCAGCCTGGCCCGAGGAGGCTTCACAGTTGGAACTGGATAGGCCTGAAAATATGGCCCCCCAGGGGACAGCCCAGGCCACGCTCTGGGGAGCTGGGCAGGCCAGAGGCCTGGAAGGGGTTCTCAGAATCAGACTGGAGACACATGGCCGCCTTGGCCTTCTTCCGTCTGTGCAGATCTGGAGCCCCAGGGAAAAATCTACAGCCATTACCCAGGCAGACAGAGCAAAAAGAAATGAGTTTAAAGTACCAGAAGGAAGACTTAGATAATAATAATGTAGTGAGTGGCTTGGGCAGCAACTGTTGCAATAATATTATCTCCCATTTATTCAGAACTTTACTGCGCACAAAATGCTTTCACATAAATTATCGTATTTGACCCTCACAACAACCCTGCAAAATAGGCAGTCTTCACCCAGGTTTTCAAATAAGAAAGCAGAAAGCCAGAGAAATTAACCAATTTCCCAAAAGTCACACAGCTAAGTTAGGGGCTGGGCCACCTGACTTTACTGTGTCTAAAGGAGATGGCTCTATCAGAGTGAATGAGAGGACAACACAGGTAAGTGATAAAAGAATTTCATAGATATGCTTATGAATAAAGAACACCTAGCTCTGGTGACCCAGTGGGAAGAAGCTTAGCTGAGCATAACCAAGTAATCCCAAAGGCACGTGGTTCAAATCTACCAGCTGCTCTATGAGAGAAGGATGGACAATCTCCTCCTGTAGGATTACTGCCCCTGAAAACCCACTGGAGGGTCAGCTATGAGTCAGCTCTGACTTGACAGCATGTGACAACAGTAGTGCAATCTCCACCTGTATGATTTGTTGTTGTTGTTATGTGTTGTTGATTCAGAACCGTCTCATAGTTGACTTAGTAGGGGGGTTGTAGAAGCAATAAATTGCATGCGAGGAGAATGCCCATCTTTCTCCCAAAGTGCTCCTGGTGTATTCAAACTGCATGCCTTTGGGTTGGCCGAGGAACCCCTTACCATTAAGCCACCAAGCTTCATGATCAGTTCTCTGTGTAAAACCTGCCAGGAGGTCAGCTGTGAGTTCATACTGACTCTGTGACAATGAGTTGTCTTTTTCAAGTGGTGCAATGGTTAATCACTTGGCTTCTAAGTTAGAAGTCACGAGTTTGAATCCACCAGCAACTCCACAGGAAGAAGGACCTGGTGAACTACTCCCTTGAAGTTTAAGCCCTCCCCATATTGGACAGAAGAGAACCACTCCCCAGGGCTTCTGAGACTGTAATCTTTGTGGAAGCAGACAGTCATATCTTTCTCCCACAGAGCCTGTGGTGGGTTGAACTGCCAGCCTATAGTTAGTAACTGAACGCTTAACCACTTCACTGCTAGAGCTCCTTAATTTAGAACCCATCAGGTTTAACACACTGTTTTCAGATCAATTCCATCGTGCAGTGACCCCATAGAATGCCCATAGGATTTCCAAGGCCATACATTTTTCTCTAACTCTTTAAAAGTGGATTGTCTCACCTTCCTCCCTTGGAGAGGTACTCAGTTAGAACAACTGGTCTTTTGGTTAACAGACAAATTCTTTAACCACTGTGTCGTCTAGGTTGTCAAAAGTCAGAATTGACTAGATAACACTGAAGACAACAACACTATGTTTGGATCAAATTGGAACAGAGAATCTGAAGGGTGGAGGTGGGGATCAATGAAATGGCCCCTGAAAGTCCCAAGTTCACGCCAACATTGTTGAAAAGGAAGAAAGTTTGTGGCTATTCTTATGGGAGTTCAACCCTGTAGACTTTGTTCCTATTTTCACACACCAGTGGATGAGGATGATGGGATCAACCCTGTGATTCTCTGTTCAGCCTCCAGACAAAATTCTTGTGGTCTGGAAGGTAAAAAGCAATGTATATAGGAACCTAGGAAGCAGCAACAATCAAACTGGTGCTTGAGAGATCTCAGGAAATGAAAAGCAAAATCTCTGAGGCTGTCCTTGCCAGACCCCAGGGGATGGCAGGAGATTCACTTGGGTGAAAAACAGGAAAACAGGTGCTCTGACCTGAGTCAAAGAATGCACTCCAACAACCCCTCTCATTGTTGGGAATGACTCCCAAAGCAAAGGGGAGAGTGGATTTTCTCCTCCCTCTGAATGATTCCTGTGATGAGCCTTGAGGGTCCCCTCCACCTCAACAATCGTACAAGCACCTGGATTTTGTGTACCCTAGAAATGCAGCCAGCCAGGTGCAAGCTCTCTTCTGCATCATCTTTACTTCAAGGACAAGAAAGAATGGCACTCATGCCCCCACCTTGACTCTCAGTGTTTAGGGAAATGATGTTTAAGGAGCTTGGATCATCCAGGGTCCAGTCAGGAAAACAGAAGCTTCTCTAGGCAACTTTAATGGAAATGATTATATACAAGTGTTCTTATGTGCTGTTAATTCCAACTGATAGAGACCTTATCAACAGCAGATCTGAACTCTTCCCTATCCAGTGCCAGCTGCATTATCTCTGGCACACATGAGCCTATTGCTGCAGTCACTGTAGCACCATCTCATTAAGAATCTTCCTTTCTGTTACTGATCCTTCACCTTTTCAAGCATGATGTCCCTTTCCAAGGAATAGCCTCTCCTAGCAGCATGCCCAAAGTTTGTGAAATGAGGCTTTACTACCTTTCCTTTCAAAAAGCACTCTGGCTGCACTTTCTCCAAGACATATCTGTTTGTTCTTTTGACAGTCCATGGGATACTCAGTACTCTTCTCCAACAGCACAACCCAAAGGCACAGATTCTTCTTCTGTTATATTCTTATTCATTTTTCAGCTTTCAGATGCATGAGAAAATGGTTATTATCAAGATCTGTATAAATCAAGAGGAGAGCTTGGGGTTATAAGATGTAGAAGCATTGAGGAGGAAGCCTACACAGCCAGGCATGAGACCTTAGATGAGTGACTGCTGTGGCTGACATATCTGAAGCTGGGACTGAAGGTAAGGGTGTGTTCCAGATGCTGCTACTCTTTCAGGAAACTCAAGATGAGATTCTACAGAACCCAGATCATGTTTCTAAGACATGTTCACTTCCTGTTGGTGCTGGATCTCTGAGGGAATACAAGGAGGCTGGTTCTTAGGGAGTCAAATGGAGTTGGGAGACTGGACCTAACAACTCTCAATGTTGGTGTGATACTGTCAGCAAACAAATATGGAGGAGCAGGAACATTCTACCTCCTGCTTTCCAGTCTTTCTCTCCTTCCACCTATTGGGAGACCCAAGCAGGAGCTTAGGAGCCTGCTGCCAGAGAAATGCAATTGGCAATTTTAGCCCCAGCATCATAAAGCAGGTACAGAAAGATGGATTTGGAGGTTATCAACCAGCATTGAGCCTTACTCACAGAAAGTGGATCAACAGTGGATATTTTCCAGACAGACAGAAGAAGCTTCAAAAAGTTTGGACTCCACCAGCTCCTTCTCTTGGCCGGCACCTAGCATTAATATGTCTGATCTCCCATTTCTTCGCTTTCTGTGACAAGTCCTAGGGCTTTTACACATCTCATTTTTTTTATTTTTTAATCTAAGGAGGGCAATCCACCATCTTCCTCCCTTTGGGGATCAACTTGATCCTTTGCCCCTTCCCCCAGATTGAACAAAGCCCACTTGTAAGCGATAGGAAGGAAGGAGATCCAAGCGTCAAACAATAATAGCAAGATATTATCAATGTAGGCCTGTGATTGTGTCATATAAAAAATAAAATACACACCAGTTAATCAAAGCGCTACAGACACTTTTAAGTAATCCCACTTTGGCTTTGCATAACTCCATATACTGCCAGCAGCACTCTCGTCTACCACCAGAGACCATAATATACATCAAAAATTCTCCTTTAAATTTATTTTCAGTAAAGATTGGTCTTTTGAACTGCGGCAGTGGAGGCTTAAGGGTACAAAATCTCCCTCGCCTTTTTCTCTTTCTTTTTCCGTCTCCCCTGTCTTTCTCTTTGGTGGGGGCAGTGACTCTGGGGCGGGGGATGACAGTGGCAGTGGGTTCCATGCGCCTTGTTGAACCTTCTGTCCTTTGCATGGATCAGTTCCTCTCATCTGCCACTTGATTAAGACATTAAAGCTGGAAGGTGAAGGAAGGTTGAGCTGCAGCAAGAGGGAGTGAGAAATCATTTCCCTCAACTCTCTTTGGAGAGAAGCCCCAATTGTTGGGTCCAAGGATGACCCTGGACTCCCCCAGCTGGGAAAGGACAACCTTCCTGCTTTCTAAGAATCCCAGATTTTATAGATCCCCCATAATAGGCATCTGGGGGTGCTGATGACAACCCCACACCAATGCTGAACCCTACCTTTTTGCCCTTATTAATGGGATAGCTTCCCCCAACTCATAGGGGGACTGTGACAGGATGACTTGTTATGAAAGACAATACCTGTTAGTGGCTAAAGCTTAGTTTCAGATGTGAACCTGAATTCATTACTTAATAGCTATGTGACCTGATGTCAATTTTCCTTCTAAGCATAGTGAGAATTGCCAGCTCACATACTCTGCTGCCTTTCCCTGCTTTAGATTAAGAGTGCTTTAAGTGAAACCTATAGGGGGGAAGATGAGAAGATATCCAGAGACTCTCAGAGCCAGAAGGGATCTTAAATATCAGTAGGTTCCACGTCCTAGCCGTCACGGACACTCTCAGTCTCACCCTTGAGCAGTAGTGGTTAGGGATAAAGAGGATTGAGAAAGTGGTAATTCTCTATCTTTTTTTCAAGCAATTTGTATTTTTCCCCCAAGATGTTTGTGACTACTACCTCACTTGACCATAACAGCAGTTGTGAGTTGAGTCCAGGCAGGTGTTCTTCTCCCATTTACCTCAGTCGAAATCAAAGCTGAGGTCAGAGTTGAGTTTGCTTCTGAACAATCTGGATGGCATGAGTCTCTTTTTCCTAGACTCTTATCCTTTCTATAATACAGCGCTGACGCCGAAGTAAGCCAGGCCTGCAGATCTGTTGGTATTTCATTCCCTATTCAAGGCTCGCTTAACGCTTTGCTGTCCTCTTAGAGTTAATACCTTAGAGCTCCAACTCCATGGTTTGAATCTCCTGGGTTTTGTCTCAGGAGTCCCTGGGAGGCACAGATGGTTAATTGTGTGGTGATGGGATGAAAGGGTAATGGTTGGGATCCACTAAGAAGGCCTTGAAAGAAAGGTCTGGTGATCCACTTCCAAAAAATAAAATACAAATAAGCAAGTAATAGCAAAAGAACATTGTCATCAAGTCTACTCTGATCATTGTAACACCACAGGTCTTTCAAGGCTGTTAAGTCTTTTTGGAAACAGAGTGCTCACCTTTCCCCCACAGGAGCAATTGGTGGTCTCAAACCACCATCCTTTTAGTTGACAGTGGAGGCCTTAAACCACTGTGCTACTGTGAAAACCCTATGGAACACCATTCTAGCACAAAATACAATGTGTTTTGAGTGTGACCAGAAAGAAAGGTCCTAATTAGGAACTATCCCTAATGATGAGTGCGCAAAGAGACTAGAGAGGGGTTCAAGCTTCATTAAGGCTGCCGTCTTTTAGTTGGGCCATTCTTTATAGCATCTGGCCTAAGTACCTTTCACAACAATAATGATCTTCCTGCCTCTTGTCCTGAGATCAAGGGGACAGAGATGATCCGCTGGCTGTCTTTGCTCTATCTGCAAGAGACAAAACGGCTAGTCAACCTCCTTTATCTTGGGCTGTCTTTCCCAATCTTGAGCTTCCAAGGAGAAGAGGAGAATTCATAGATAAGAGATTTTCCTCAGTCTCATAGTATTGAGACCTCTGCATCAGGCTGGGAGTACAAAACGGTGCCAGGAGGGGCCATCTCTTGAGCATCCCACCCAGGGTTCTCCCATGTGCTGTGTGAAATTTGAGATCCAGTTGTCCACCATTTGCTGGTCTCAGGGGTCAGTCACCCTCCAGATGGTATGAGATGGGTGAGGGCAAAGGGCACAGGGAAATATGTGGGTTGGAACATCAGAAGAGTCTAAATAAGGACTGTGTCTTTCTTTTGATCTCCTGAAGGGAACACAGGCACTACAATAAATACTCCAGCCTTATGTAAACAAGCAGCAGCCTTGAGCTGCCTCTTTCTGCTGCTTCCTGGGTTCCTCAGAATGAAAACATTCCCTGAGAAGGTGACCGGGTTCAGAACAGCAAGGAGCATCCCACAGCGAGAAGCCTCTGGAGCCTTCTTTTCAGTTACCGCAGCTGCACGTTCCTGAAAAGCCACCACTTGTGTGAGGGGGCTCCCAATCCTGATGACTTGAGCCACGCCAGCTTATTTTTCAGTCCAGACCTCTTTCTGGGAAGGGGATCCGACATGGGAAGTCAAGTACTGGGAAGCAGCCGTGGGCGGGGGTCCAAGGGAAGCAGAGCCCAGTATGAGCCTGGGTGGGGACCCTGTCAGCACCCACATGCCTCTCCCTCTCGGGAGTGGAAACAGTAGAATGAGCAGTGCCAACAGCTCTTGCATCCTTCACAGAGCCACTGAAGGCTGGGACAAGTAGGCAGCAGGACCAGAGAAGGATCCATTATTTTTTTCCTCCTTTTGGGGGCTCTAGTCAGGTTTTAACAGTCCACACTAAATTGTCCTTGGAAGCTTCTGCAGCCCTTTGGGTATTAATGGACAGAGAGGGTATGAAAGCCCATGCTCATTTGGCCAATTGTATTTAAGTCTTTTAATAATTCATATCCCCATTTCCATACCCAGCCCCACTGAAAGCAGGATCCCAGGGAAACCTAAAAGCTTTTTCTGATTGCACATGCTCCTCTCGCAGCTTCATAAAAGGTTCTCAACCGGCCTCTCAGAATTGACGGCATCAACGCTCATGAAGAGAAACGAATGGTTCCAGCCGGTAGTCATTGAGACGTCATTTCATATTTCTCTGTGCAAGGAGCTATACTTAATGGGACACAATGGGGTTTTTCCCCCTAAGCAGTTGTGGGAGGGGGGACCCCCCTTGACATCATATTAATAACGTCAAGTTTTATTGGCTCTCTCATTTGACAGGATATTAAACTTTTCAGACTCTATCTCGACTGAGGTGCAAGGTTGTTAAAACGTGGACAGATTGTAGCGCTGAGGAATGGTGGCAGGGAAGTGGCTGCCCAGGTGAACGAGAGAGATGGAAGGATTGAAGCCACAGGCGCAGATGGACAAAGTGTACTCAGAGGAAGCTTTCTGCATGCATCACCTTCTTCCGTGTGCTGTCTTCCTTCTCTGACTGATGGTTCAGTCATTGCAGAGAAAGGTTAAGTGTGCAAACTATGGCTCTGAGCTACCATCATCGTCATAAGCCTAGTTCAAGTTTAGGCAGATTTCTGTGTCTGGAGGAACAGAAGCCCAACTTTGCTCCCTAGTATTTCCCTGGGGCAGGATATTTCTTGAGTGTCTAAGAATAACAACCAGCAATAGCAACACTTACATGATGCTACCACATGCTACTCTGGTAGCCTACTGTGTAGGGAGTTGCACTGCTATCCCAAGTGCAGTTCGAATCCACCAGAGGGGAGAAAGATAGCCAATCTCCTCCCATGAAATTTAAAGCCTCAGAAATCCTGTGAATTTGCTCTGACTCTACAGCAATGTGTTTGAGATGATATGGCACACTTAACCTTTGTGAGATTCTTACAATTACCCTGTGAATTGAGTACACCTTTTAAAACAGAAATCTTAAGGAGAGAAAGAAATACATAATCTCCTCAAATCTCATGGCTAGCAAGTATCAGACTCCCAGGACTCAAATCCAAGCACGTCATAGCTCAGTGAGTGCTCCATGCTTTAATACAACAGTTGCTGTGGGGCTGCCAAGTGTCACTTCCGCAGCAGCAAGGGACTTCATCCCTTAGAGGTCTGGCCTTCAGACTTCTGACAGGGTATCTCCTCCCCGTCCCCACCTTCACTGTGGGGCCCTGGCATGAAGTGAGTAGGAGTTTTCTAGCACTGTGGCAGCACTGGCTTTACCTGTCAGGCGCCAAGCCATAAATAGCACATTTTAAGCAAAGAACACCCCAGCAACCCAATAATGCATGTCTAAAGCCATTTTGATGTTGGAAAGATACAGTAATACTTTGATGCTTTGTTTAAAGAAATTGTTTCCAGCATATTTGTAGTGAAATCACGCCAAAGAGTTTATTTTGGATGATTGATTTATAAGAATCCAGCTCACACACCCAGAGGATGGCACTTAAATCGTATCTTCTTTTCATTTATAATAAGGAACAAAATGATTATATTTTGACAAGGCTGATCATTTTGGGGGTTGAGCAGGTTTCCTCCATGGGCTCAGTCTATAGCTCATAGAATTGATAGAATATCACTGCATCTCATTAAGATTGGCTATAACAGCTTAACTGACTGTCCAGAGACTCCAAAGGTATGGACAGTAAATGCTAGCATAGTTAATTTATAGGGATTTTGGTTAAGCGTTTGATTGCCAACTGAAAGGTTGGAGGGCATTTAAGTCCACCTCAGAAAAAAAGGCTGGCAATTTGTTCCCAAAAGGTCCCAGCCATGCAGACCTTATGGAACACAAGTCTACTCCAAGAGTTGGAATCAACTTGGTTGCAACTGGTTTGATTTGGCTGAGGTGAGTCCAATTACTTACTAATGTTTAAGAAGGGGACCATTGGAGGTAGCTCTAGCTATTGTCAAAGCAGCTTTTCTGGGTTTGGGCTGAGAGCACCCTCTTCAAAGAAAGATCCTTGCAAAGGGGGGATGCTCGAATTTAGTGTTTTTCAATTCTCATTGAAGCCAGCTGTAGACTCTGACCTTCTGACCCCACAGAGATCTCTGACCTTTCCCAGGTCAAGAAGGGATTCTTAACAACCCAGGTGGTGGTGAGGGTGGCATTGGGAATGTGCCCTGTTGCTAAACCAAAGAAGTCAGAGTTGTGGCTCCCATTTGTCTTCAGATCCCCAGCTGGGACAGTCCCAGAAGTTGCGCGGCTGTCTGTGCACTGCTTCTCCCTGGACTTTGAGTCATTCCAAGCCAGGGGCTCAGATCAGCCTTTCGTCCTGTGTTGGAAGATCAGCGTTCCTCACCTCATTCCCCTG
Organism: Elephantulus edwardii; assembly: GCF_000299155.1. Lineage (NCBI taxonomy): Eukaryota > Metazoa > Chordata > Mammalia > Macroscelidea > Macroscelididae > Elephantulus > Elephantulus edwardii. The sequence continues at coordinate 8,092,996 of NW_006399843.1, forward strand.
TAAACAATGCTGTTAGAAGGCCGTCACCCCTTGGAGCCTTCCCCTCTGCCCTCAAGGGCTGGAGCTTTTTTGGGGAAAAGAGTGCAGTCTGTGACAGCCACACAGTGAGAAGACCAGGAAAGTCCTCCCAGAACAAAACCTCCCCAAGTTCTCGGGGTCCATGGCAGTCTGTGTAAGAGTAGTTCAGTGAAAGATCTTCCTTCTCTCATCTCCCTCTTTCATCTTCCCTAATCTCCTCCCCTCGACTTATCTTTTTTCCCCCCCTCACTGCCCCCACCCCCCTTCTATTCACTATCAAGCACAGCCAATTTAATGGGTAGCCATACAGCTCTAGAAGAAGTCCCTAGGATGCGTGGCAGTAGGGAATGGCACAGCTAGAAGGGAAAATCAAAGATGAAATAAGGATTTGGGTCTTGCTGAAGCTGAAGCCGAGCACCCTCTATGCATTATTCATGTGTGACACTGTCACCCCTTCCTCTCCAGTCTCCACTGAACTACAGCAGAGTCCTGAATCCTAGTTGCTTTGAAATATTGTGTGGTATGACATTGGTCTATCCTCAACCCTGCAAATGGCCCAGATAGGACCCTGGTCTGGTGTACGGACAGCTGCAGGCCGGGTGAGAATGAAACCGTAATCATGCTTTGGGCAGTGGGTAATGATTCTCCTTTGGTGTTTAGCATTCGATAGCTGAACCAAATGTTCAAAAATCCTAAACAAGCTATAGGCTTCTACTGGATTGTTTTCAAATATGAATTATTGACCTTGGGCAGGTCATTATATTCCATAGAGCTTCAGTGTTCCATTTCTAAAGCTCTTGGGTCACACCCACCACCTTACAGGGGTTTTGTGAGGATTGAATTAGATGCTGTATATAAAAATGCTTTGTAATCTGTAGTGGCTGGCATTAATAGAAAATGAAGAGAGCCTGAAGTGTATGCTTTGGGCATGTTGTCAGTAGGGGCGAGTCCTTGTAAAAGGACATTCAACTTGGGAAAGTGGAGGGTCAGCGAAGAAAGAGAGCCTCAACAGGATGAATTAACCAAGTGACAGCAACAGTGCAGAGACTGGGAGGAGGCATAGGATTGAGCAGGTTTCATGCTGTTGAACATAGAGTTACTATGAATTAGATTTGACTAGATGGCCTCTTACAACAACAGCAGAATGCACCAGGCATTTACTAAGTTCTGGCCTTTATGTTATATGCATTCACTCATTTAATTCTCACAACAATATCTGTGTCAGTCTATCTTATTATCACCCCCCTTTTTCACAGATTAGGAGAGTGTGGTAGATCAGAAGTTTTAAGGAATTGTACTTTGTAAATGGAGGTTCTAATTCAGTCCCACCTCCAAAGCCTAAATTTTTAACCATTATAATAAATAATTATTATGTTGGCATGCTGTGGAAGCCTCGGCGTCGCTTTGAGGCTAGAGGCTATACCACTGGTACTTCAAGTTTCAGTGGAGCCTCCAGACTAAGACTAGGAAGAAAGACCTGGTTACCAAATCCCTTATGAAGCATGGCAGAATACTGTCTGAGTTGTGTGCTTCATATATGTCATCAGGAGGGTCAGTCCCTGACAGAGGACATCATGTTTGGTGACCTGGAGGGCCATGTAGGCAGGGGAGACCCTCAGTGGGATGGACTGGCACAATAATGCAATGAGAGGCTCCGACTTGAAGAAAACCATGAGCACCACACAGGACTGAGCAGCATTTTCCTCTATACAATGTGTCAGAATCCATTTGATGGCAGTTACATGTCTATGTGCATTGTTACTATTATTATTATTTTACCTCCCTGTGATTATGATCCCCACCTTCCTAAGCATCCTACCATGATGCCAGTGTACATTCTACAATGAAAAGCAGTTCAGTTTACTCTCTGAGCTCTGCACACAGACACAAACATTGATTTACTAGTGTATCAAATATTTTCTGCTCCCAGAACACTCCTGGACTCTGAATGGTGTCCGGGGCCTCTCAGCCACTCCATCTGCACCTGTTCTTCATCGACCTGAGCCAGTGGACAGTTACTGAGCCAGTAACTGTTGACAGGCTGACTGGAAGCCTTGGCTGCGGGCCTGGGATTCCTGAACAGAGGCACTTGAGACCCTGACCCTTGGCTCCTGCTTCTGCTCAGTCAAGGACCAATCTCTTCACAGAGCTCATTTTCTCTGGGGCTTGTTCAGTGAGGTTCCCCTTCAGCAGGAGTAAAAGTCCACCAGCACATGAAGGACTTCAGGAAAGCTAAATGGAGACAAGAAGTGTGAACCCTTTCATGAAGCCAATGAGAGACTGACTAGAGGATTGCAATGACACAACACTGAGCCCTCCACAATGGGCATGTGTTTGGAATAATTACCCAGGGGCAGACACACTCAAAGAGGCGGTAAGCTGGCTAAGGCTCTTAGAAGGCAGGCCTGATGACATTGTTATGTATCCGTGCCCGGCTCAGGGGTTCGGTATTAGCTGATTATCTGATTCTGTCAGCAGAGAGCTTTCAGTGCGTCCAAAGAATCAGCCCCCAGATTTCCGCAGGGAAACAGTAAGCTCAGACACCTGCAGAGGGGTGCTTTTGTTGCGTTCTCCTCCTGGAAAGCATCCTGGTTTACTTACTGTATCCACAGAGGAAGTGGAGACTGCAGCAATGTCTATGTTGTTACGAGGTCCCAGGAGACTAGGTGAGGGGAATGGCTCACAGATTGTGGCTCCTGTGAGTCACTTTAGCACAGCCAGGCTGCAGGCACTGGAGGCTTCCAGCCTTACCTGAGGTGTGGAAGGTGATGAGCTGGAATGACTGGATAGGAGAGAGTTGAAGAAGGGTTTTTCTGTGACAGAGCCCCAAGTCCAAGGTAGGAAAGTCAAATGTGAATGTGACCAGCTATTCTTTCTCCAACCATCACAGCCAGTTACCATCAAGTTGGTTCTGATTCATGGTGACACCAAATGGGTCAGGGGAGAACTGGATCAAGGTAGGGCTTTCAATGGCTGACTTTTCAGGTGGAGATTGCTGACTCTTTCAATCAGAGCACCTCTGAATGGACTCAGTTACCCAATATTCTGGTTTAGTGCTGAGTGTGCTAATCACCAGGAACTTTTTTCCAATTCAAACTCAACTCATTGCCATCGAGGTGGAACTGACGTGTACAGGAGGAGATTGCCCATCTTTCTCCTGCAGTCTCTGGTAGATTCGAACTGCCACAGAGGCATTTCCCTTGGGCGAGCAGAGGAACACACTATGGATTACATCACAAAGCTCCCTTTTCAATTGTTATTGCCCCAAATTGCACTAAAGGCGCCAGAGTGGCAAGTCTTAGACAGATGGAGAGAAAAATGTGAACAAAACTCAGAATCATAAAAACAGCCTGACTGGTTGATCTTATGAGGACTCTAGTTTTAACCACCCTTTGAGCCTGAAATTTAAAGCACCCATGTGACTCACCTTCCAGCCAAAGAACAGTCAGGTGCATAAGGTGAATAAAACCACCAGGAAGCTAGTAATTCCTCAGAACAATTAACCACCCATGATCAAAAGGGCAGCATTTTCCTGGGAGAAAGCTCAGAAGGCAGGAGGAAGAGGAAAGAAGAAAGGATGGAGCTGAGACTCACAGTGAGGAAGTTGGAAAAGTGCAGTTACATCATTGGTATTGTAATTAGTGCCATTAATACGGTGGGTATGAATTAGTGAGTGGAAAACTCATTTGCTTTGTCAACTTTCACTCCAGTCACAAGAAAAAGTAAAAACAGAAAGGATCTTAAGAAACGCCTTATAAAATAGACTTGCTTAATTGTATCTGAAAAAGAAAAATTTCAGCAGAAGGGCCTAAGCTTAAATATGAAGAAGGATTTACTTGGTTTTGAAAATAAAAGAGTATGTTGTTGTTGTATATCATGGAGCTGGAATCGACCCATAGCTGACCCTCTGGTGGGTTTTCAGAGGCAGTTAACCACACGGGGAGGAAATTAATTGTCCATCCTTCTCCCGCAGAGCGGCTGGTGGACTTGAACCACGTGCTTTCAGGATTGCAGCACTTGCCACTAGGCCATCAGGATAGCTTTAGTAGTTGTTTTGTAAAAAATAAATTTTATTATTTAATGTATGTACTCTTCTAAGACTTTTGCAGATTATCTCACTTAATCCCTCCAATTATCACATGTGAATGGTATGATCACTGCATTTCTGTTTTACAGCTCAGAAAGCCATGTGCTGGGTCAGTTCAGGAAGGTCTCTGAGCTCACTCAGGAGGCATAGTGCTTGAGTGAGATAATTCTTGCCTTTCAGGTAGGAGACTTAGACTCCATTCTCAGCCAATGCAGCTCAAAAGCAGCCACCACCCACCTGTCATGGAGACATGCAGGCTGCTTTGAGGTTGAACAGGTTGCAGTGAAGTTTCCAGTCTAAGACAAATGAGGAAGAAATGCCCAGTGATCTCCTTTTAAAAATCAGCCAAAGACACCCCTATGCATTATACCTGCATTACATCTAATCGTGAGGATGGTGTAAGGCCGGGCAGTGTTTCTTTCCATTGTGCATGGAGTCACTGTGAGTGGGGCGGACAGCAGATTACAACAATAGAGCTCTCATAGCGAGAAAGAAATCCAATCAAAATTTGGATTTCGGATGCCAGAGCCTGCACTCTCAACTGCTATTTGAAGGCTTTCTCTCTTGGAAAACGGCAGAAATGCTGGAGATTGTTCAATGTGGCTGGGCTGTGTGTTCACCCAGAGGACAAAGATGTGAAAATGAAGATTGCAAGGCTGGCCTTCAAGCCGTATGGAGTGGTCAACCTCTGAGGAGTGTGGGGGTTCCTGTCGACTATGACATTCTCACGGATGTGGCTCCCTTCCTCTCTTCCCACGCAGTTTCTCAGAGATCTGCTGTTACCTCCAACAAGCTGGATGGAGGAGGCGACAGGGACAGATCCAGCCCAGGCTGCCTCTCCTGTTCTTGTCCCTTCTGCTCCCAGCACAGCGCAGCTGTCTGACTTGCACCTGTGGAGTCAGGTCACTGACTCCCAAGTGGGGCCAAAGGTTCAGTCCCCCCTCTCATTGATCCTTCTGTCCGGAGCTGAGTTATCTCACGCATGTGGTGCCTGCCAGGCCAGGCAGCCCTGGCCTTCTCCCCACTCCTTCCTAGCTTACAGTTTTATCTGGCCCATGACGCCTTGTCAGTTTCAAGAAGCCCCCGCCTTGACCTTTTCATAAACATTTCCTACGTTATCAGAGTATTTCCTAATTCATTCCCTTCTGTCCCTGAAAAATCTAAATCCTATTTAAGTTAATGCCCTTCATTTTCATTTATAAAGACAGATACAAAATAATTATTTCCTATCTCCCTCGTTTCCTTATCTCTTGTCCTAATAATGCCTTCGGTAGAAGAAAATTTCCCCACAGTTCAAACAGTTGGAGTGTTTGTTGTCTCTTTCTTTAAAGAGGAAAAAGGAAAATGCTTTCTTGGACTTTGTCCCCTCTCCTCTCCTCTGTCTCAGCCTTTCTCCTGTTTGTCGTCTGAGTGTGCCTTCTCCAGATGCCTCCCTCTCCCCCTGGTCCTTGCCCTCCTGCTACCAGGCCTTACCCAGCCAGTTCAGGGTCCATTCATTTCCCTGCTGCTGGTGCAGCCTCACATCTGAATTTCATCAGCCACGGAGACCGTCTTTGAGCTCAAGCCCCCACCAACTAGTAAAATTGGTTTGGATGAGCAGACGCAGTCTCAAAAAAAAACATTCTTTGGTTTCCACTCATGAAAACGATTCAGCAGAGTATTCACAATTCCCCTCTCTGGGCATCTCTTTGAAGTGTTTGACTGAAAGGAGAAGGGATGAGAAGGGCGGGGTTGGGGTGGGGGTGGGGGATAACAACAGGGCTTCAGGGCTCCAGGTTTAAGCCGCAGCTTTGACACTGGGGACTCTGTCTCCCCGGATCCTCTGTTCCTTGCCATCTGGGTGGAGCCAGGCAATGTTGGCTGTCATTTTAGTGTGCTCTATCCCTACCATTCTCTCTTTTATTTTGGGTTAAAACTCAACAAACAATTTAAATCCAGGGTTTGGGAGAAAGTCATTAATGAAAGCATCCTGCTTTTAAGAAGATCAGTTCTGTTCTGAGTGAAGAGTTGTGCAAATTCCACGGTTAATGTTTGCTTGGCACCTTCTGTTGCTGCTGCTGTTAGTTGCTGTCAAGCCAGCTCTGACACACGGTGACCTCGTGTCCAGCAGAAGGAAAAGTTGCCCAATCATGTTCCATCTTCATTATGGCTGTGTTTGTGCTCACTGTTGCAGCCTTGGTGTTAGTCCATTTCATTGAGGGCTCCCCGCTTTTTGCTGACATATGCCCTTTTGTAGCAGTTCCTTAGGCGAAAGAAGGGCAGTCTCCTCCAGTGCAATTTACAGCTTCAGAAACCCAATGGAGGGTCAGCTATGGTGGGCTCTGACTTAATGGAAATGAATAGAGATGATAGAGATAGAGATAGAGATAGAGATAGAGATAGAGCAAGAGTGAGAGAGAGAACAGAGAGGGGAGAGAGAGAGGAGAAGAGAAGAGAAGAGAAGAGAAGAGAAGAGAAGAGAAGAGAAGAGAAGAGAAGAGAAGAGAAGAGAAGAGAAGAGAGAGGAGAGAGAGAGAAAGGAGAGAGGAGAAAGGAGAGAGAGGAGAGGGGAGAGAGAGAGGAGAGAGAGAGAGAAAGGAGAGAGAGAGAAACAGAAACAGAGAGAGAGAGAGACAGACAGACAGGCGAGCAGATAAATGTTGAACACACACACACGCACACACACACACAGAGAGAGAGAGAGAGAGAGAGACACAGAAACAGAGAGAGACAGAGATAGACAGACAGACACAGGCAGGCAGGCAGGCAGATACATGTTGGACACAGAGAGAGAGAGAGGGAGCGAGAGAGAGAGAGAGAGGGAGAAGAGAGCTTTCTAATGTACTCAAAGTAAGTCATTCTTGCTTCACAGGAGCATTCTGGTTGTTCCTTTAAATTAATGATTTCCTTTAGATCTTATCACCTTGGGACCTAGGTGTTACTATTTCCCTATTTTTAGGGATGAGGAAATTGAGGTTCAGAGAGGCTGAGTGACTTGCTCAGAGCACTTGGCCAGCAATGGAACAGCAGGACTTAGAACTCCATCCAGTTCCACAGCCCGTTCCCTCAGCCCACTTTCTTCCTGCCCCTTATTCTCTGGGACAGCTCTCTTTGCTTCTAATATGCAGACATTCAAGCAAAGAATTTCTGTCACTCATCCAGCTTTAAAGTCTTTGACAAGGTCAGGAAGGAACTCTGAAGAGCTCTTTTGTTAGGGTATCTAAAGGATGAACTTTGCACTCTTTTATCATTGGTAGGGAATGCAGGTTATGAAATGCAAAGAGAAGATCTCAAGAGGAAAAATGTTTGAAAACAAGGTGCTGTGGAGAGGACTGGAATGTAGGATTTATCTAATCAAGTCCCTTCATTTTCTAGTCAAGAAACTGAGGTCAAGAAGGAGGAAGGCCTTATACTTGGCTTCATCTGGCTCAGCAGGTAAGACATGTCGGTTTTGCCACAATTACAAGGGCCTCTCCAAAGCCTCTAAGAGCAACAACGTCAGCTTAAAGACAAAGATGTGCGTGATCCCAGTTAAGGTATTTTCAGTTGCTTCCTATACAAGTTGCACAATGAATAAGTCCCCGGGCTTCCTATGAAAATTGGACAATGAATAAGGATAACAGAAAATGAACTGCTAACTTTGAATTGTGGTGTTGGAGAAGGGTGCTGAGTATCTGATGGACTGTCAACAGAACAAACGAATATGCTTTGGAAGAATTACAATCAGGGTGCTCCTTAGAGGCAAGGGTGGTGAGACTTCACCTCACATACATTGGACAAGTTATCAGGAAGGTCCAGTTTTTGGAAGAAGTCATCATGTTGGAAAAGGTAGAGGGTCAGTGAAAGAGAGAAAAGACCATCAAAGAGATTGAATCACACAGTAACTGTTAACAATGGGCTCAGGCAGGTCATGAGAATGGTGCCGGACAGGGCACAGTTCAGATCTGTTTTTCATAGGGTTACTATGAGTTGTAGCTGAGGCAACAGCTCAAAACAACAACAACAGGCAGCTCTACTTTATCTCATGGAGACTGAAGTGAGAGGCATCTGAGGATTGACCCAAGAAGGCTAAGGACCTGGTCACCTTCTTCACTAAGACCCAGGGGGTTTAGACACCATCAAAGGCATAGCAATTGACTTCTATTCCCTTAGAACATTAGAAGGGAATACAGACAGGTGGGATAAGCCAATAAATAAATAAAATAAACATGGGTGGTTCACAGATTAGTGAGTAAGCACGAGCAAGCCTGTGTTTACCCAGCTTACTGGCGTTCCATTTCTGTTGAGGATCATACATTTTAAAAGAGCCTTTGATTCCATAAGAAGGTGCTTGATTGGGAGAGAAACAGATGTCTGCCATACCTAGAAGCTGAATCATTGATGTGTTGGAAGAAGGTGAAATTGTAAGTACAAGGAAGCTCATGCTTGCCTTGCTTCTTGAGATTGTTGTTGTTGTTAAGTGCCGTGGAGTTGCAGGCAACTCCTAAGGACCCTATGAAGGAAAGTCCTCTGCGCTTGGGTGCTTTTCATCCTCTCTCTAGGTTGATAAGGGTTGCTTGTAGGGATAATCCAGTGATAAACTCAGGAACAGGAAGTGGGCATGAAATGTGTGGCTAATTGCCTCAATGAGAAGATTTCTGCTTTTGAAGGACTGCAAGGTGCCTGACTATTATTACTGAATATTTAGGTCTAAGCTTCTATAGAATAATCCTGATTAAAAGGGGGAAATAGATTACAAATTATCAAATTCTGATGGACTCAAGACTATTTGGAATAAGAGAAGGTAGAAAAACCCCTGAAACTGTTGCTCTGAGATAGTCTTTAAATCCTACACCAAAAATATCTCCCCAAATTGTCTTAAAACTAAACAGTTGTTTAACTAGCAAAAATATGCTGACCTTGAGCATTAAGCTCTTTAAAGAATGATCTATCTGGGGTCAAATTCACAACAACTTGAAAGATAAGATAAACACCTTAGGGAGCAGTGAGGCTATGTTGATGGAGGAGGAACAATTCAGGAAAGGAGGGTAAGAACAGTATCACTACTTAAAGGATGAGATCAATATCACTGAACTGTATACCTAGAGACTGTTGTATAGGTGTATATTTTGTTGTGTACATCCTCAACAACAACAATAACAAATTAAAAGAGATACTCTAATTCATGATTTCACATCTCCCAGAGGGGAGGCATTTTTAAAAATGCAGTATTACCCATTAAAATATTCTATTTCTTATTCAATTTCATGGAAGAATATTCTGAAGGTACATGTAGAGTTTCCCTTTAAAAATTTTTTTAAACCATTTTCATTATTGAAATGTGTCTATAAGTTGTTTGGAATCATTTGTATGGATTTGAAATCATATGTAGGGAATTAAGTAAAAATATATAATTGGGAGAGGAAGAGAAGGAGCTTAGGGAAATCAGTGGTAGCCAGAGGTTACAGGAAAAGGAAAACGTAGTCTTAAGGTGGTACCACTACATGCCCTCTAAAAAAAAAAAATATTTGCAAGTGTCATTGAGCCCTCAAGGTCTAGGATGATGTTTGTTTCTGGTCAGTGGTTAGGATTGGGAAGCCAGTGTGGACTTGCTTGACGCCTGAAAGGTCTGAGCCCAGGGGCCCATTGTCATAGTTAATTACTGGGGTCCAATGACTTGAACAGGACATTTACAAAATATCATTATTACTATCCTTTGTGCAATTGAATCCAGAGCAGGAGGAATAATGTAGGCAAAGAGGATAACAAAACTAGAGTCTATTTAAGGCGGTGTTAATCAAACAACTATTTCAAAGAATGAGGCACCCAGACCCCAAGCCTAGCCAGTTATGATAACACCTTCCAGTTCTTAAGAGGTTTTCCAGTTTCTGTTTTACTCTGTGACTGTACCATTAAAACCATTCTTTTATTCAGTATTTATCCTTGTGGGACTGAGTTAATTCACTCAGCATAATACTCTCCAGTACCGCACAAGCTAGGTAATAATTTACAAAATCATTGCTCTAGTGTGCTGCATAGTATTCCATGGTGTGAATGTACCATAATTTCTCAATCCATTCGTTGTGGTTGGACATTAGGGCTGTTTCCATGTTCTTGCAATGGTGAATAATGCTGTTATGAACATTGGTGTACAAATCTCAGGTTGTGACTCAGTTCTCATATTCTCAGGGTATATTGGAATAGGTAGTGGAATAGTTGGGTCATATGGAATTTCTATGTCCAGCTTTTTGAAAAAGTGCCAGACATGGTTGTACCATTCTACAATCCCACCAACAATGTTTAAGAGTTCCTTTCTCACCACATTCTCCCCAACATTTATTACTTGCTGCCCTGTTAAACTTTGCCATTCTTACTGGAGTAAAATGGTATAAAACCATTATTATAGAATGAATATAAGGATCCAAGAGGGATAGAAGAGGGTGGAAGCAGAGGGATGAGGATGTGCAGCAGGAGGGGAGATTAATCATGGGGTTGTATGATTTGAAGGGAGAGGAGTGAGGAAAATTGAAAGAGTCTGTTCTCTAAAACAATGTATTCGAAATTTAGAAATAAAATCCAGGAGAGGGTGAAGCCAGGCTGCTCCTTAGAGGCAAGGATTCTGAAGCTTCGTCTGACATACTTTGGGCATGTTGCAAGGAGGGTCCAGTCCTTGGAGGGGGACATCATTCTTTGGAAGATGGAGGGACAGCGCAGTAGAGGAAGACCCTCAATGAGGTGGATTGATTCAGTGACTGGAGTAATAGGGGTAGGTGTGTCAGAGACAGTGAGATTGGCACTCGATAAGGCAGGGTTTAGGGCTTTTTTTACATAGGGTCGCTATGTATCGCAGGCGACTCGACAGCATATAACAACAGCAACAACAGTGTAAAATTAAAAACAAATTAAAAACCACCAAACCCCCCACCCCCATTCTTTTTATCCTAGGAAGTATTTCTAAAAATATATGTAGTTAATGAGCAAAGAGAAACACTTTAAATCACTGGCATAATGTATATGGTGCACACACACATACATATGTATGTATATGTTTTATATATATATATATATAGCAAATATTCATATATATCCAAATGTGTGCATATCTATTTAACTATATGTATATTTATATCTCCATTTGGTTTCTGATGCTGTAGGAGAGTGTCCACCTTTTCCCCTCAGAGCCATTAGTGTATTTGAACCATCAGATAAATGGGTTCTTTGAGTTAGCAGCAAAATACCCTATGGACACTATCACGAGAGCCTTGGCCCTGGCCTTGAGTTTGCAGCACATTCCAATATTGGCTATACAGTCTGTACGGACTATGACACCAGGCTACTCCATTACACTCCTCTCGCTCTCTCCCATTATTTTTAGGGGCAGTCGAGTGGAGTACGACTCATAGCCACCCTTGGAACAACAAATCTGAACCCTGTCCTGTCCTGTGCCATCTTCATTATCTCTGACACACTAAAGCCCATTGCTGCAGTTCCTCTGTCAATCTACCTGGTTCAGGGTCTTTCTCTCTTTCACCAACCCTCTCCCTTTTCAAGCACGAAATCCCTCTCCAAGGAATAGCTTGTCCTAGCAACATGCCCACCAATACGTGAAAAGAAATTTCCCCATCCTTGCTTCCAAAGAGCATTCTGACCTCACTTTTTCTAAGACATAACTGTTTGGCAGTCAATGGGATATTTCATACTCTTCTCCAACACCACAACTCAAAGGCATCAATTCTTCTTCTGCCATCTTTATTTATTTTCCGACTCTCAGAAGCACAGCAAGTGATGGAAAAGGCCTCAACCAGGCATATCTTAGTCTTCAAACTGACACTATTGCTCCTCAGCAATTTAGAGAAATGTTTGACCGCAGACTTGCCTAATGCAATACATCTCCTAACCTTTCAAGGGATAATATCAAGGGTGCTGATTGTAGACCCAAGTAAGACTAAATAATTGACAATTTTAACCTTTTTTCCATCTATAGTGATGTTGCCTATCAGTTCAGTGATAAGGATTTTTGTCTTATAGATACTGAGATGCAAACCATACTAAAGGTGGTATCTTTGATCCTCTGCCGTGATTCAAGTTCTCCTCCCTTTCAGCAAGCAAGGTGTTTCCCCTCACCTTTTTTATATAAACCTATTCTGAAGATGATCTTGACATTCAGATGGAATAGATTCAATATCATATCTTGGTTCTCATGGACTTATTTTCATTTTCTTTGGCCTCAGTTTGAACTTGCACATGAGTAGTTGATAGGCTGTCCCACAGTCCTCCTCTGGCCTAGTTTTGACTGCCAATATTGAGCTTCTCCAACAATTCCTTCCACAGATGTAGTTAATCTGATTCCTATGCAGCCCATCAGGTGAGGTCTATGTGTCAAGTCACCATTTGTGTCTTTTTAAAAAAAGTTTTTCAAAGAATAAATCATTGAAAATATAAAATTTGATCATTCTATTACCAGCTTCTTTTCTATTCAAGCCCATATTTTCCAACTACAATTCCTTCTTCACTGTTTCCAACTTTTGCAGTCACCAATTATCACCGTATCTTGATTAAATACGCAGGCTATTTCAGACTGCAAGAGTTGGTAAAAAAATTCCATTTCTAAAAAAGAAATAAACAAACAAAGAAAGAAATAAATATATTTTCCATTTCTTCCTCTTTGGCTATAGATGTAGGAGTGTATATTTGAATAATAGTTGTATTAACAAATCTTCCTTACATTCACAACATAGTATTTCATGGTAGAACTTGAAGTTGACTTTTTTACTAGGAATGTGACACCATTCTTCTGTTTTTCATAGTATACCATATGCTTATCTGATTCAAAGTGGACAAAGCTAGTGCATCTCATCTCACTAATGCTATTTTTGTTTATGTTCATGCATCCATTTCCTTTTTCAAAGTTTCTAGTTTTTCAACATTCAAGCTACACATATTTAATATTCTAATTATTGATAATATTTGTCATTGTTTTTCCCCATTTTGACTGAATTCCAGTCTGGGCTCTATTACTACTAGTACAACTATCTGTGTTCCCACACTATTCATAGGGTTTTCCGAGGTCTGTTATTTACGTAGTGGCTGGCCAATCCTGCTTCCTAGTCTGTCTTAATCTGAGAACTCGACAGTGGAGACCTCGTCCGCGTGGGAGCCCAGGCCCCTCTGCACAGTCACCGCCACCAGTTCACATCCGTCAACCCAGCTCATCATGGATGATGACATCGTTGCACTCATGGTCGACAACGGCACCTGCATGAGCAAGGCCTGCTTTGCAGTGACGACACCACCCTGGGCTGTCTTACCCTCCATCGTGGGGTGCCCTCAGCACCAGGGCACGATGGTGGGCATGGGCCAGAAGGACTCCTACATGGGTGACAAAGCCAAGAGCAAGAAAGGCATTGTCACCAACTGGGACACCTTGGAGAAGATATGGCACCACACCTTCGAGCTGTGTGTGGCCCCTGAAGCTGCTGATGGAGGCCCCCCTGAACCCCAAGGCTGACCAGGAGAAGATGACCCAGATCATGTTCGAGACTTTTAGCACCCCTGGCATGTAGGCCGTGCTGTCCCTGTATGACTGGACCACCAGCATCATGATGGATTCTGGGGATGGAGTCACCCACACTGTGCCCGTCTACGAGGGGTACGCCCTCCTCCAGGCCATCCTGCGTCTGGACCTGGCTGGCTGGGACCTGACGGACTACCTCATGAAGATCCTCAACGAGCGAGGCTAAGCTTCACCACTCTGGCTGAGCGGGAAATTGTGCGTGACATCAAGGAGAAACTCTGTTATGTTGCCCTGGACTTCAAGCAGGAAATGGCCACCACAGCTTCCTCGTCCTTCTTGGAGAAGAGCTAAGAGCTGCCTGATGGACAAGTCATCACCATAGGCAATGAGCATTTCTGCTGCCCCAAGGCACTCTTCCAGCCATCCTTCCTGGGCATGGAATCTTGTGGCATCCACAAAATTACCTTCAACTCTGTCATGAAGTGTGATGTTGACATCTACAAAGACCTCTATACCACACAGTGCTGTTCGGCAGGACCACCATGTACCCAAGCATTCCTGACAGGATGCAGAAGGAGATCACAGCGCTGGCCCCCAGTACGATGAAGGTCAAGATCATTGTTCCCCTGAGCGCAAATACTCTGTGTGGATCAGCGGCTCCATCCTGGCCTCCCTGTCCACCTTCCAGCAGGTGTGGGTCAGCAAGCAGGAGTATGACGAGTCTGGCCCCTCCATTGTCCACCGCAAATCCTTCTAGGCGGACTGTTCAGTTGCGTTACAACCTTTCTTGATAAAAAACCAACAAAATCCGAAAAAAAAAAAACCCAAAACAAAACAACGAAAACCACCCAAAACCCTAACTTGCACAGAAAAAAACCAAAGGAGATGAGAATTGGCATGGCTTTGTTACTTTTTTGTTTATTTACTTTTTTCTTTTTTGCACTTGACTCAGGATTTAAAAACTGGAACAGTGAAGGTGACAGTAGTTGGTGTGGAGCGAGAATCTGCCAAGTTCTCCAATGTGGCCCAGGACTTTGATTGTACATTATTCTTTCTTTTCTTTTAAATAGTTATCCCAAATAATTGCAACATGGCGATGTTACAGGAAGCTCCTGCCTTTCCAAAAGCCTCTCCCTTCACCTAAGCAGAAGAGCCCAGTCTCCCATCTGGGTTCACACACTGACAGAGGTAGCAGGGAGAATTGCTTTTGTGTAAATTATACCTAATGCTTTTTGTTGTTGTTGTTGTTGTTGTTAAAAAAAAAATCTACCACTTTAGTACTTGCTCTTTAGTTTTTGTTTTCAACAGTCAGCCATTGGAGGCTTTACTTTTCTGGGGCCCCTGCCCTTTTCCCCAACTCTAGAAATATGAAGGCTTTTGGTCTCCCTGGGGTGGCTGAGATGTGGAGGCAGCAGCACTTTACCTGTACACTGATTTGAGATCAGTTGAATAAAAGTGCACACCTTTAAAAGTGAGGGGGAAAAAAATCTGATAACTCTACTAAAACCTGTTCACTAGGGACAGGCGGCATTCGAACCAAAATATAAATATAATCTTGAATTGATTCCATCTGAATTTCAAGATCATTTTTTATAATTCTTTCCTTTTTTTGGTTGAGATTTTAATGAAAGTTTATAGAGAACTTGGTTTTCCATTCATTCATTGTTGCACATTTTCCTCCCTGCCTCAACACCACCCCCACACTGCCAGTTTGCTTTTCTCTTTGAGAAAAAAAATTCTTTTACTATTGTACAATCTCCCAGCCCCACAATCATTTTAAGAATAGGTTTGAAGCATTGAATACCAATGATTGAAGACCAGATGAGTTGTGGAATGATGTAAAGGATATCATCCATGAAGAAAGCAAAAGGTCATACAGAGACAGAGGAGAAATAAAAAAACCGAAATGGATATCAGAAGAGACTCTAAAAAATGCACTAGAGCATAAAGAAGCCAAAACAAAGGGAAAACATACCAAAGTAAAAGAGCTGAACAGAAGACTTCAAAGGGCAGTTCAAGAAGATAAAGCAAAGTGTTATAGTGGGATATTCAGAGAGCTGGAATTGAAGAATTTAAAAAAAGGAAGAACTTGCTTTGCATCTCTTAAGCTGAGAGAACTGAAAAACAATTTAAACCTCAAGTCACAATATTGAAAAATGCTATGGGCAATATATTGAATAATCCAAAAAGCATCAAAAGAAGATGGAGAAAATACAGAGAGTCACTGTCACAAAAACAACTGTCTGACGCTGAAAACTTTTAAAAGATACCATATGAGCTTGGAAGCAGGAATGGCATCCACTTCCATAAATAGCTTGCCTCCAGAAACCCTATGAACCTGGAGAAAGGATGAAAGTCACGCATACACTCGATGGCACTTGACAACAACACCACCACCATATGAGCAGGAGCCAATAATAATAAAGGAGAAAATTGAAGCTACACTGAAAGCATGGGCAAAAAACAGGGCCCTAGGAATTTATGGGATACCAATTGACTTGTTTCAATTAACAGATGCAGCCCTGGATGTGCCCACCAGTCTATGCCAAGAAATTTGAAGGACAGCTGTCTGGCCAACAGGTTGGAAGAGGTCTATGTTTGTTCTCATTCCCAAGAAATGTGATCCAACAGAGTGTGGAAACTATTGAACAATACTATTAATATCCCATGCAAGCAACATACTGCTGAATATCATTTAAAAATGGCTGGAATAATACATAGATAGGAAACTGCCAGAAGTTCAAGCAGGATTTTAGAAGGGGCTGTGGCACCAGGGTTATCATTGCTGATGTCAGATGGATGCAGGCTGAAAGTAAAGAACACCAGAAGAATGTCTACTTGTGCTTTCTTGACCATGAAAAAACATTTGACTGTGTGGATCATATAAGTTATGGCTGACATTGAGAAGAATGGGAATCCTAAAACATTAATTGTGCTCATGCGAAACCTATACCTGGAACAGCAGGCTGTTGTGTGAACCAAACAAATGAACACTACACTAAATTGAGAAGGGAGAGCGTCAGGGTTGTATTCTCTGTCTGCACTTATTCAATGTGTATGCTGAGCAAATTATTCTAGAAGTCTGACTCTCTGAAGAGGTATGTGGCATCAGGATTGGAGGGAGACTTATCAATAACCAGTATTATGCAGATGATACAACCTTGCCTGCTGAAAAGGAGAAGTACTTTAAACACTTGTTGCATAAGATCTTCAATTTGGATTGCATCTCAATGTCAAGAAAACAAAGATTCTTACCACTGGACCTACAGGCAGCATCATGATAAATGGAGAAAAGATGGAAACTCTCAACAACTTCATCTTACTTAGATCCACAATTAACAACCTTGGTAACTGCAGTCAGGAAATCAGGAGACATATTACGCGGGGAAAATCTACAGTTAGGGATTTCTCCAAATTATGGAGGAGTAATGATGTCAGTCTGAGGACTAAGGTGCATCTGATTTAGGCCATGGCCTTTCCTATAAGAAGAGCGCTGAACATACCATGGACTGCCAAGAGAACAAAGAAATATGTCTTGGAAAGGGTGCAGCCAGAGTGCTCTTTGGAGGCATAGATGATAAGCCTTCACCTCACATACCTCAGACATGTTGTTAGGGAGGGGCTGTTCCTTGGAGAGGGACATGATGTTTGGAAAGGTAAAGGGTCTGTGAAGGAGAGGAAGACCCTCAACCGAGTGGATTGACATAGTAAGGGCTGCAATGAGCTCTTATGTGTCAGAAAGTGTGGCACAGAATAGCATAGAGTTCAGATTTGTTATTCATGGAGTCGCTATGGGTTGTTAGGTGCTATTGAGTACATGAGATGGAGTTAAAAATCCTTGCCTCACAGGAGTAGCCTTTCCAAGACAGACCTGCTTGTTCTCTAGGTAGTCCATGATATATATTCAGTGCTCTTCTCCAGCACCACAACTCAAAGGCATCAATTCTTCTTCTGCCATCCTTAGTCATTGTCCAGCTCTCAGATGAATAGCAAGCAACACAGAGAGAGAGAGAGAGAGAGACGGAGGGGAGGGAGGGGGGAGAGAGAGTGCTTCAGTAGGTTTTCTGCATGGAAGGAAATTGCCCATCTTCCTCCTGTGGAACAGCTGGTGAATCCAAGCCGTGTGCATATAGATCTATATAGATATAAATATTCATATGGTGTGGAGCTGTTCTGAAAATACAAAATTAGGCAGTTTGAATCCACATGT
Organism: Elephantulus edwardii; assembly: GCF_000299155.1. Classification (NCBI taxonomy): domain Eukaryota; kingdom Metazoa; phylum Chordata; class Mammalia; order Macroscelidea; family Macroscelididae; genus Elephantulus; species Elephantulus edwardii. The sequence continues at coordinate 8,110,783 of NW_006399843.1, forward strand.
TGCTTTGTAGGAGAAAGATGGGCAGTCTCCTCCATGCGGTTTACTGCCTCTGAAAACCCACTGGAAGGTCAGCTATGGGTACATTCCAAGTCATAGCAACACACATAGCAAGAGCAAATAAATGGTGGCTTAGTGGGTAAGGAGCTTGTGCTGTCAGCCCAAAGGCAGGGAGTTTGGATCCACCAGTTGCTCCATGAGAGAAAAAATCTCCTCCTGTGTGATTTACAATCTCGGAAAAACTGCTGGAGGGTCAGTTCTGTGAGTGGCTTAAAGACTTAATGGCAATGAATTGAGTTTCATCTATCCATCTGTGTATCTATTATCTACTTTAATGTACTCTGTAAAATTTTGTTTTATTTATTTATTGTTCCCCTCTCCCTTGCTTCTTATCTTTGTAAATACTTCAAGATTAATTCAAGGTGTAAATAATTTCTTAGATTTTTATAAAGTTCTTTTTTTTTCAAGTATTCTTTTCTTGAGTTTTGTCTGATATGCAAATATTTTTCTTTCGATTGACTTGCTTTTAAATTTGTCCTCATTCTAAACATACTATCCATAATACATGGGTTTGGTATGCGAGCCACATATTCTCTAACACATATTAAAATCAACTTAACTATTGCTTTTCTTTCAGGCTTGTCTGGATACCCTCTTAAATTACCTCGTGTGCACTCCGTAGGCTCAGTGATCACAGGTCCCTTGCCTGTCCACGATGCTGTGATGTGTTACTCAGGGAAATCCCTCCTTTCCTCTTTCTATATGGACAGCGTGATCTGCAGAAGCTCCGAGTCCCTGTTGGGAAAGTGAAGGAGAAAGAGAGCTGCATTTCATGGACACTGGAGCCAGATTCTGAGAGGAATAACAAAGTCCTCGCTAATTGCAGCCAATTACTCTAGAGGGTGGTGCTGGTAGGGAAAAGGACTTCAAGTCTAGAGTTGTCTTGGAAAGAATTACCATATGGGTAAATAGTTTTGACTCAAGAAATTTTTAATGCTGAAATTTTCCATATGTCCTGAGAAGGTTTAGGTAATTTTTTAAAAGCCTAATATCCCTGTTAGAGTTTAATAAGGCAGTCTTGTGATTAATAGTTCACTAGTTATATCCATAATTTGGTCATGAAGAAGAAACATTACTAAGTGTTCTTTCTTTCTTCCTTTTCTGAGAGCAAGTTCTTTTCCCTTGGTCCCCACACCCCTCCTCCTGTATCCCCTCCTAGGGTTTAAAAGCAGGTATTGGGAGGTATCCTGGGTTATCCCAACATGTCTTACTTCCTTTGTTCCTTCACCTAAAGGAACAAAAAACCCCATCAAGGTACAAGGTGCACGGTGCATATCTGTTTGGCTTCCTACTGCCTAATAAACTTCTGTTTCTATTCCTGGTCATGGGAGAGTAGGCGGTTCTTCTCTTTTCTCTGCACCTCAGTTTTATTAACTAGAAAATGAATACAAAGCAACATGGTTGAAAACTCTTAGCCACAGTGTGTGTGTGTGTGTGTGTGTGTGTGTGTGTGTGTGTGTGTGTACTCCTCACAGGTGTGGATAGGTTCAAAAGACCAGGCTGCTATGTGAAAATCAGTATTATGCAAAAAGAGAAGATGACTGTATTAGTACATAACTTCAATTTATACTATTCTATAAATGTCACATAATACCAGTGGGTAAGTAACTTCCAAAGGACATCAATACTTAACTGCCAAACTTCTGAGAACTATGCCCCAGTCAAATTGACAATAACCTTAACACACAGCTAGCATTACTCTTGTCTTATACCGACCAGGTGTTTGTTACTGCCAGGCATACGTTATTAATGTGCAGAGAATACAGCAAATAATTTTTTCACAATTATAAATGAAAAATATTAGATAAAGAGATAGTTGATAAATGAGCACAGAGATGCTGACTATTGTTTTGGAGTTGATTCTAACTTACAGTGTCCCTACAGCCAGGGCAGAACTGCCCCAGAGGGTTTCCAAGGCTGTAACTCTTCACTGAAACAGACTGTAGTATCTTTAACTCACAGAGCAATTCCTGGGTTCAAACCAATGGCCTTTCTGTTGGTAAATGAGTACTAAACTACTACGTCTCCAGGGCTCTTCAGAAAGATGTTGTGTTGTCAGGTGCTATAGTTGAGTCAGCTCCAATTCATAGCAACCCCAGGAGTGTAGAGCAAAGCACTGGCCAGCCCTGTGCCATCCTCACCAGACAAGAGTCAGAGACATGTCCTGCCCTTCAAGGTCTTAAAGTCCGTTTATCAGAATGATACGGAGAGATTCAAAATGATAAATATATTATTATTCCACTCATAGGAAATATCTAGAGTAGGCAAATAGAGACAACAGTTTGAGAAATTATGCTTAAGGGGCAATGACATTCTTTTGGGGAGGATTAAAAAATTTGAGGATATAGGAAGCAGGAGTGGCATCCACTTCGTAAACCGCATGCCTCTGGAAACTATGAATGTTGAGAAACGGTGATAGTTACAGAAAGGCTTCTTTTGTTCATGGGGTTGCTGTGAGCTGTGCTCGACTCGATAGCAATCAACAGCAACAGATATTAATGCATTTAACATATTTTACCATCATATATATATTGTTGTTGTGTACCATCGAGATATATATATATATATATA
>NW_006399843.1:8117684-8119877 GCF_000299155.1 Elephantulus edwardii
TTACAGACAGTTAAAATGGCAATTATGGCTTGATGATGCAGTGTGTGATATCAGGCTAACAATAGGGAGATTGGTAATTTGACTTCACCAGCCACTTTTTGGAAGAAAGGTGGACAATCTACTTCCCTAAAGATTAATAGCCTCAGAAACTGGTATAGATTTGCTCTGAGCAGAAACTGACTCACCCCAGTGGGTTTGATTTTCTATACAGCATCTCTGACTCATAGCATAACCACTCTATGTACAACAGAACTAATCGCTGTCCAGGACTGGCTAATCCTCACAATCTGTACTGTGGTTAAGGTCATTGCTACAGTCATTGTGTCAGTCCATCTCCTTGAGAAACTTTTTCTTTTTAATGACTCTATACTTGACTAAATATTGTGTCATTCTCCAGGGACCAGATCTTCCTAATAACATGCCCAATTATCCTTGCTTCTAAGGAGCACTTTGGTTACACTTCTAAGATTCATTTTTTTTCTCCTAGCTGTCAGTGTTATAGACAATACTCTTCACTAACACCATAATTTAAAGACATCAATTATTTTCACCATTTCCTACTAATTGTCCAACTTTTACATGTACATGAAGCAATTGTAAATACCATGACTTGACTTGGGTCAAACTCTCCTTAATGTTCAAAGTGACACTTTCTTTACTCTTTAGCACTTTAAAGACATTGAAAGAATTTTCACAGAGGAAGATATTCAAATGGCAAACAGACACATGAAGAAATACTCAAAATCACTAGCAATAATAGAGATGTAAATAAAAACCACAATGAGGTGCCATATCACTCCAGTAAAAATGGCGAAGTTTAACAGCAAGTAATAAATATTGGAGAGGATGTGCGGAGAAAGGAGCTCTTACACATTGTTGGTAGGATTATAAAATGGTACAACCATTCTGGGAGACAGTTTGGCACTTCCTTAAAAAGGTGAACATAGAAATTCCATATGACGCAGTTATTCCACTACTTAGAATATACATGAAAAAGAGAGAACTGAAGCACAAATGGAGACTTGTACACTAATGTTCATAGCAACATTACTCACCTTCGCAAGAACATAGAAACAGCCCAATGTCCAACAACAAAAGAATGGATTGAGACATTATGGTACATTCACACAATGGAATTCTATGCAGCACGCAGGACCATGATTTTGTAAATTATTACCTAACTTGGGAGCGACTGAAGGCATTATGGTGAGTGAACTCTCTCATAAGGACATATGTTGTTATGTTCCATCGAGTCGCTTGCGACTCATAGTGACCCTGTGTACAAGAACTCTAAACGCTGTTCTATCCTGTGCCAACCTAGCCATCTCAAACACACTCATTCCCACCAGTCCCATCACAGAATCGATCCATCTCATCGAAGGTCTTCCTCTCCTGCGCCACCCCTCCCCTCTGCCAAACATGATGTCCCTCTCCAAGGACCAGTCCCTCCTTGCAACATGCCCAAAGTATGTCAGATGAAGCTTTAGAATCCTTGACTCTAAGGAGCATTCCGGCTTCACCTTCTCCAGGACAAACCTGTTTGTTCTCTTAGCAGTCCATGGTATATTTAACACTCTTCTCCAGCACCACAGCTCAAAGGCATCAATTCTCTTTCTATCATCCCTATTCACTGTCCAACTCTCTGATGCACAGCACATAATTGCAAAGACTATAGCCCAGATCAGGCGCATCTTAGTCTCCAGCCTGACGTCGTTGCTCTTCAGTACTCTTGAGAGGTCCCTTACAGCTGGCTTTGCCAATGCAATTCGTCTCTTGATTTCTTGGCTGCTGTTACCAAGAGTGTTGTCTGTGGAGCCAAGTAAACTAAAGCTGTTAACAGTCTCAATCTCTTCACCATCTATCATGATGCTGCCAATTGGCCCAGTGGTGAGAATCTTTGTTTTCTTGATGTTGAGCTTCTATCCATATAGGAGGCTATAGTCCTTGACCTTCTGCAGCAAGTGCTTCAGGTCCTCCTCAGTTTCAGCAAGCGGGGTTGTGTCATCTGCATACCGCAGGTTGTGGTTGACTCTTCCACCAATCCTGATGCCACATTCCTCCTCGTACAGCCCAATGTCTCGGATGATCTGTTCTGCACACAGATTGAAAAGGTATGGAGACAGGATACATCCCTGACGGTCCCTTCTTGATTTTGAACCATGTAGTGTCTCCTTCCTCTGTTCTCACAACTGC
>NW_006399843.1:8120884-8140396 GCF_000299155.1 Elephantulus edwardii
AATGTATTCGAATTTTGTAAATAAACTAGAATAATAATAATAATAATAATAATAATAATAATAATAATAATAAAGAGGTTCTTTGTTACATGTTGTTGGATTTCTTGACTGCTGCTTCCATGGATTCACATAAAATTAAATAAATCTTGTGCAATTTCAATTAATTCTGTTTATCATGATGTTGTTTATTGGTTCCAGTTGTCCAATTAATAAGAAAGACTGAAGGAGAATTGATGCCTTTGAATTGTGGTATTAGTGAAGAATATTGACTATATCATTGTGCTGTTAGGGTTTGTTGTTGTTCAAAGTGGCTTCCCCAGCCATTGACTGACTTGGCTATGGGGATGGGCAGGAACATGTGGATAGGGCATGCTAGTCTATCTACAAGGGGCCTGGCTAGTCTCACCATTAAATTGAATGGAGCCAGCAATAGAATTTGAGAATTTGACCATCACCAAAGAAGCATCCAGAGAACAGAGTGTATCTTCTGGGGCCAGAGATTCTTCCTCAGTTAGAATAGGGCCTACAGAAGCAGCAGCCATAAAGCACAATAAAGAATCAGAGATCTGATGTGAGATGGAGCAAACTTTGGGACTGCTAAATCAAGGAACCAGAACTAGAAGGTTTTGCCCAAGTTTGTTGGACACCTGGAATGGGGGAGTTGGAACCATAATTGGCATGACTGAGAACTCTGTAAGACTGGCCTAAAGCTGCAAGGCTCAAGGCTGAGGCACCTGAAAGCACACTTCAGAAGCTATCTTGAATGTCTTCAGATACTAACCTGAACTATAGCCTTCTGACTTCTGTATGGTCTGTGAGTTATTGCAATGGATTTTGGACCCAGTAGAGTAGTAAGATTACTGTTGAGATGAGTAGAAGGAGGTGTGGGAGTGTGCGGGACATGTCTGACCTCAGAGGAATTAGGAAGGAACAGTTTGGTAGGAACAGTTTCCCTTTGCGGGGTTGTTAAGATCAGATATGACAGTCCCCATGTGGTCCTTGCTCTTTTTACAATCATGGATTGCCAGAAGAACAAATAATTCTGTCTTGGCAGAAGTACAGTCAGAATGCATAGTAGAGGTAAAGATAGTGAGAGCTCATCTCACATTCTTTGGACAAGTTATTAAGGAAAGCCAGCCCCTGGAAAATGACATCATGTTTGGTAAAGTTGAGGGTCCCTGAAAAGAAGAAAAAAATTCTCATGGTTTGGCTCCGTGAACACAATAGTGATTTGAAGCACAAGAGAAATTGTAGGATTGGGTAGTGTTTCCTTTTGTGAATGTTGGGCTGCTATGAGTTAGGAGCCAACTCAAGGACAAAGAACTGTAATCAACTCTACAATCATTTTGAGTGGAACTCTTGGCAAATGACTTAATCTTTCTGTTCCTCAATATTTCCCTCTGTAAAGTGGGCATTGAACTGGTTGCTTTAAAATTTCATGATACAGTGATAAAGGAGATGAGAATGTAAGTGGCTTCAGTGCAGAGGGAGAGGAAAAGCCTAATGACCTTCAAAGACCTTGTCTGATTTGCCAAGAGTTACTGTTAGGCATCAGACATTGAGGGTTACTTTTGAACTGAGGGCTGTAGCCTGCAGGTCTGAATCAAATTCTCCTTCCCTAGACTGGAAGAAACAGCTTCACAGTCTTCCAACAACTGCCTGTGGCAAATTCTGTATCTTGCTTGATGCAGTATTTGGAGGAAATTTTTCCATGAAAACAAAAGTTTTTTTGCTTAATTATTCAGCACACTCATGCGTTTAAAAATACTGTCCACTCTCTAACTAGCTGTCTTTTTAACAAAGCTTCTTGGCTCCTGAGGAACCCATCACCTATTGTTTCAGGCTTCCTTATAAAGCACTCTGGGCCAGGCATAGTCTCAGCTGTCCCTGGGCTTAAAGAGAAGCTTCCCTAGGCAGAAAGAGGTAACTGAACTGCCTTTTCTTAGACATATGAGGGAGGCACATCTCAGCTCCCCTGGGGCTGGGCTGGTGTGGACAGAGTGTGGAGGAAGGTTAGACAGTAAGACAAGGTCGTTTGCCCCAAGTGTGGATGGTGGGTTTTAGGAGATTAAAGAGGTCTTCCTCCACACTGTCTCTTGATTCAAGTTTATCTGTTCATTTAGTACCTATTCATCATGTTATCCGTATAATGTGTATTTATTGCCTACCCTATGCACTGCACAATTATTAAGCTCCAAAACACAAACAATTCTAAATGAGTCCTGTGGCATTGCTGCTGATTCATGACAATATGTACTTCAGAGTAGAACCGTGTTCTATAGGATTTTCACAGCTATGTCTTTTCAAAAGCATATTGTCTGGTCTTTCTTCTGAAGTGGTTCTTAGATGATTTGAACTGCCAACGTTTAATAGCCAAGTGTTTAACTATTTGTGCCACCAGGTACTGCTTCTATGCTTGCCCTATATATATTGTTGTTGTTGTTGTTATGTGCTGTCGAGTCACCTGCGACTCATAGTGACACTATGTACAAGAGCTCTGAACCCTGCTTTATCCTGAGCCAACATTATTGTCTATGATACACCTACTCTTATTTAACCTCAGTCACTGAGTCAATTCATCACATCCCAGGTTTTCCTCTCTTTCATTCTCCCTCCATCCTCCCAAGCATAATGTCCCTCTCCCTCCTTGCAACATGCCCAAAGTATGTCAGATAAAGCTTTGAATCCTTGTCTCCAAGGAGCAGCCTGGTTTCACCCTCTCTAGGATGAATCTGTTCTCCTAGCAGACCATGATATAGTCAAAACTCTCTATATAAAGAAAAATTATATATCCAAATATACAAAGGAAAATCAGAGCATATAATATTTTCCAAGGACACCGAGAATTTTTCTAATGGCCTAGAAAAAATGTTGGAATCTTTGCCTTGCCCAAATGGAATGCCTTTGACTTTTTTCAAAGCCTTCTAATTTGCAATGGTGTATAGGGGCTTTGGCTCAATGGAGTGAAGTTATCCCAACTTGAAGAGCGTTAGCTCTCAGTTCCCAGCTGGCAAAATTGAGTCTGGATCACTGCTTGATGCACAGCTTAGCCCAACATTGCTCAGCAGAAGCTCAGTGACTGAAGGATTTGGATGATGAAAATGCTATTTATCAAAACAGCAGCCCACTTAGATGCCAGAGTTACAGCATTTAATGCAGTCACCAGCCTACGTGTGTCTCCTTAATATTCTGGCCCACTTCCCCAGCCTTCTTACTAAAGATACCAGGAACAGTAACATCCAAAGGAAGACCATGCCTGGAGTCGGGATGTGAGTCATTCTAGAGTGTTGGGAAGGCAATACCACTTTGCATGTAATCTTAATGGAGGATCTTCCCACAATCACTCACCTTTCTTGGGGAGATGCCTTCTTTCTGGAGTCCCTGGGTGGCATAAAGTGTTAACAAGCTTGGCTGCTAACTGTGAGGACTGAAGGTTCAAATCTACCCAAAGGATCCTCAGAAGAAAATTCTGGTGAACTCTCTGTAAAGGACCACAGGTATTGAAAACCCTCTGGAGTGAGTGCAGGTCTGACACCCGTTGGGTTAACACAAGTCAGAATCAATACAGCGACAGCAAATGGTGGTGGTAGTGCCTTCCTCCCACCAGGGTAGAAGCTTCGGGTCAGTGCTGGTGGTGGTAGGGTTCAGAAATAGGCTTTGCAACAATCTCAGACCTGGGCAACAGAGGCATAAATCACCTGATTTTTTTAACTGGAATGTCCAACAGAAGACAGTTAGAGGACATATCAATGATAGTAAAAAAGAATTTAATCTTGTAGTACTTCCTGACTACCTTTCCACAAATATGATTTACTGAATTATAAAGATTTTTGGTTCCTCTACCTGTAAAATTGGGATAAAATACCTTGAAGGCAGCTAAGATGATGGAACGTAAGAGCTAATAATATATATGAAAATCAGTATAGCATCAGGATTGGAGGAAGACTCATCAACAGCCTACATTTATGTAGCTGATACATCTTGCCAGCAGAAAGTTAAGACCTGAGGAATTTACTGAAGAAGATCAAAGACTACAACCTGCACTGTGGACTGCATCTTTACATCAAGAAAGCAAAATTCTTGCTACTAAACCAATGAGAGCTCTAGTGGTCTAGTGGTAAGGAGCTGCACTGCAATCCCAAAATCACGTGGTTCGAATCCGCCAGCTGCTCTGTGGGAGAAGGATGGGCAATCTCTTCTCATACTATTATTGTCTCTGAAAACCCTCTGAAAGGTCAGCCATCGGTCAGTTCTGACTGGACAGGACAAAATAGCCACAACTAGACCAATAGGCAACATCATCACAGATGGAGAAAATAATAGAAGTTGTCAATGATTTCATTTTACTTGGATCCACAATCAATACCCATGGTAGCAATAGTAAAGAAATCAAAAGATGTGTTTCACTAGAAAAAGATGCTGTCAAGGACTACTCCAAAGTGATAAAGAGCAAGGATATCAATTTAAAGACTAAGGTAAGTCTGATCTAAACCAAGATCTTAATTGCTTCTTATTCATTTGGACATTGGAAAATTAAAAAAGAAGACGAATGGATGCCTTTGGACTTTGGTGCTGGAGAAGAGTATTATTAAATATACTGTGGACTGCCAAAGAACGGACAAATCAGTCTTAGATAATGAAGGACCAGGGTTATTCCTTAGGAGCAAAGGTTGTGACGTCATCTCACGTACTTTGGGTATGTTGTCAGCAGGGCCAGTCCTCAGTCAAGTACATAATTCTGTGAATGGTGAAGGGTCAGAGACAGAGAGGCAGACCCTCAGTGAGATGGAATGACACGGTGACCGTAACAATGGGTTTGAGAATATTGCAAATCATGTGCATGATGCAGGATAGGTCAAGGTTCAGATCTATTCTAAACACATAGGGTCGCTATGAGTGATAGAAGACATAAGGACATCTAACAACAACATTGCTTCTCTTCACTTTTGGCAAAGACTACAACCTACAATATGGATTTCATTTCAACATCAAGAAGATAAAAGTCCTCACTACTGTGCCAGTAGACAACATCATAATTGATAAAACACTAAAGCTATCAATGATCTCTTCTTGCTTTGAGCCACAATCCAATGATTTGAAATCATACCCATGGCACCAGAAGTATAAAAATAAGACATATTGCATTGAATAAATCTGCTGTCAAGGACTTCTCTGAGGTGTTAATGAGGAATGATGTCAGTTTAAAAACTAAGGTGTGCCTGATTAAAGCCATCATTTTTTCAATTACTTTTTTATGCATCTGAAAGTTGGACTATGGATAAGGATGACAGAAGAAGAATTGATGCCTTTGAGCTGTAGTGCTGAAGAAAAGTACTGAATATCCCATGGACTTGCAAAAAAGGCAAAGAAATATGTCTTGCAGAAAGTGCAACCTTTGAGGTAAGGGGAATGATGCTTTGTCCCACATATTTTGAGCATATTTTCAGCAGGGGCCAGCATTGGTAGCTTAGTGATAAGAAGCTGTGCTGTGATCCCAAAGGCACATCGTTCAAATCCACCAGGTGCTCTGCAAAAAAAGAGCAGATAATCTCCTGGGCAATTCACTGCCTCTGAAAACTCCCTGGAAGGTCAGCTATGGGTCAGTTTTAACTCAAGGGCACAAAACAACAATGGTCCTTGGAAAAGGACATCAAACTTGGAAAGGCAGACAGTCAGTGAAAAGAGGAAAACCCTCAGAGGTAGACTGTAACAATGGGCTGAAGCATATCAGAGTTTGTGAGGATGGCACAGGATAGGGCAAGACTAGAGCCATTGTTCTGAGGGTTGCTGTGAGCTGTAGTTGACTTGATAGTGCCTAACAACAATAATCATAATGGGTATGAGGACGTAGGGATTGGCACACAGTACTCACGTATTTTTGTAAGTTACTATATACAATACTCACAAACACTTGTTAGTATCTACATCTGAACTGAGAGGAGGAAGGCTCATTAAAGGAGACACTACTTTTTTTTTTTTTTAAAGCTAAACCATATGACTCATGTGAACTCCTAGGAATATCTTGGCCAGTTAGAAGTTTCCTTTCCTTTTTTTAAAATAACTTTTATACTGATTTACTTACAACGTTCATATACATTGTTTTTCACACTGAATCTTTCCCATCTTTTTTACTCACCTCTCCCTCCATCCACCTAGTTGCTTCCTTTTAATAATTGTGACAGGTTCCTGCCTTTGTGAATGGTCCATTTTGCAAATAGCTCTTCTGATATTGACTTCAAAAACAAGTAATCAACCTTTCTTGGAAACACAAAAAGAAATAAAGTGCAAGGGATCTCTGCTTTTTTTCCAATTCTGTGGGTTTTCCTCCGAGAACCAGGAGGTCTCTTGGGTCATTGTCACTGAGCTCTGGATATGAGCTACATTCTTGGAGCAGGTGGGAGAAAATAAAAACCTAGTATTTTGTCAATAAGGGTCTCAACTCTGAATTACTGAGCTTATTTTTTCTAATTCCCTGCTACTTTCTTATATTGAAAGTTAAGAAGGCAGAATGTTTCACAGGCTGACATGGCCTCAGTGATAACTGAAGGTAGATATTGGCAAGAACTTCCAGAAAGAAGGCAGTAAGATTGGGCTAGTTCATGATTCTTTTTCAGATGTTTCCAAGAATGAAAGAGGAAACTAACTCCCGTCTACTTAGCTCAGGTGCCTCCTAAGTTTATTATTGTTAAGTGTCATTAAGTGGGCTGTGACTGATAATGACCTTATGCAGAGCAGAATCCTATGCCATCTTCACATTCACGGTTCTGCCTGTGAAGCCATTGTTGTAACCTCTGTGTCAATCTATCATGTTGAGACATACTGTTGCTATGACACAGATAGCACAAGTGGGTGTTTTTAACAAACAGAAATGCATTTTCTCATACTGTAGGAGTGTCTCTCTCTCTCTGAAAAGCAGATGTTCAAGCTGGATTTGGAAGAGGCCATGGTACCAGGAATATCATTGCTGATATCAGATGGTCCTAACTGAAAACAAAGAATACCAGAAGAATATATATCCGGTTTTATGACATATCAGTGTTTTATTGACTGTAAAAGCATTTGACTGTGTGGACCATAACAAATTATGGCTAACATTGAGAAGACTGAGAATCCCAGAACACTTAATTGTGCTCATGCAAAACTTATACCTACACCAAGAGACAGATATGTGAATATAGCAAGGGAACACTGTTGTGCTTGCTGTCAAGTCAGAACTGACTCATAGCTGATCTTCCTATGGATTTTTGGAGGTAGTAAATCCCATGAGAGATTGCCCATCCTTCTTCCACACAGCAACTGGTGGATTCAAACTGCATGCCTTTGGGATTGCAGCACAGTTTCTTACCACTAGGCCACTATGGTTTAAAATTGAGAAAGATGTGGATTTGGGTTGTATCCTCTCTCCATACCTTTTCAATCTGTATGCTGAGTAAATTAATAGAGATGACGGGCTCTATCAGGAGGAATGTAGCATCAGGATTGCAGGAAGACTCATTAACTTATGCAGATGGCACAATCTGGCTTGCTGAAAGTGAGAAGGACTTGGAGCGCTTGCAGCAGCAGATCAAAGAATACAGCTTTCAACATGAATTGCATCTTAATGTCAAGAAAAAAAGATTCTTACTACTGGACTGATAGGCAGCATTATGATAGACGGACAAAATGCTGAAACTGTCCACAACTTCATCTTACTTGGATCCACAATCAACACCCTTACTAGCAGTCAGGAGATCAGGAGATGGACTGCACTGAGAAAGTCTGTTGTGGCTGACGGCCTCTCCAAATTATTGAGAAGCAATGCTGTCAGTTTGAGGACTAAGGTGTACCTGATTCAAGTCATGCTCTGAGAGCTGGACAGTGAATAAGGATGGCAGAAGAAGAATCAATGCCTTTGAGCTGTGGTGTTAGAGAAGAGTGCTGAATATCCCACGGACTGCCGAAAGAACAAACAGATACATCCTGAAAAAGGTGCAGCCAGAGTGCTGCTTGGAGGCAAAGATGATAAAGCTTCATCTCACATACTTTGGGCATGTTGCCAGGAGATGCTATTCCTTGGAGAGGGACATCTACTTGGAAAGGTGGAGGGTCAGTGAAAGAGAGTAAAATGGATTGACACAAAGAATGGAGCAATAGAGTCATACTCAACTGAAAAGCACCCAAAAACAACAACAACTTTCTCTCTCTTAAACATTCAGTTGAAACACATATTGAACTTCCAGAGGGTTTTTAGAGACTGTAAATCACATGGGAAGAGACTGCCCATCTTTCTCTCCCAGAGAAGCTGGCAGATTCGAACTGTGTGGCTTTGAGTCAGCAGCACAATACTTTACTACTGGGCTATCAGAGCTCAACACTAGGAGTATCTGTTGTATTCAAACTGCCTGCCTTTGGGTTAGCAAAGAAACTTCCTACCCATTAGGCCACCAGAGGCACGAGTTCCAGGGTATGCTTTTCTGTGAGTTGTTTGCGTAGGGAAGCCATTATTTCTTTCAGGATGTACCGACCCAGAATTCCTTGGAGATCTCTCTGTATTCTGGTCTTTTCTGGTGACATGAAGCTTCATCATGCAGGATCTGGGTCCAGAAAGACAATTTACACATGTGGAAATGATTTCTTAGTGCTACTAAACCCCTCCCCCCATGTCTTTGCTTTCAGCCTCTTCTTATTGCTTCTAAGGTAAGAGGTATTGCAGAACAGATCATTTGGGAGGTTGGACTTTAAAAGGAGGAATGTTGCATCAAGATTTGAGTAAGACTCATCTGTGCTATGCAGATGACACAACTTTGCTTGCTGAAACTGTGGAGGACCTGAAGCGTTTGCTGCAGAAGGTTAAGAACTACAGTCTTCAATATGGATTGAAGCTCAACATCAAGAAAACAAAGATTCTCACAACTGGGCCAATTGGCAGTGCCATGATTAATGGAAATGAGATTGAGGTTGTTAACAATTTCAGCTTGCTCAGCTCCACAATCAACACTCTTGGTACCAGCAATCAGGAAGTCAAAAGACAAATTGCATTGGGGAAATCTACAGTCAGGGACCTCTCCAAAGTGCTAAAGAGTAATGATGTCAGTCTAGGGTGCTACGGTATGCCTGTATTCTCAATTACTTGCTATGCATCAGAGAGCTGGACAATGACTAAAAATGTTGGAGCAGAGTATTGAACATACCATGGACCACCAAGGAGACAAATAGGTCTGTCTTAGAGAGGGTAAAGCCAAGTTTCTCCTTGAAGGCATAGATTTTGAAGCTCTATTTCACAGACTTTGAGCATATGGCCAGGATGGACCAGTTCTTGGAGAAGGCCATCATGCATGGGAGGGTGGAGCGACACTCAGTGCAGGAGAGGAAGACCCTGGATGAGATGGACTGACACAATACCTGGGATAATGGGTGTAGGTGTGTTGGAGTCAGGGAGACTGGCTCAGGATAGGGCAGGCTTCATATCTATATTGTACTTAGAGTTGCTATGAGTTGCAGGCAACTTGATGGCACATAACAGCAACACAATTTGGCATTCTTTTGGATCACCTTTTTTTTAGAATGGGCTCTCCTAGGTGATTTGTCTTGTGATATTTCTTCCAGGTCCAAGATTTGCCTAGGAAATAACTGTCATGCTTAATTTAAGAGATTTTGTATGGTCTTAATTGGAAGCAGTCCTTTTGAAGGATACATACAATATCTGCTGTTTTTGGTAAAGGGAAGTATAGAGAATCATTTGACAGGTGGAGTCAGGAAGAGGTCTGTTAATTCCAGGTGTCCTAGAGGCCTTCTTTATTCTCATTCATTCTCACTGCCATTGAGTTGGAACTCACTAATCTCTGACCCTCCATTGGGTTTCTGAGGTTGTGAGTAACACGCGAGGAGAGTGCCCAACTTTCTTCTATGGATTTCAACCACCAGAGAGGTGTGACCTTTAGGTTAGCAGATAAACTTGCTAGGAGAGCTCCCCAGGAAGTCTTCTAGAGAAGGTAGACAGAAGTGGAGATAGACCCAGAGCTGAGGGATTAGGAGAAAATAAAAGCCAGCTGTCATCTGGTATGTCTGGAGGGAGACACGTGGGTCTCAAGATCTCGGAGTAGAGAGTGAGGCTAAAGATCATTGCCTCAGGAAGGAGAAAGGACAGCCCAGAGAGAATGAGCAGAGGGCATCTCTAGCCTAGACAGGGTTTCTGTTTGGAGCATGGATACTGCTAGCTTTGGGCAGGTAGTCCTTGTGCTGCAATTGTGCCAAATGGAATTGAGTGGTTGGCTAAAAAAAACCCCCCTACTTACTCATTAGCATGTGGTTTTGCATCTAATTTGCATACCATTCACTTAATGTCAGATTCACCCAGCTCCTGCTACTTCCCTCCTCCAAATCCTATCAAGTCCCTTAGTCTCCTTTCCTTCTCAGCACCTCCGTATTCTGTAATTTTTTTCTTTTCTTTCCCAATGTGTGATCCTCTTCCTCCAATGTTATAAAAAACACACAGGTTTTGGAGCTGGGTAGATCCTGGCCTCTAATCTTACCCTTACCACTTATCTGTCTTTTGAACTTCAGCAAATCTATAATCTCTTGCATTTGTCTGTAACATGGGAACGATATTACCTACCTCTCTGAGCTGTTGCAAAGAATAAATTAAATAAAATCAGTCAAAAGCACCCAGCCCAACTGTAGGAACTCAACAAGACATGTCAGTTCTAGTTCTGGCTCACTCTTGATGCCTTCCACATCAATTTAGGAAAACTTTGCAGCTCTGGAGTCCCTAATGAGTACTTGCCTTGGAATTGATGGACAGACACTTGCTTCTCCAAATTCTCTCTCTTGGCCACGTGTCCATGCTGCATTTAGAGCCAGGAAGAGGAGAGGAGGCACATTGTCAGAATCCGGTTTCTTCATGGTGCTTTCCAGTGCCCTCTAACTGAAGGTGTTTCTCCTCCATCAGCCTGTGTCTGCAGCCTCAGGATATTCTAGGTTCTAATCCTTGGATGGGTCTACTTCCTCTGCCGCACCTCTCTCATCAGCCTGATCCTCAAAGCCTGGCTTCCCTGGTGGCCCTGATTAGGTGGTCTGTCTTAGCCTGCTGGAGGTGCTTGAGTCAGTTCCAAGAATCTCTGGCTTCTTTATCCAAACAGTCTGCTGGCTTCTCTCCAGGCGTTAATCCGAGAGTCCTTATTTTAGGTGATACACAGTGAAGAGGACCTCCTCGGTCTCCACAGTCTTGGCTCAATCTACAACCTGGAGAGACCCTCCCATGAAACTCCCTGTCCATCTCCTCATCCTGCATCCAACTGTCGCCCTCTTCCTCCAAAAAACAAGGACAAAAGGTTATAATGGGCAGTACTAAGAATGATTAACACTTTGGTACCATTTACTGTGCCAACCACTTTTCTAAGCATCTTCCATGTATTCTATTATTTCATTCCAAGAACCCTTTGCTCAAGATCCTCATTTTACAGACAAAACAGACTAAATTGTCTTGTTTAGTCCTCACAACTATCCCAATAACCCTGTGCAGGAAATATCATGATTATCAATCTTTTACAGATAAGACAGAAATGTTAAACACTTTGTCAGAGATCTCAGTTAAGAAGGGTCCAAGTTTGGGCTGCCAGCTCCAAAGGTTGCTTGTCAAAGTGCATAAATATAGGGAAAGGAGGGCAAGTCAAAAGCAATTTTTCTCATTTGGGGTAAGGAAGAACAGCTTACATTACAGAAGGTAGGTTCGAGGAGACACCAGGTAGAACTTCCTGTCTGAATTAATTAATAGCAGGACCAGTGCTATCATCTGTTTAGGATGCTCTGGTAGCAAATTGTGGTTCTCTAGGGTCTGAACAAACAATTTGTCTTTCAATCTGTTGGTGTCCTCTAGGAGTTGAGGCTGGGGCACATAATTCAGGGCTGCTGGAACATAGCCCAGGGAGCTCTCATGACTGTAAGGAATTGTACTGCTGACACAAAGGTATACGGTTCAAATACACCAACTGCTCTGTGGGATAAAGATGGGCAGTCTCCTCGTGTGTGATTTACTGCTCTGAAACCTGCTGGAGCGTCAACAATGGGTCAGTTCCGACTTGACAGTAACACCACCAACCGAAAGTAGTCAGAGAGCTCTGGTGACTTAGTCCAAACAGAGCTGTGCTACTACTCCTTCTCCCCGAAGGTTCAAATCCATGAATGATTCCTTGGAAGAAAGCTCAGCCGTCTCCTCCAATTCTCTTTGCAGGCTCGTAAACGCAGTGGAGGGTCAACTCTCCGTCAACTTCGATTGGACAACAACTGAGGTGAGAAGAAATCAATAATTGTTGAGTGTTATGTTATTGTTGAGTGTTCCTGGGGGTGTGCAAACGGTTTGTCCCTGGGTGCAAAGAGTAGTGTCCCTGGGTGCAAATTGTAAACAGCTTGGCTTGACTACTAGCCAAAAGGCTGGCAGATTGAACCTACCCAGAAATATCTTGAATAAAAGTTCAGAGCTCTGGTGGCCTAGTGGTAAGGAGTTATGCTGCCAATCCAAAGACAAGTAGTTTAGAAGTGATTTAGAAGCCTTCAAAAATACACTAGAAGACAACTTGCTGGCGCACAACAGCACCCGCTTTCAAAAGGTCCCGTATTTTGAAAATTCTCTGAAGTAGATCTACACAGCACACACGAGGTCACCAGGAGTCAGAAGGGACTGGACAGCAATTAGCACCAATTACAATGTAAAAAGTAATAAGAATTGAAGATTCTCTTCTACAAGGTAGTAAGCTGGATGACTGACTCTTGGTCATTTCCAGACTCTGAAGACCATAAAGTCTTTGGGCAGAGAGAGGGCAGGTTCTATGACTTTGTGCTCTCATTTACTGTCATCATATAGTCCCAATTTTCTGTTCAGACCTTCACAAGTTCAATTCCCTGCCACTGAACTTGACAGCCCTCAGTCTTTGGTCATATACCTGATTGAGTTCTAGACTTCTTTCTCAAAGGGAAACCACTTTGAAACCCCTTTGAGAAGATGGGCCTGCAAGGATTGCTTCTCCAAATTCCCTCTGAACTGTGTCTGATTGGTTACTAGGACAGTTGAGTACTGGTTCTTTCTCATCCTATTATCTGGTCATAAATTGGTAGGCAATCATTTCCTTAGTTATCGGTTCACTTATTCTATAGTTAGTGATAGTCTCATGTGTCTCAGGATTCAGAGATGAATGAGTTCCCTAAGTCCCTGTTCTCAAGGGTTGCCTGGGGGAGACAGACAACTTCAAATTCGGTTGGGCCATAACTCCCTGTTCCCAGATCCATCCTGACTCAGGGGACCCACCTAGAAAATCTGTCATTTGACCGAGGTCCCTCACTGATTCTGTATTTTCAGTGTGGTTACATTTGCCATCCATCGTGCCCATTAATTAATTAATTTCATTTTCTTTTATATTCTGGGAGTTTGGGTGTTTTGAAGGAAAAATGCAAATGTATGCAAATAAGAAGACAAATTTATGCAAAGACAACATGGAAATGTATCCCCAGATTTCTTGGAGAGGAAAAAAAAATATCTGGAAGCCTCTACCAGTCCCCCAGCAGGTTGCCTGTCCCCAGGCTGGTCCTATCTTCCCTTTTGTTTGGGTTCTTAATCTGGGCTAGGCTCCCCGCCTGGCCACTCTGAGGTCAGTTATGCAGGTGGTCAGGCAGCAGGCTGGTCATCCATTATCCTGAAACCTCTCAGCTTCCCAAGTCACCAGAAACCTCCCTCACTTGCCATAATCGGCATTCATTTGAAACGATCAAGAGATTTCCTACCACTTTCCCTTATGAATAGGCCTCATAAAACACCCAGATGCTGGGTTTCAGGTTTGGAACTTGGCTTGTCGAAGGTAGTGAATGGGGAAGCTTGGCACTGTCTGCTGGTTGTTACTGGAAAACAAATCCAAACCATTTTATTGGCCATCTTCTCTGTACAGAGCCTTGGCTACCTACAGAAGTAGGCCTGGGGAGGGAGGAGGTGAGGGTTGGTAGGGCTGCAGAAATTGTGTGGCTTTGTAAGGTAAGATTGCCTGGCAGGTGTCATAGTGACAAACAGCCTGTGTCTTATGCTGGGCAAGAAAAGTTGTGGAGCTCCCCTGGTGGGAGGTGAAACTATGGGGAGCAAAGGCTGATGGGAACAGCCAGAGCTGGAGTGTCACCAGGCTGCTGGGGACTTCGTGGAGTCAAAGAGCAATGAAAGCTTGAGCCAAGTGGGCTCAGATCTCATCCCAGATGGCAAAGGACAGTGGGAGGGAAGGCTGACCCAAGCGCTGAGTCTACACCCCCATCAATTATCAGGGGAGCTAGAATGCAGCACTGTGGCCAGGTCTGGACTTGGACACCCACAAGCACACATGCTTTCAAATCACTGAGCATGACTAGACCCTTGTGAAAATGTGGAAGCTGAAGGCGGCCTGAAAGATGTGATTGAAGCTGAAGGTGGAGAACTTCCAGAGGGTGGGTGTTGTGAGACACAAGAACAGGTGACTAAGATGGAAAATCTCCTTCTCTTGGAGAGTCTTTGAAACACATTTGATTACCCATTTGGGGAGTGTGTGTGGTGGGGGGAAGGAGACGCAGTTCTGTTTGAAGGCAGGAGATGGACTGAACAAGAGCAGAAATACATCTACCTAAAACAAAGATTCTCACCACTGGACTGATTGGCAGCATCATGATAGATGGTGAAGATACTGAGATTGTTGACAGCTTCAGTTTGCTTGGCTCCACACTCAACACTCTTGGTACCAGCAGCCAGGAAATGAAAAGACGTATTGCATTGCGAAAGTGTGCTGTAAGAGACTTCTCCAAAGTACTAAAGAGCAATGATGTCAGTCTGGAGACTAAGGTGTGCCTGATACAGGCCATGGTCTTTGCAATTACTTGCTATGCATGAGAGAACTGGACAATGACTAGGGATGACAGGAGAGTTGATGCCTTTGAGCTATGGTGTTGGAGAAGAGTATTCAATATACCATGGACTACTAGGAGAGCAAACAAGTTCATCCTGGAGAGGGTGAAGTCAGGCTGCCCCTTGGAGGCCAGAATTCTGAAGCTTTGTCTGACATACTTTGGACATGTTAAAAGGTGGGCTTAGTCCTTGGAGAGAGATGTCATGCTTGGGAGGGTGGAGGGACAGTGCAGGAGAGAAAGGTTCTAGATGAGATGGATTGATTCCGTCACTGAAGTAACAGGGATAGGTGTGTTGGAGACAATAAGATTGGTAAGGGATAGAGTAGGGTATAGGGCTATTGTACATAGGGTCACTATGAGTTGCAGGTGACTCTACGGCACTTAACAACAAAAAGTCAATATAAGTTCACTGCCGACTTGGTTTGATATCAATATGGTCATGTGTGATGATGTTCAATGATACAGAGTCTAATCTTTTCTCAAAGATCCATAGAGTTCAGTCTTCGCTCTTTCTCTTCCTTTTTCTGAAACAGTCTCAAGAAATGGGTGGGTCACACCGTCTCTTCCAGTATGAAACGAAGCTCTGTTTTAGCCCATCACTCACACCTTCTCCCTCCTCTGGATGGACGCGGAGCTTCTCTGCTCTCTGGGGAAGCTCCCTTCCAGCCAGCACCTAGCAGTCTGGTTGCCATTCCAGCCAGAGCCCGGAACACAGCCCTCTGGAGGGGCACAGGGGCAGCATTCTGGCAAGCAAGCATGTCAGAGCGGCTCTGGCGTTTCCCTAGAACAATTCAAATTGCTTTTTTTACACCTCACTGCACTATGCCAACCCTGATTCACATTATTTGTGCACTCGCTAAGTGTACATTATCTGATCCGTCACCCTGTAAAACGCTGCAAGAGGAATCCGTGGCTCCTGTCTGCCGCTGACTGTGGGTCAGGCACAGAAGTCTCTGAACAAATATTTTTGCAAAATGGGAAGGAAGAAAGAAGCCCAAAGCCACCACCAACAATAGGCCGCCATGGCCGAGGGCTGGGAGAGAAAGTGCTTACCTCCTGCTCCAGTAACTCAGATTCTCCTGGAGCAAACAGCTCAACCAGAAAGGCCCAGTACCTCTTCTTCCCATGGCCTCATTTCTGTGTCACATTATTTAACAGGAAGAGACAAGCAGGAGGGGAAAGAAGTCTTTGAACCCAACTATGCAGATTTCCTGTGACTGGAGCTAACTGAGTAAAAGAGCTAGACAGAGGAGATGGAGCAGGAGCGCCTGGGGACAGTCCTCGCTGTCCTACAAATGTCTTAACCTCTCCAGGAGCAAGCAGGGCTCCCTGTGTAGTTGGGCCCCAGCAACTCAAAGACCTTGGCATCCCACATGCCCATTCTATGTCCCAAGTTCTGGAAGGTTTGCTAACCCTGGGCGACACTTTATCTCTTAGAAGCCCAAGTACTCTATCAAATCAAAACTCCAACTCATTGGCCTTGAGTTGTAATCAACTCATAACTCACCCTCCACTGGGCTTCAATGTGAGGAGACTGCCCAGCTTTTTTCCCTTGGAGCTGCTAGAGGATTCAAACCACCGAAGAGACACATAGCATTTGGGTTAGCAATGCAGCTCTGTATGGATTAGGCCACCACAGCTCCTTATTTCTTTCTAATAGTCAATAGAATGACTACTATAATTATGGATCCTTGCTTGAAAAATTATTATAATAAACATGTCTATACAAAACATTTGTCCATTCTACTTTCTTCACATGTACATTGCCATGACATTAATTATATTCATCATGATGTTTAACTCCCACCATCCTCTGCTCCCAAAACTTCCATCAGTGTTAACAGAAGTGCCACCAAGGTTAAATCCCCTTGCCAATCGCTGCATTCTTGCTTTGGATCAGATAACATTATGCCCATCTGCTTATCTTTCTTACAATGGGCCATATTTTTATTCTTGGAGACCTCACTGAATGTCAAATGGTCACTGGAATGCTGGCAATGCATCCCACCGACGATCAGGAGCTTGTTTTCACGTGGGAACAGGGAGGATTCTGGTTGGATGAGAACCCTTGGCCCAACCTGGAAGTGTTTCCCCCTCTCTGAAGAGAGAGCTTCAGGGGTTCATCTTCACATTCACGACAATTGACTTCCCTGTGAAAGTGTAGGTTCCCTGCCCCACGTCAGCTCTCAGTGTGATTCATGGCATGAGCACAGAATCCTCAGAGGGTGACAGAGCCAGTCCCAGGGCCTGAGCCTGTGGGGTGAAGGAAGCAGAACAAGAAAAGAGACCTGGTCCCTGCCCTGGGGTTGCTTATGATCTGGTTGGATTGACAAATAGCTATCTTTCCCAGCTGCTCCTGATTTGGTTCCAGCCCCAGGGCTCCTGAAGGGCATTCTGCAGCAGTGAAGCCCAGGGGTCGCCCAGCTGAGAGCCACATTTCTTTTCTTTTGGCAGGAGCCAGCAGCTTCCACATGGGAGCTCACATCTCAATGAAAACAAGAAATCTGATGCCTCCCTGACAACTCATTTTCTCAACCTTCATTCTGGGGAAAGGCGACTTTGTATTCCAGTTGCCATATTGTAGCCGCAACCCCTGATGTACCATCAATTAAAACCAGCAATAATTATGCATGGAGAAAAAAAAAGACACAGATAATAGGCTTCCATTAGATTAAGTAGTTATACGAATAAAAAAAAAAGAAAACCTATACTTCAGCTAATTAAACCCACTCACCATCTGATTAAGATGTGTTGTGAGACCATGGAAAAGTACCAACCACTAACTGTAAGTAATCCAGCACAGATGGGAATTAATAGTATATTCCCTGGCACAGACATAATGGATCTCTGTGGAGGTTAATCAGAATCATTAATAAGCATTGATACGATGGACAGTCCCAAACAGCTGGTACCTAATGTTGGGGTCAGGGCAGGCCACGCTCTCAAGAAAAATGTCTTTTCTAACCTGCTCCACATAGTGAGCTGCCAGGGAGGGAGAGCTGCACTGAAGTTAGACCTTGAGATGCCATCCAGATCCGAGGTTCCCCTGGAGTTCTGGGCCGACTCTCTGGGCTTGAGTGAGCTGAAAAGGAATTGTGACGCAAGAGCAGAGAATGTTGCTGGGGCCCCTTTCACCCACTCAGCAGCCCATCGAGCTTCAAGGGGAACTAGGACTGGAAGCAGCAGGAGTCCTGGCCAGGCAGCATGCCCATTACCCAGAGCTGTGCTCTGCCAGGGGCGTGTCTTGGGTTACCAAGGGAACCATCTGGGCAGGGAGTCGCAGGATGGAGGTGCCAGCGTGTGGTCTGGCTGCACAGAGCTCTAGGCTACTATTTGGGGACTCAGAATCAAGGAAAATCCCAGAAGTAATGCTGTGGGGAGGAGGAGGAACGTGGGGAGAGCAGTGGAGATCTGGGGGGCAGGAGTTGGTTAGCCAGAGCTCTTCCAGGCTGAGTGTCCAGTGCCCATTTAGCAGCTCCTCTCCAGCCGTCTCTGTCCTTCTGAGCAGCTGTGAGGAGAGCACCAGGGCCCTGCCTTCTAATTACCACTAATTAGGTAAATGCTGAGAAGATCTCTCTCTCTCCCTTCCTCTTCACTTCCCTCCTCCCGACAAAGGCAACTGAGAGATTCAGAGAGGTCAAAAAGAGACTTCTCCAAATGGAGACAGGCAAGCATGACTGGCCTGAATACCAAGCAGCCCTTGCCCAGGAAAGGGGAGAGAGGAACGGAGAGGGGGCCTGAGACACTGGGGGAATAATCAGCTTCTACAGAGGTGCTGAGGGAGGACATGGAGCCAGGGAGGGGTGATGTTTGATGTTTCAAGACATTTTTCCACTCTGGAGTTTGCTTTACTTTGTAGCAACAGGAGTAGTCTTTTCTTTAGTGGGGTCCTTTGGTGGTGCAGGTGGTTAATGTCCCTGTCTGATAACAGAAAGTTTGAAGTGCACCCAGATTGACCTCAGAAACATCCACAGGTCTACCTCTGAAAAACAAGCCATTGAAAGCACTACAGAGCACAGTTTACACTGACACTCATGGGGTTACCAGGAGTCACAGAAGAAACAGAACCATTATTTTGTTTGTATAATGTCACCAGTGTTTTGGGAGTTTGCTCCTTTGAGGGACTCTCAGAGCCAGAATCCTTGAGCTTCTATTTCTTCCCATGCTTTGCGGTTGGTTCTTGTCCTGGCAATCTGGATGAGGTTGCAGCAGTCTGGATGAGGTTGTAGTAGTCTGGATGAGGTTGCAGCGGTCTGGATAAGGATGCAGCAGTCTGGATGAGGATGCAGAAGTCTGGATGAGGATGCTGCAGTCTGGATGAAAATGTTGCAGTCTGGATGAAGATGCTACAATCTGGATGAAGATGCAGCGGTCTGGATGAGGATGCAGCAGTCTGGATGAGGTTGCAGTAGTCTGGATGAGGATGCAGAAGTCTGGATGAGGATGCTGCAGTCTGGATGAAGATGCTGCAGTCTGGATGAAGATGCAGTGATCTGGATGAGGATGCAGCGGTCTGGATGAGGATACAGCGGTCTGGATGAGGATGCTGCAGTCTGGATGAGGATGCTGCAGTCTGGATGAGGATGCTGCAGTCTGGATGAGGATGCTGCAGTCTGGATGAGGATG
>NW_006399843.1:8140496-8183895 GCF_000299155.1 Elephantulus edwardii
TCTGGATGAGGATGCTGCAGTCTGGATGAGGATGCTGCAGTCTGGATGAGGATGCTGCAGTCTGGATGAGGATGCTGCAGTCTGGATGAGGATGCAGCAGTCTGGATGAGGATGCTGCAGTCTGGATGAGGTTGCAGCAGTCTGGATGAGGATGCAGCAGTCTGGATGAAGATGCAGTGATCTGGATGAGGATGCTGCAGTCTGGATGAGGATGCAGCGGTCTGGATAAGGATGCAGCGGTCTGGATAAGGATGCAGCGGTCTGGATAAGGATGCAGCGGTCTGGATGAGGATGCAGCGGTCTGGATGAGGATGAAGCGGTCAGGATGAGAAAGTATGGACCTGGAACTGCTGTGGCTGTGGGTGACGTGCAAGGCCAAAGTGCATGAGGAGCACCAGTGGAGGGGTCCCGGGCAAAAGCAGTAGCTGAGGATTTTTTCCCTCTTCCAGCAGAGAGTCAACCCTGCACCAAAGATGGGCCAGGAAGCACTTGGGTTTTAGTTGGAGTTAATAAGTTGTTTTCAAAAGGGCTTTTTTCATGTCTTCCACTTTTATTTTCAATAGGCATTATTTCTTTATCTTTCTAATATCATTGTAGAGCTGGGAGGTTAAAATGGAAAGTGTATCCCATTTTATAGATGAAAACACTGATGCTGTGCAGAGAAGTGGCTTACCTGGGCTGCCTTCAGGCCAGAACAAAAATATAGTCTCTGAAGTTAGATAACCTACTACTATCAGAAAAGATTTTTTAAAAATACAGCTTTGATTTAAAGTTATGCAAACAAAATATGCTTACTTTTAAAGACTTGAACTGTTTTTGTTATTAGGTGTATTGTATCGACTATGAGTCACAGCGACCCTAAGAACAATAGGTCAGAACCTTGCCCTTTCCTGTGCCGTCCTCACCATCTCGGATATGCTCAAGCCATTCATTGTTACAGTCACTATGTTCACCTTGTTGAGGGTCTTCTTCTCTTTTTCTGACCCTCCACTTTCCCCCAATGATGTCTTTTTCTAAGGACTGGCCCCTCCTATCAACAAGCTCAACATATGTGAGACCACATTTCACCATCCTTGCCTCTAAGGAACACTCTGGTTCTACTTCCTCCAAGGCAGACGTGCTTGTCATTCCGTACTCTTCTCCAACACTGCAATTCCAAGATATCAATTATCCTTCCGTCATTGTGTTTGTTTTCTTACATTCAGATGCATAAGAAGCAACTGAAAATACTATGACTTGGACCAAGTGCACCTTAGTCTTTTTAAAGGCATATCCTTCCAAACCTCAAGTTCACAGTCATTGAGTTGGTGCTGACTCATAGTGCCCCTCCACTGGGGTTCCAGGCTGTCTTTCTCCTGTAGAGCTTCTGGTAGATCAAACACCTGTAGGAGGGTGGACTTAGGGTTAATAGCACAAAACATTCGCTACAGTACAGAAGGCTTTAAGTTAAGATAGTCTACCCTTGGCATCTCTTAGGTATCACTAGCTGTCCTCTGAGAAGTTTTACATATCTGTACAAGCTTGTATGTTTATCTTTATATATTTTTCTCTTTTAATTAAAGATAAGACTGAGACTGTATTATAGCTCACTTTGTCACTTAGATGTTATATTTTTTAATAATTTATAGTTTATAAAGTGCTTCAATCTCACATTAACCTTGCAAAGTGAGTGGGATGGGCAAGTTCTATTTCCAGTGAAGGAAACTGAGTTTCAGAGAGGTTAAGTCATTTGCTTATTGCTATGTTTTCATATAGTATTTCCTGTTGGAGCTAGAACTTAAATCTAGACTTTTTAAAAAAAATTATTATTATTCCACAGTAACACAGTAGCAAACACTTGTGCAGGAATTCATAATAATGAGAGCCAACATTCACTGTCAGAGCCTCATCTAAGTGCTCTACATTTATCTCATTTAATTCTCACAACAGTACTACAGCACCAGACCTATCATTACCTTTCTCTGCTCACAGATGAGGAAATCAAGTCACGAAGAGCTTAAATAGCCCACTCAGGGTCACACCAATGAGATTCAAAGACAGATTTGGGCTGCAAAGTCTGTGTTTCTCATTTCTCTCTACCCTATCACCTGCTCTGTGCCAGGTGCTACTATATGTTTCTTACATATGCTTAGCTCATTTTATTTTCACAATAATCTTGTACCAAGTATGTATGCCAACCTTGAACCATGGAGCCGCATTACCGATGTGTGAAGCAAGGTATTTTCTAAGAGCACCCTGAAACTCTGGCCTACCTGGATTGTTGTTGTTGTTAAGTGCTGTCGAGTCGCAGGCAACTCATAGTGACCCTATGAAGGAGAGTCCTCAATGCTTGGGTGCCTTTCATCCTCTATCCAGGTTCATAGGGTTTCTGGAGGCAAGCTCTTATGGAAGTGGATGCCACTCCTTCCAAGCTTGTTTTAATTGGGGAGCTCCACCCCACTCTCTGTCCACATTGGGTAGCCAACCATTAATGCATTTGACACATCAGTGTCACAGTGTTCAGCCTCACAGCAACCACAAGTGGCCATTGTACAGCAACTTACACACCAGGGCTATACGACCTAGAGGAATGTATGAACAAAAACAATGAAAGACAGGCTTGAGGGCCACAGGTCCGAGGGCCCTGCAGTGTCTTAGCAGCCCAGCAGGCCCAAATGCTGGGAAACTCCCTGCCTCAGACCCCCATTCATCTGGCAAGTCTGCTCTGCCAACCCCCTTGTGGGCCCCAAAAGACCACCACACGTGCTCAGAGTCCTCAAATCTACCTTTCCTCCAACAGCCAGAGACTGGATTCAGCTGACATTAAATGTCCCAAGACCCTAGGTGGGGCTTAACCTTTCAGGGCCTACCTGGATACTAAATGAATTAACCACTGGCCCCAAAGGAAAGTCCAAGCAAATTTTAGACGTTGTTGTTAAGTGCCATTGAGTTGATTCCAAGTCACAGTGATCCTATGAACAGATTCATGACCTTGCTCTATCTTGCTCACGATCTCTGTCATGCTCAAGGTCACTGTTGCAGCCACCATGTCAATTCATCTTATTGAATGCCTTCCTCTCTTTCTCTATTTTTCTCAGCATGATGCCTTTCTTCCCAAGGACAGGCCCTTTCCTGACATATGCCCAACATATGTGAGATGAAGTTTCACCGTCCTTGTCTCTAAGGAGCACTCTGTTTGCATTTCCTCCAAGACAGACTTGTTTGGGGGTTTTTTTGGCAGTCCACGGGATATTTAATATTCTTTGCCAATGACACAACACAAAGGTATCGATTCTTCCTACAAACTAATAATAGTACCAGTCATCATAGACTGAGTGCTCATGACATCCTGTTTAAAACTGTCATCAAGTCAATTCTGATCCATGGTGACTCCACATACAACATGTTATCTGGTCCTGCACCACCTCCACCATTACTGATCTGCTCAAATCCAGTGTTGTGCCCACTGTGTGTTTTGAGTGCCTTCTAACCCAGGAGGTTCACCTTCCAGCACTGTGCCAACTACATTCTGTTTTCATTCATAGGCTTTTCACTGGCTCGTATTTGGAAGTAAATCGCTAGGCCTTTCTTCCTACTTTGCCTTAGTCTGGACCCTATCCACTCTGAGTGAGCCTGCAAGTATTTCAATACTGCTGGGGTTGCCTCCAGCATCATATGAACATGCAAGCTCCCACAAAATGACAGGGGGTATACTATATCCAGGACTGTGCTGGAAGCGTTACATACCTTTCTTTATAAAAGATTTGTAACAACTCTCCGCCAGGGAGAGTATCATTCTCAGATTACAGATGGAGAATTTATGGCTCAGAGTGGTTAGATAACTCTCCCAAGGTCACATACCTATTAAGCATAAGAGGCTAGATGGAATTGGTTTCTATTCAGCCTTTACCTTGTTTTCTAGATTGATCAAGGCACCAATTTCTTCTTTCTGTCCTATCCCCAAATTTGGGACAGGCCCAGCTGCCTGCCTGGGAGGAGCCATCAGTCTGTGGTCTTCACTTCTATTTCAATAGAATAATGATTCCCATCATGGATTCAATCTGCTCCCAGAGCTGCTGGAAAAGTAGGCCCCGGGCTATTTGAGTTCATAGCTGGCTCTGTTGGAGACAGTTGTCAGCCTGAGCATCTCGCACCCTCTTTGGACTCTTGTAACAGTTGGGGTGCATCTCTTAACACTGTCAATCTGTTCTAGATTATAGTTGGATGGGGCCTTGTCATCTTCCCTACAGGCCTATAGGCATCCCTGCAGACCTCAAGATAAAGAACTGTTGTTGAGTTGATTCTCATTCATGGTAACCTTATTTGTATCAGAAGGAAGCATAGCCCAATCCTACCACATATCACATATGCCAGCCCCGCTGAGCCCATTAGTGCAGCTACGGTGCCAACATACCTCATCAAGGCCCTCTCTTGCTCTCATTGACCCTCTGTCTTTCAGCAAACATTACCTCCTCTTTGAGCAATCGATCCCTCATGATAAGGCATTAAAAACAACCATATTCTGTCGTAAGCCACAGGATTTTCATTGATTGGTTCTCAGAATTAAATTGCCAGACCTCTCTTCTTAGTATTAGTCTGGAAAGCCTGCTGAAACCTGTCCACTGTGGGTTTACCCTGTTGTTATCTAAAACACTGTAATGCGCAAACCACCAATCATATGGCAAGCTGACAGACAAGTGGTAAGCTGGTCTCAACTCACAGTCATTGTTATTAATTGGGCTCTGACTCATAGTCATCCATTGGGTTTCTGAGTCTGCAAATTGTCCAGGAAGGAGACTGCCTATCTTCTTCCCTGAAGAAGCTGGTGGATTTGAAATGCTGTGCACAATAATTTGGTTAGAAAGACAACAGCCCATGCATTTGATGTCCTAGTCCCAGAAATCTTCCCTCCACGTGTTCTGTGTGAGAGAAGGGAGACATCCTGACAGCTCTCGTCCTACTTCTCCAGCTAGAGTTGTCTAGTTCCAAACTCATCTTCACTATCCACTGTGGGCTGGCCAAGGACAGGCATGAAGAAGTTCTGCTTAAGAGATCAACCCGATGGAGTAGCAATGTGTCCCAGCATTCCTAGGGAGAAAGGGCATGAGGAACATAAATACTAGACCAAATACTTTTCACCTACTTCCACTCAACTTTTCTCCGGTCTCATTCTTGACCCTTAGAACTTCCTCTTTCCATTAAATAGCAACAGCAGCCCTAGAAAACAAATACATAGTAGATAAGAGCCCATACTACCCATCCGCCATCTACTACATACAGCAAAGAACAGAAGGCAGACAGAGCTCACCACAGCTTTTCAGATGGACTCCGAGGCCTAGGACACGGAGGTGAAGCTTTAAGTCCGTGATAGTCTTGTTTTCTTCTCTTTATACATGCAGCTGGCCAATCACTGATATATTTATGCATTTACTGAGCATACAGAGAGTGTCAGCAGTGTGCCAGACTGAGATAAGCCTTGTAGATTAAGAGAGAGGTAAAATAGTGTCCTTGCTCTCAACACACTCTCAGACCTGTGGGGGAGATAGTTCTGAGGGCACACAGAGGGTGGCCTGGAGGAGAAGCTAGGTGGGAGAGACTGGGCTGTGCTGGGGCAGGGCTATCTGGAAAAGCAACCCTGGAGCAGTGCGTTGAAAGATAAGCAGATGTGAGGCAGACAAGGGTGGTAGAGGGAGGTAATCCTAGGTAGGGGAGCAGGGCAGGTGTGACAGTGCAGGTTGGGTAGAGGTGTGAGATGGCCTGGGGCCCCTCAGGTTGAAGGCCATTGGAGGACTAAGCACAGCATGAAGAAGGTGGAGAGAAGGGAGGCTGCAGGGCGGGTGGGTGTTGTTAGTGTGGAGTTGTGTTCCTCATGTGGGCTTTCTAGGACTGCTGTAACAAAGCACCACAAGCCAGGTGGGAGAGGGGAGGCCTTACAGGAACAGAAAGCAGCTCTGGTGGTGGGTAGAGTACATGCCCAGCTGCTAACTCCAAGGTTAGAGGTTCGAGTCCACTGGAGGCTCTGTGGGAGAAAGAAAGGCAGTCTCTTCTGGTAAAGATTTATACCCTTGGAAACCTGAGTCTGAGTACGTTAGGCTTAGAAGAACAGAAATGTGTCAATGCTAGAGTTCTAGCAGGTGAGCAGCTGGAATTCAGGGTGTCAGCTGGACCATGTACTCTCCAGAGCCCTCAGAAGGATCTCTCTCTGTTTCTGTTAGCCCTCCCAGCATTCCTCGGCTTGCAATTGCAACACCACTTGCTTGTCACGTGGTTGTTTTCCTCTTTGAGCCTCTTCTTTTTTTTTTTTTAATAAGGACACAACTCAGATGAGATTAGAATCTACCCAATTTCAGCTCTTAGTCAGGCTTCCCTAGAGAAATAGAAACAGTGATGTCTATCTGTTTACTTTATATTTCAGAAATTTTAAATAACATGGGAGGAGACTGTCCATCTTTCTCCGTGAAGGAGCTAGTAGATTCAAACCACAATCCTTTGGATTGGCAGCACAACTCCTTCCCCACTAGGCTACCAGACAGACAGAAAGAGAGAGATATAGATGTAGACATAGACATAGAGACAGAGATATAAATGACAGTGAAACTAGTGACAGCCAGAACGCAACAAAGCTGCCTTGTGTTTCTGGATCTTGTAAATTTTCTGCCCTTAACAAGGTTTAGCATTACCACTTCCTATCACTCTATTAGTGGAAGATATTTGAGTTTTCTTTCTCTGACAGGTTTTTGCCTTATACAGCCACTGTTAGCCTTTTGCATCTATCTGTCTATATATAATTATCTATCTATCTATCTATCTATCTATCTATCTATCTATCATCTATCTATCTATATCTATCCATCTATCATAGAGAAAGAAAGAGCCCTGGTGGTGTCATGCATTACGTGTTGTGCTGCTAACTGCAAGGTCGGCCCATCAAGTCCACCAGTCACAGGACAAATAGGGAGTCTCCTAAAAAGCTTTAAAGACTGACACCCTCAGAAATCTGATGACAATCACTGTCAGTCGGTGAGTTTTGTGTTTCGGTTATATATGTATGCATGGACACGTGTGTGTGTGGGGGGGTTGTTGCTGTTAGGTGCCATCGAGTCGACTATGAACCTCATAGCAACCTTATGAACAATAGATGTGAACCTTGCACTGTCCTGTGCCATCCTCACAATCTCTGTCATGCTCACGTTCCCTGTTGTAGTCACTGTGTTAACTCATCTCATTGAGGGTCTTCCTCTCTTTCACTGACCCTCTACCTTTTTCAGCAAGACGCCTTTTCTCAAAAATTGGCCTCTCCTGAAAACACTGTGTATGACAAAATTTCACCAATCTCGCCTGTAAGGAACACTCTGATTGTACTTCTTACAAGAGAGATTTGTTTGTTCTTCAGTAATCCACGAATTTTTAAAACTCTTCGTCAACAACACCAGAATATCAGTTCTTCTTCAGTCTTCCTATTCATTGTCCAACTTTCAGATGCATAAGAATTAATTGAAAATACGATGACTTGGATCAGGTGCACTTTAGTCTTTAAACTGACGTCATTGCTCGTTAGCACTTTAAAGATTTCCCCAATGCAACACGTCTTCTGATTTTTTTCACTACTGCTATCATGGATGCTAATTATGAATCCATGTAAAATGAAAGTGTTGACAACTTTAATCTTTTCTCCATCTATCAAGATGTTGCCTATTTGTCCACGGGTGACGAGGTTTTTTTTCTTGATTTTGAGATGGAACCCATATAACAGGCTGTAGTCTTTGATCTGCAGTAATTGCTTCCAATTTTCTTCACTTTCTGCAAGCATGGTTATGTCATGTACACACACATACATATATACTATAGCAAGAGCAGCACTAGAAACATAATGCATAATAAGAGACCGTGCGAACCCAGCCCCCTATTTTCCTACCAAGGAGCAGTAGGCAAACAGATCTTTATCACAGCTCTTTAGGCTACCGTTGAGCATATGGATCCTAAAGCCTCAGGGACATAGGAAAGTTAAATCTGATACATGCAAAGCCGTGGTGGCACAGTCCACTGGGAGCTGTCCTCCTAACATAAAGACAGCACCCCTCTGGTGGTCTGAGTTCCTCAGAAGATCTGTGCAAGAAAGATGGGCCACCTCCTCCCATGTGATTTACAGCCTCTGAAAACCCACTGGAGGGTCAGTGCCAGAGACCGATTTATCTCAGGGACTAGTTTATGTGGATGTAGGGCTGAGGATAGCAAATGAAAACTACACAGGGCAGATGGCAGGATAGAGACTTCTCAGCTTTTGTCAAAGGATCCAGAGGTCAAGTGATGGGAAGGGAGCAGGGTGGGGGAGAGACAGAGAACTAGTTTTGCCAAAATACTTGTTTTTATAGTTTGGAAGTCGGTACATCCTAAGGAACACTCCCTGCCCTTTAAACTTGATTGATCACAGTAGAGAACAGTAACTAGTCTAAGGTTGGGCCAAACCACCAAAATCACAAGCTAGCTAAGTTGACACATACGTCGAAACATCACAGATCTCAAGTTCACAAACTCAAATACCCTATTTCCAAACAAGGCCACATTCAAAAGTATCAGGGGTCAGAGCGTCAACATAGTGAGGGACATGATTCAATCTCTAACGCTTGCAAAAGAGTTGTAGGGACTTCTGGGCACAGTGAAGGAGTCAAGCTTGGGCAAACTACAGTGGGGACTGTTCCAGGGAAAGAAGAGTTTAATTCGTGGTAGATGTTCTCCAACATGAGAAAGAACTTCTTGTTTCAGGAGGCAAGGTGATAGGGAATGTGATTGTCAAGGTTACCACCTGGACTCAGTGACTCAAAGGCGAAGGGTCTCCAACCTTTGGGCAGCTAAATGGATCTTTAGTTTGGGCCTAAGGGAGGAGACATGAGAGATTCTTATTATGCTGGTTAGGGAGCTCTGGTGGCCTAACGTGTAAGGAGCTGTACTGCCAACTCAAAGACAAGTGGTTCAGATCCATCAAGGGAGAAAAATGGGCAATCTCCTCTTGAGTGATTTACAACCTCTGAAAACCTGCCGGAAGGTCAGCTATGATTGGTTCTGACTTGACAGCAATGAATTGCTGAGTTGTGGTTATGTTCAGTGGGTACTGGTGTCAGTGTTGGTGGGAAGGCATTTTGGTACCCAGCTGCACATTTCAAAAGCCACAAGCCCCAAAATGCTCAGACACTTTGAGGCAATGAAACAAACAAATTCCAAAAATTAAAATAAATAATAAAAAATGATCGTTTGCTTTCAACTAGAGAGGAAACAGGAAAGCCATTGCGTCTGACATTTTGCCCAATTGAAGATTTAGGAGAAGTTTGGGGCTATCAAGAAACTTATTGGAAAGAAAGAGACTCAAGCTTGACTTAGAATACCTGACTCAGACCCTGGTTTCCTCGCTCACCATCTGTGGGGTTTTTTAAAACGTGCTTAACATCCCTGAACCTGGTTCCTCATCTGTAAACCAGATGACCTGAACTGCTTGGCTTATTGTTCCACTGGGATGCAGGAACCAAATAAGAAAGAGCAGGTGTTTGCACGTCAGAGGTGCGCCGTTTCTCGGAGGCCCCTCGGCTGGTGCTGACATGGGTTGTACAGTGATGGCTGGAATTGGCTTGCAGAGCAGAGGTGGGATAGAGAATAGAGGAAAGCGTAGGAGTCGAGCTCTGATGCCAAGGCTTGAACACGAGGGAGAAATGACCACAAGTCTCGGGTAGTGTTAGCAGAAACTGACATGAAGGCTGTTCCTAAGAGTCTAGCTTGAGATCCCCGAGGATGACAAAGATGCCCTGTGCGACTCTGACCCCTTCCTAATGAAGACTGTACCTGGGCTCTGTCACTGTGAGCAAATGTTCACCGAGAGTTAGTGCCATGCCAACCAACCCCAGGAACACTGACTGTGGGCAGGAAAGCCTGAATGGGAGTGCCAGCTCTGCTTTGCATGGTCTGCACAGCCCGCTGTGCTGGTCTCCTCACTACGAACCTGAAACAATACCAGCCTTCCCTCACGGGGGGGTTGGGGGGTGGGCGGAACTGAGTGCAAAGAGCTGCAACAGTGAGTGCAAACATACCAACAATGGTGAGGACGGTGCAGGTCATCCATGTGTTTGAGGACTCAATGGCAACCACCATCAACAGCAACCTGGAGGATAAGTGGAAGAGCCACAAAATGTAAGGAGCTGAAGGAAAACTCCTTTCTCGCACTGCCCTTCCCCATGCAGGCAGCTGGAAACGTGGTGCTGTCTGTACAAAAATGTACAATTGTTCCCATCAATTCTGGGTCTGTGGGGTCCCCCCATGCGCCTGAGGCACTTTGAATTTCACCAGCTTCAGCTGCCCAGTGTGCCTGTAAAAGCTAAGAATACCTTATAAAATTGCAGTAAGGTTTTACGAGCCCTCTCTCCCAGGGCCCTGGTCTTGGGGCTGTGAATCATAGCAGCGTCTGGAACTGGGGCTCACGAGCAGATGGGATGAGTGAGGCAGCTTCCTGGAGTTTCTGAAGCAGCAGGAGTGAGCTGCCTTGAAAGGGTCATAGCTTTGGATGAAGTAGGCTGCCTCTCATGTCCCCTCAGTTGGGCCATTCAGCTTGGGTCTGGAGCCAGGAAGAGCAAAGAAAAGGAATGCGCAGGAAAAGATAGAGTGGTGCAATACAAGAGGATGGAGTCAAACAACCTATTGATTAGCTCCTATTTCTTTGCTTCCGAATACTGCAATTAGTGCAGCTCGTTGCATTTGTCTGACTCTTAGTTGCCTCTTCTTTAACATGGGATATTAATATTGCTAAGTTTAGAGTTATTTTGAGGTTGAGTTCAACTCAATAAACTCAATTCAGAGCTGTTGAGTTGGTACTTACTCGTTGCTGACTCTCCAGAAGGTTTTAAGAGGCTGTAAATCATTTATGTAAGGAGAGTGCCCATCTTCCTTGGAGCAGCTGATGGATTTGAACTACTTTAGTTTGGCAGCGAAACCCTCTACCCACTAGGTCACCAGAGTTCCCTAAGAGATGAAAAGAAATCTCTGGGTGGACTTGAACCTTTAAACTTTTAGTCAGCAGATAAGTCTGTTAATCATTGGCCACTCAGAAACTCTTAATGAGTGTTATTTACTAAGCACTGTAAAAAAATTATTATTATTTGTCTGGTTTTTTTAATGGTTTAAAGGTCTCAACAAAAAATATAGAATAATTATAACAATTATGCTCTCCTCCCCCAGTGTAAAATAGTATTCATTAAAAGTCCATGGGTTAATAATGGTTAACACCTTTAGTTGTTGACTAAAACACCAGAGGTTCAAATCCACTCAGGAGTGCCTTGGAAGAAAGGCCTGGCAATATACTGATGAATGATTAGCCATTGGAAACCCTAACGGCCACAGTTCTACGCTCATACACAGTGAGTGGCCATGAGCCCAGGTCAACTTGAGAGTAGCAGTTAGCTTAAGTTTTTAATATTTGATGCATTGAATGAATAAATGAATGTGCAAACAACAAAAAAAGGATAAAAGCATAAAAAAGAAAAGAAAGAACTCAAAACTAGCTGTCATACGTCACCGCCTCCACAAAATTTCTCTTATTCGCTGTTATTTCTTGTTTCTTCAGCCACAGATTAAGGTTGGGAGAAGAGTCTATCTTCCAAGTTTCTTCCAGATCTCATATTTGAGGTCATTCCTCAACTCATTCCTTCATCCAGTATATATTAAGCACCTTGCTCTGGTAGCCTAGTGGCAAGAAGCTGCACTGCAATCCGGAAGGTACGTGGTTCGAGGCCACCAGCTGCTCTGCAGGCGAAGGATGGGCAATCTCCTCCTGTGCGATTAACTGCCTCTGAAAACCATCCAGAGTGTCCGCTATGGGTTGGTCCCTACAACTATGGGTCGGCACACAGAAAAACCCCAACAACTTTGTGCAAAGGAGTGTTGCAGGAGCTGTGAACAAAGGAACAAATGCACAAAAGCCTTGTCCTCTTGAAATGTGTTTTCCAGTGGCAGCAGAGGTAAAGCAAACAAATATAAAATGAGAAAATAAACTTTAAATCACTATGTTCTGTGGAGTATAATCAAATCAAAGCCAAACTCATTGCTGTTGCATTGGTTCTGATTCACGGTGGCCCTTCCAATAGGTAACTCTTTACATGAGGAGAATGACTTCATATTTTTCCCATGGAATGGCTGGTGGATTTGAACCCCTGACCTTTCAGTTAGCAGGCTAATATGTGACAGACCACATCCCCAGTGCCCCTGATGTAGAGTAACCCACTAAACCCACTGCTGTCAAATGGTGTTGAAGAAGGTAAAGAAGTGAGTCATGAGCTACCAGGGAGAAGAGCAGCCTAGGAAGAGAAACCAGCAAGTGCAAAGGCCCTGAGTTGGAAGTCTACCTGGTGTGTTACAGCAGGAAGAAACACCTACTTCATCCCCACTTAAAGAGAGGTGAGTAAAAATACTGCCCAGGGAAGGGCTCTAGCTGTAGTTCATCTTCCTTTTCCTACCTGTCCCTCCCTCCTCCTGTTCTCAGCTTCTTTCTGCCCTTACTCAGTCAAGACTTTCCTGCCTGAGAATAAAGCGTACTGAAAAGGGCTGGAATAATACATAGACAGGGAACTGCCAGAAGTTCAAAAAGGATTTAGAAGAGCCCATGGCACCAGGGATATCATTGCTGATGTCAGACGGGTCCTGGCTGAAAGTACAAAATACTAGAAGAATGTCTTATTTGTGCTTTACTGACTATGCAAAGGCATTTGACTGCGTGGAGCAGAACAAGTTGTGGCTGACATTGAGAAGAATGGGAATCCCAGAGCACTTGATTGTGCTTATGAGAAACCTATACTTGGACCAGGAGGCTGTTGTACAAACAGCGTAGGGGGACACGGGGTGGTTTAAAATTGAGAAGGAAGTGTGTCAGAGTTGTATTCTTTCTCCATACCTGTTCAATCTCTATGCTGAGCAAATTATTCGAGAAGCTGGTCTCTATAAAGAAGAGTGTAGCATCAGGATCAGAGGGAGATTCATCAATAACCTGTATTAAGCAGATGATACAACCATAGCTGAAAGTGAGAAGGGCTCGAAGCACTTGTTGCAGAAGATCAAGGAATGTAACCTTCAACTTGGATTGCATCTCAATGTCAAGAAAACAAAAATTCTTACCAATGGACAGATTGGCACCATCATGAGGATAGAGAGGATATTGAAACCATCAACAACTTCATCTTACTTGGTCCACAATAAACACTCTTGGTAACAATAGTCAGGAAATAATTCTGGAGATGCATTGCACTGGGAAAAGTCTGCAGTTAGGGACTGCTCCAAATTACAGAGTAATGATGTCAGTTTAAGAACTAAGGTGCAACTGATTCAGTACATTGTCTTGCTCATCAGTTGAGAACTGGACAGTGAATAACGACGGCAGAAGAAGAATTGATGCTTTTGAGCTGTGGTGTTGGAGAAGAGCACTGAACATCCCATGGACAGCCAAAAGAACAAATAAATATGTCTTGGAGAGAGGGTGCTCTCTGGAGGCAAGAATGATGAGGCTTCGCCTTGCATACTTTGGACATGTTGCTAGGAGGGGCTATTCCTTGCAGAGT
Source organism: Elephantulus edwardii (assembly GCF_000299155.1). Taxonomy (NCBI): domain Eukaryota; kingdom Metazoa; phylum Chordata; class Mammalia; order Macroscelidea; family Macroscelididae; genus Elephantulus; species Elephantulus edwardii. The sequence continues at coordinate 8,154,062 of NW_006399843.1, forward strand.
GACATGATCCAGATTTGCCCTTGGGTTAGGGTGCAGTGACAGCTGGCTCAAGGGATTTCATTTCTCCTGGTCCCGTTTCCGCCTTCTATGTAAGCTGGGAGTTGTGGACTTGAGATCACTAAATTCTGTCTTTCTCACAAGACTATAAAGTTCTAGAAGGATAATCAGGTCAGTGAAGGAGAGGAAGATCCTCAACCAAGTGGATTGACACAGTGACTGCTGCAATGGGCTCTTGTGTGTCAGGAAGTGTGAGGATGGCGCAGGATAGAAAAAGGTTCAGATCTGCTGTTCATAGGGTCACTATCAATTATACTCAACTGGGCAACAGCACCTAACAACAGCAAAACCAAAATGAATGACTCTCATTCAATCTCTCATTATTTTTAAAATTAGATAATTGAAATGTTATCAGTTCTTCAGCTGGGTAGAGATGAAACCCCAAACCTTATGTTGGACAGGGATTAAGGATTAATTATGCAACTTAATCTGAAAGAAAGGAGCAGGTAAGAAGATGGCCAGGGCACAGGCAAGGAAGATTCGTTTCTTTACCTGTTTAGCTGATGTCCTAGAAGTGAGGCTAAGTCATGGTGACCCCATGTGTTCCAGAGGAGAGCTAACTGCTCCTCAGGGATTTCTTGGCTGTAATCGTTACAGAAACAGATGGTCAGAACTTCCTTCTGCAGCAATACTGGGGGAGTTTGAACCACCAACCTTCATGTCAGCAAACTACTTTCTGCCTCGCAGGCAAAGGCAACAGAAAACTGCTCTGGATGATGCTAAATGACAGTGAGGTGCCATCCATTCAGTTCTGTCCTGCGTTGGGAAGAAAACCAGGCTGAACCCCAGCAACTGGTTCCAGATTTGCCCTTAGGTCAGAGTGCAGTGATAGCCGGGTCAAGAGATTTCATTTCTCGTGGGCCCATTCCCCCCTTCTATATGTGTTGTGAGTAGTGAACTTGAGATCACAAAATTCTGTCTTTCTCACAAGACTATAAACTTCTAAAAGGATAATCAGGTATCCTCAGAATCAGTATCACAGTGCCTATGTTTGATGAAATTATCCAAGAAGTGAGGATATGTAAGAAGAACGTGGCATCAGAATTGGAGGAAGACTCATCAACAACCTAGTTATGCGGATGACACAACACTGCTTGCAGAAAGTGAGGGGGACCTGAAGCACTTACTGAAGAAGATCAAAGCCATTATATAATCTTCACAATGGATTACATCTCAACACCTGGAAAACTCAAAATCCTCACACCAGGACCAATAAATGACAATGTACTAAATGGAGGAAAGACTGAAGTTATCAAGAATTTCCTTTTACTTGGATTCATAATCAACACCTATGGAGTCAAAACTTTAAAAGACGTATTGTATGGGGAAAATCTGCTGTCAGAGACCTCATTAAAGTGCTAAAGATCATGTGCCTGATCCAAGCCATGGTATTTTCAGTTGCTTCATATGTATCTAAAAATTAGACAATGAATAAAGAAGACCAAAGAAGACTTGATGCCTTGGAAATTTTATGACGATAGAGAGAAACTCATTAATTATCCCATTGACTGTATAAAGAACAGATAAATCTGTGTTGGAAGAAGGTCAACCAAGGTGCTTCTTAGAGGCAAAGATGGTGGCACTCCGTCTCACATACTTTGTGCATTTTTTCAGGATGCTGGAGGATCAAAGGAGAGGAAGACCCTCCTTGTGACAGGCAGACACACTGACTTCAACAACAGGCATGGTGGGGATAAGGTTTTGATTTGTTGTTCAAAGGGTTGCTCTGAGTTGGAGTTGACCTGACAGCTCCTTAACAGCAACATGTCTGTTGAGGGCTCGGATCTTAAGGAAGGGTCTTCCTTCCAGCCCAGGATCTTTGTAAGAGCAGATTTTTTCAGCAGAGGGCCCAAGCCAGAGTCTTTGCCTATTCTGGTCTCAGACGTCTTGCTTGACTGAAAATTGACCCCTTCAGCCCAAGGAAGCTTCCCCCATGGGGAGTTAATGGGAAAAGTCAGTTTGTTTACTTTTCATTAGCTTCCATTAAGTGGAGAGCCTGTTGGGGGAGAGTATGATAGGAGCTAGTCAGAAGGGTAAATAGGCCAGGGTCCACCCTCTTAAGCCAATTCACCTCTTTTCTCTCAACCTCAGCTCACATGCAAAGTCAACTCATTAACATCTAGCTGGAACCTCATAGCTAATCCTCCAGTGGGTTTTCTGCAGCTGTTAATGTCACTGGAGGAGATGGTCCATCTTTCTCCCTCAGAGCAGCTGTTGGATTTGAATTGCCAGAGAGGCATCACCTTTGGGAATGCAGCACACCAGCCTAAGAACTAGGCCACCAAAGCTCCCTCAGTTAACACCATAGTACACAAATCTCTCCCATTCTCTGGTCCTGGGAGTCTTCAGCCTTGCTTGGCTCTTACCTGGGGTGAGTCGCCCTAACGAAGATCACCTATGCTCCCACATCCTCCGGAGGGAGGCCCCGCAGCTGAGTGAAGGTTACTGATCTGTGGACAGTGATTGTAAAGTAGCCGCTGGTTCTCCATGGAAGAGTGAGGGGAGGGGAGTGGTGATGATGGAGGAGGTGGCCCAAGGGGTCTCTGGGAACCTGCAATGACTTTTGATTCCTGACACTCACAGGACTCCTGGGCAGAAGGAAGGAGTCTTGCCCCATTTTTTCTCATTGGTTGGTGAGGTGGGGCAGGGAGGGAAACCAGGAAGTGGAGTATGTGTCCAAAGTCCAAAGGCTCCCAATACCTTTTCTATCAAGGAACAGAGGCATCTTTAACTGACCAGAACCTGACATTTCAGGCTAGTGCGCCAAGTGAAGTAAGTGCCTTCCCGTGGGAAACAAGCTCCACATGACTGGTCCACATCCAAGCGGAAAAAGTGCCTGAGCTGTTGACTTCAAAAGTAATGAGTGAGGAAAAAAAAATACTGGGACCTAGCTTTAGCACCTTATTACATATCTGGTGGCAATGCTCAGAGAGAACTGCATTAACTCAAAGACTACACTTCTCTGGCAGTTCAAATCCACCCACAGCTTAAAGAGACAAAGATGGGCAATCTCTTCCCAAGTTATTTACAGCCTCTGAGAACCTGCTGCTGGAGGGCCAGCTATGAATCAGTTCTGATTCCACAGCAGAGTTAGTTAGCTATCCAGTCCTGTGCAAAGAAAGAAAAAAAAGATTCCTAAGACCTCATTCCTCTCTCTAAGAAGGTTTTGAGTTTTGAGGTGTTTGAGCTACAAGTTGTGAGAGTTCTGAGGAGTTCTGTGTTGACTCACTCAGAAAGGAGGATGTTTAGGGACCAGGATAATGCCTGGATGGCACAAAGGGTTGATAAGCTTGGTTGCTGACTGGAAATCCAAGTCTACTCTGTAAAACAACAACAACAACAAAACCCACCCAAAACAACACATAAAACAAACCAAACTCTATAGGGAGCTCTGGTTGCCTCATCCACAGGGAGTTACACTCCTAACCAACCCAAAGGCAATTTGCCTCAAAACGCAGGCCTCATGATCAGCTTTGGAAAAACCAGCCACTGAAAACCATAAGGAGATGACCCGCATGAGATCACCATGAGTTAATTTTCAATCAAATGACAACAAGTGGGTTTGGGGTGTGTGTGTGTGTGTGTGTGTGTGTGTGTGTACATACATCAGAGTAAGTGACAGGATTATGTGAAAAAAGCACATATGAAAATACTTTGGAAACACAAAGCACTAACAAAAGTTAGCTATCACTTGGTGTGTTAATTCAAAGAGCCCTGGACTCCCTGGAAGGGGACTTAGTTGTGCAGTGGATGAAGAACTGGGCTACTAAGTAAACATTTGGTGGTTCTAAATCCATCTGTCATGCTCCAGGAGAAAGATGAGTCAGTCTACTTCTATAAAGAAGCCCTAAGGGACCATTTGGTTTTGTCCCATACAGTCACTGTGTGTCAGATCACCTCATCCAGGGGCACTGAATGTTGATGAGTGAGAGTGCCTAGTGGATCAAAGTGCCTGGTTGCCAGCAAAAGACGGGCAGTTGTAACTTGCCAGCCAATTCACAGAGAGAGAGACATGGCACATCTGTGAAGATTTACAGCCTCAGAAACCATATGGGGCAGTTGTGCTTTGTCTTACAGGGTCGCTAAGCGTCAGAATCAACTGATAGCAGTGGGTCTTAATATTAAGTGGGCCCTAATAAATGCTACCTTATTAAATAACACTTTGAATCAAGATTTATGATTCAAAAAGGAATTTTCTACCCTGCCAATGGACGTTGACCATAAGCTCTGTCTTAAAAGTGTCATTAAGGCTTAGAAAAGAGGCTGGGTTTGAACATCCTCTGTGGGGCCTCCAATACCAGTGTACCCCAAGGCTACTTTAGGTCCCAAGACCAAAGACAGATGGCTTAACTTCTACAGGACTTGCTTTCAAAACAGAGAAAATGCTGGAATAAAGTGATTTTTTAGCTCTGACATATGCAATTCACTGACGTACACATCCTGGTTATATTCTGCCACTCCCTCCTTCCCTGTGGGATCTATATTTAACTTACTGAACCTTTTCTTTGCTACTCTTCTCTTTCTTACTTCTATCCCAGCAACCCCTAAATACTTCAGAGCTCCAAGGTTTGACAAGTGCAATCCATGTCCTTCTGGGAGAGGTCTCCTGGGAATATTTTAAGTGGCTGGGTTGAGGGTGGGGGGTTAAGGATCTCGTGTATTTTTGGTACCAGAGATAATCAGATAATTGTGCAATTAGCAGTAATTTTATCGCTCTTGTAATTTCCTTTCAACAAGAGCTCCCTATAACATATATATCTATCCTTTTCCCTCACTTCTTCCCTTGTTGTTGTTTTGTCTGGAGTGTCTGTCATCAGGAATTTGGTCTGACGCCCACACATTCGGAGAGGAAGTAGCGGGGGAGGGAAGGGAGGCTGTGGGAGGCAGAACCCCTGGGGGAGAGAACCCGCGGAGCCCAGGCTCTGCTTAGCGCCCCCGCGGTGCCCAGCCTGCGGAGAGGACGGGCTCCAGAGAGCCGCTGCTGTCTCTGACTGCCCCCCACCTGTACCCTAGACCACCAGAGAGGGACACTCAGGAAGCACCCCAGAGGCCGGGAGGGTACAGCTGAGCTCATCCAACAGACTAGGGAATGGCAGAGAGGCCTTCGTGGTCCACGTCGCAGTTGAGGTGACGGGGGCGGGGGTACAGCGGCCACTCTCCGAGGTTCCCCCGGCCCAGGAGTCCCTTCTACGTGGGCAGTGGCACAGAGTGGACACTCCCTGGCCAGTCCCCCCCACTCCAAGGCCTTGTGCTAGGTAATTACCAAGCCAATTCCCGGCGATTTCCTCTCCTCCCCCCGGGCAGTGCCTGCTGCGTGTTCCCTGATTCGGGCCCCGGCTGTGCAATCAGCAGCAGGTAACCTGCGGGGACCCGTAATTGCTCTGGAGTTGCCCAGGACTTTGCAAGGTAAGCACGCCGCGCGTCCTGCCGGCCCGGTGCGCGCCCGCGCCGTGCGCTCTCCCTCCGCGCACAGGGGGACCTGCGCAGGCCAGGGCCGCGGGGGGCCGCGGGGGCGAGGTGGGGCGAGATCAGCTCGGCAAGCTGAGACAGCACCTCTGCTTAATAGGGCTAGGGGAAGGGAGATGTCAGAGGGGAAGGAAAGGAGGAGGTGAGAAGAGGCAACTTGTGGCAAGAGAGGGGCCACCTGGTCGTGTTCCCAAGAAAGGGGAACTTGGGATCCTCCTGCCCCTTCCTTCCGGTGGAGAGGCGCCTTATTGATGAGCCTTGTCATCATTCTTCAAGTGTAATTTTTTTAAATTGCAAAAATCTTACAGAGCTATTAACCTCAAAAGAGTTTAACATATGGCTGACCGAGTCTCCCTCTTACCCTAATTATAAGGCTTGCAGTAATGGGGCTGTCTTTTAAGTTACAGCTGCTGCGCTTTTGGCTTTCGCTAACATTACATCCTATTAAAGAGCTACATTAAATGCATGCAAATTGCCAGAGCGACCAAGCTTTCCCGACCAATGAGGGGGACGGATTGCAGCCGAGGCGGCGATATCGGGGGTCAGACTCACCCTGCTGTGAGCACCATATGATCTATCAATCAAACTCCTCTCATTAATTAACTAATTCATTAAATATCTTTATATATGAAGGCCCGGCCAGGCGGAACATTGTGTTGACAGGGACGTCCCATCAGCACTTAGCGCAGCTCCTCCCCTTTGGTACAAATCACCTGGTGACTAAGATAGGTCAGCTTCTCAGTGTCGACCAGGGACAGAAGCAACAACTGGGCCTCCTTTCACCTGTCCAGCTCTCACTGGAGCAGTGCTGCAAAGATCGGGGTGTGGGTCTGGTGCCCCAGTATGCCTCCCAGCTGCCAGAGGGCACCAGCTGGACTGGGTCCCGTGCGTCCTCTAGTCCTGGCCCTCGTACCTGTTTCCACACATGACAAGTTTTTGGTTTTTTTTAAGTGTTGTGGCATGAAAGCATGCGGGATTCAACTAGATTCCTCTCAGCAGGACCTCAGCATCATCAAGGCTTTATTTTGCAGTCTGGAAGACGGGTCACTCCCAGGAGAAGAGGACAATGATGTAAGCAGATTACAACTCTGGAGAGGTGTCAGGAAGGAGCAACGGTTTAATGGTAGTAGGAGAATGGGAGGAGAAAGAACTTTTCAGGTTCAAAACTGGCACTCCAGGCTTTGAAGAAAACCTTGCATTAAGGAGTATGGACCTGCCACTCTATGAATAATAGGAGTTTTGGAATAACAGCTTCTGTCACACAAAGTTAAGCATTTGAACCCACCCAGAAGTTGTGCAAGAGGAAGAGCTGGCAATTGGCTCCCCTAAAATTTACATCTTAGAAAACCCTATGGGGGCAGTTCTTCTCCATCACATTGGGTCATATGAATTGGAATTGACTTGATGGCACCCAACAGCAACAATAAAAGTATAGATAATTGGCTTCCCTTGCTTGTTTTGTTTCAAGGATGAAAGATCAATAGTTGTTGAGCAATTATTATTTGTAATGGCTTTCTTATGTCATTTGCTCAAAGAATGTGGTATCATTTGGGAAAGGAAATCCCATTTGACCTATCAATCCTCCTTCTGGGTGAATATCCCAGAGAATAAGAGCTGTTGCATGAGCAGTATTGTACACTATGTTCATTGGAGCATTATACACAGTTGCAAAGAGATGCAAACAACCCAAGTGTCCATCAAAAGATGTGTGAAGAAACTAGAATTCATTCACACAAAGGAGTACTATGTAACCTTAAAGAACAATAAAGCAAACACTGCATAATGTGAATGCATCTAGAGGACATTATACCAAGCAAAGCATATCAATAAAAAAGGAATTTATGTATAAGATCACTATTATAAGCAGGTAAGGAAAGATTCACATGCAGAATCACTCTTGAACAGATGAAAAGGACAAGAGAGGATTAAAAATTTTTGAATAGGTAAGATGGGTCAAGAGAAAGGAAATATGCAACATGGGATTGATTAGACCTTATAATTAATTACATTAACCAATTATTCTTAATGTTGTAAAACAAGATGTGTATAGATGATTAAATGAAATTGTAATTACAATGTTACAAATGAATAAATTAAAACAAAACCGAAGAAAACAGTAGCATGAGAATTGGAGGAAGTTGTTGACACTTTATGTTATGCAGGTGACAAAATCTTGCTGCAGAAACGGAAGAAAACTTGAATCACTTATTGAAGATCAAAGACCACAGCCTTCAGTATAATTTACAACTCAATATCAAGAAAACAAAGTATTTCACAACAGGAAAAATAAGCAACATCATGTATTTTACTTTACTTGGATCCACAATAAATATCCATGATATGACAGTCAAGAAATCAAAAGGTATGTTGCATTGGGAAAATCCACTATCAAAGATCTCTTTAAAGTGCTCAAGAGCAAAGGTGTCAGTTTAAAGACCAAGCCATGATATCTTCATTTGCTTCATAGACAAGAAAAAGTTGGACAATTAATAAGGAAAACCACTGAAGAATTAGTGCCTTTGAATTGTGTTGGCCAAGAGCTTCGAATATTCCAAGGATTTACACAAGAACAAATAAGTCTTTTTTGAGCGGTGAGTGTAACCAGGGTGCTCTTTGGAGGGAAGGATGGTGAAACTTCATCTTACATGCTTTGGACATGTTGTCTGGAATCACCAGTTCATAGAAAAAGACAGTATGTGCTGAAAAGTATAGGATCAGTGAAAGAGGGGAAGACTCTCAATGAGAGGCATTGCAACAATATCCAACATTTTGATCTTTTGTTGATAGAGTTCCTATGAGTGCAAATTGACATGAGGGAACTGGACAGCAACAACAGCACAGCTTTGATGTAATTTTAATTCTGAGCTACAGAAGAATAGACAGAGCTTCAGAGAAGATAAGTAATTTATTTACCTAAGGTCAAATTGTGAAATCTGAATTCAGACTTGGGCTTTCTGTATTCAACAATAGCTAGTGCTACTACTTACTGCAATGTGTCATCACCATTTTTTTTTTTTTAAGAAAAGGTGCTTGGAAGATGAAGAGTTATGTCTCTCTCCTTGGATATTTGTTCCTTCTCTTTGCTCATTCAGTTGTCTTTCTTTCCTTGTTTTATACCAGCTGCTTTCACCTCTGGCATGGGATGTGATCTTAGCTTTGTGTTTGGGAAGATGGGTACCACAGCACACCCCTGATAAAGGCTTCTGTATCAGTACTTGCAGTGAGTTGGAGTGATTTTTTTTTTTTGGTATCGAGCACTTGGGATGGGCAAAGCCCATTGTCTCATAACCCTGGTCCTTCAATACCTGGGCCCCAGGCAGATCCAGGAGAGTAGTTTCTACTAGGCTCTGACCTCTGCCAGAGAGGGCAGTTATGGGTGAAGACTTCAGTCAAAATGCAGAAGATCAATGCAAATGTTAGCTTTGGCATCTGCCATTCAACACATGTAAATTCTTAATCCAGCTAAGTGAAGTGGAATGTGCAGGCAAAGCCTAGGAATTCCTGGGAAAACAAGTGCCAAATCTTTTTATACCCCTTTTGTCTTCCTCTCTCTCCATCTCACTCTCGATCACTTCCTGAGATGTGGGGCTAATGGCCTTTGACTGTTAGCATTCATTATTTTGGGTATCAGCTTCACCAAGGACCTTGTCATAGGTCAGTTTCTCTAGAGGAGCAAAACCAATGGTGTGTGTGTGTGTGTTCAAAAGAAGTTTGGAGGCTGGCAAGTCCCAAATCTGTAAGTAAGGCTGTGGGTGTCTCCTAACTTATGTGGTTGCAGGGCTGATGAATTAAAAGTCTACTGGTTAAAAAGCAGGCTGTTGGCTCCTGTCCCAAGTTCTGTAGATGAGAGAACGACAAAGAGGATGCCAGAACATCTTTATATCCTATATTCATATATAGGTACAGATACCTATTAATCTTGATCTCTTCTCTATCTCTGTCTCTGTCATCTATATATCTATCTCCTCGACTAGGTGTACTGACACAGTGCAAAGGGCTTGACTTGTGTCAGAGATTGTGAGGTTGTCCAGATCTGTTGTTCATAGAGTACTGATTCATACTAGACTCAACATCTAACAGCAATGCCGTATGTGTGTGTATCTATCTATCTATCTATCTATCTATCTATCTATCTATCTATCTATCTATCTATCTCTCTATCTCTCTATCTATCTATATATCTCTCTCTATATATAGATATATATATATCACTTAACAACAATGCTGGATGTGTGTACACATTGTTATTGTGGTTGTGGACCGTCAGATTGGAGCTGACCCATAGCTGACCCTCCAGTGGCTTTTCCGGGACAGTTAATCACATGGGAGGAGACTGCCCATCCTGCTCCTGCAGAGTGGAAAAGGTGCTTTTGAACCATGTGCCTTTGGGATTGCGGTGCAGTTTCTTGCCACTGTTGTTGTTGTTGTTGTTGTTATGTGCCATCGAGTCTCCTGCGACTCATAGCGACCCTATGTACAACAGCCCTAAACTCCGCTCTGTCCTGTGCCAATCACACTGTCTCTGACACTCCCATCCCAATTATCCCAGTCACTGAATCAATCCACCTCATAGAGGGCCTTCCTCTCCTGCTAGGCCATCATATATATAATGCAAGTCATACCTCCAAGAAGCTCCACCTGCAGCTGATAGGCTGCTCACATCAGTGGTGGGAGATTGCTTAAGATCTGCTAAACCACTGAGACTCATGGCTTAGCCAAGTTGACATGTAACCTTCACCATCACAGGCTTCTTTAGCTTCCTCTGGCCCCCTTGGTTCCCAAGAACAGTTTTGGAATGGGGCATGCTGTGCTAATGGGGGTTAATGGCAACCTTGGAGTCAATTTTCCCTCCCAGAAGAAAATTGTCCCGGCTTAGGCTGCACAGACTGTAATAGTGAAAATGGCTCTAGATTTGAAAAATTGGCACGTTGTAGCCCAACAAGGCAATTTTTGAATTGTTCCATGCAGCTGTGCGCCTCCAGAGGCCATGCTGCTTGCGTCCTAAAGTCATGAGTAGAGAGCGCTTTCCAGCCAAAACCAGCTCAGAGGCAGTTTCTAATTCTTCCCTTCTAGCTACGATTTGCCAATTCTGTCTTTCTTTTTGTTTTATTGACCAACTCCCAAACCCTTGCAGCTTTGGCTTGTGCTTTAGAAGCTGCTAGAGCTGTTGGGCAAGGAGCAGCCGTCATGGCTCTCTGCAGGTCTGAGACTAGAGGCCTGGGAGGAGGGTCCTCTGAAGACCAGGAGTCTGTACACAGGTGGTACATGAAGGGCCGAAGCAGCCTGGGAAGCTGCGACTTGGCCAATGTCAGCTCTGGGCAGCAGGAAGGACCTCGCCAAGACACAAGGAAGAGGTCCCAGAAGACCGATGTCTGTAAATCACTGATCATGGCGAACTCCTGATTCTGAGGAGCTGCGTTTATGTTAGCAGATAGGACCCCTGATTTAGTAAACATTAAAAATACAACATGAGGCATCTAAAGAATGGAAATATCTGACATGTATTCCAAATACTTGTTATATACCGTCAAGTTGGAACCCACCCAGAGCTGACCTTCATGCGGGTTTTCCGAGGCAGTTAGTTAATCTCGTGGGAGGAGATTGCCTATCCTTCTCCCTCAGAGAAGCTGGTGGATTCAAACTGCATGCCTCACTAGGATCTCAGAATGTGAGAACTGCCGGGCCACTTAGTAATGTCCTTGTTGTAAAGGCGGGGAGAAGGTTGGTGAAGAAGAACGTGGTTTCCTGGTGGAGGCTATTGGTCCAGGGGACCAGGGAAGCCTGCTCTCTTTCTGCCTTTTGAAACCACAACCCTTTTCAATCAGTTCAATTCCTTGTTTGTGAGTTCCCTTAATGGCAGGTCTTATTTGTTGATGCAAGAGAAGAAATAAGTCATGTGTTGAAATGGAATATGGAACAAGTGCTGAACAGGTACACACTCCACAGCAGTCCAGTGTCTTCCACACCAGGTTCCCCCTGTGGTGTCCAGGATGTGCGTGGACTATCTCATCCCCCTACTCCCTCAGGAGAAAGTTCTGCACCTCACTATAGCCTACAGTGAGCCAGGATGTAAACTCTGCCTTTTTCTCCAGTCTCAGGACTCAGGACCACTAACCCTCCTTCTCATCACAGTCATTCACCACCCTATCCTCACCCAATCTTGTGGCATTGTTTTCGCTTTCCCAAGTGCATCCTGCCTTTGTTCACCTGTGAGCCTTTGCACATGTATTATTCCCTCCACCTAGCAATCTCGCTCTATGCCAACCTGTCTCTCTCCTTCCCTCTGAAAGTTAACAGCCTGCAAAACACACATCCATGTGTGTGCAAAAAAAAAATTTATCTTCGGTTTCTGGAAGTTTATGTCCTCTCTTTACCTGGCTAACCCTGAACCATCCATCAGTCTTGGCTACTGATACACTGGTTATTCTTCAAGCAGTCCCACAATCTAGATGAGATGCCTTATCTCTGGGTTCTGAGAGCACACTAGGCTTCTTCTATGTTGTCATTTGTCCTTCTCTAGTTCAGTGACCTGAAGGCTGAATTCTCCCATTAGAATGGAAACTCCATGAGAACAGGGCCTGTGTTACATGCATACCATTTTATGCTCCTCATTATACAGACTGACTTAGAATTGTCACTTCATGAATAAAACTCACTGTTACAGAGTTGATTCACCCTTAGCAGTGACTCTGTAGCACAGATTTGAATGCTTATAGGGCTTCCAGGGGAGCTCTGGTGGCCTAGTGGTAAGACGATGTGCTACAATCCTGAAGACATGCAGTTCAAATCCACTAGCTGCTCTGTGGGAGAAAGATGGGCAATCTCCTCCTGTGCAATTAACTGCCGCCAAAAACCCACTGGAGGGTCAGCTATGGGTCAGTTCTGACTCAACGGTACATAGTAATAACAACAGGGCTTCCAAGGCTGTAAATCGTTATTGAAGCAGATCACCTTACCTTCCTCTGGTGGAGTGGCGGGTGGATTTGAACTGTCAGCCTTTTGGTTAGCAGTCAAACGCTTTAACCATAGCACCACCAGGGCTCATAGCTATATGCCCATGAATAGTTGAATGAATGATATAAAAATGCTGCTGCTTCTACTACTATGCCAAATTATCAGAGCTGACCTTTACTGAGTGTTTTATTACGTGCCAGGAGCAGTACTAAGAGCTTTATGTACATCATCTTGTTTATATTCTTGTGTGAGTTGAATGAGGCAGGAAACCATGAGTCTAATCCTGGCTTTGCCACCAGCTGACTGTGACTGTCGACCATTTATATGGCTTTCTCACTTTAAGGATGAAGGAAAGAGAAGGAAACCGACTGGACTTAATTCCACAGTTCTTTTTCTAGTCAAAGAGGGAATCACGAGTCAGTCTAGCGAAGCCTAAGGGGAATAAACCCTCGGAATTGAGAGAACCACCTGACTTTAAGGGTCGGCTTTCTAGTCTGGGAGCAGGAGGCGGGGGATAGGCGGAGAGGCTGGGAAGGGCAGCGGGTTGCTCTCCCATGCTGTGGCAGAGCTTCCAAATAGAGCAGCCCACTGATAGCTGAGTCATTAACGCTGGTCTCCTCGCCATAACCTCAGGCATTGTCTGATTTAAGTGTAAGAACTTGTTTGGTGGATTTTGCCTTCTATAGAAATCCCCCCAAGAGTGAAGTGCTGCATTCAGCCAGGAGAGCACGGGCCTTTGTGCAACTGATGGCCTGGCCTCGGCTGAATGTGTTTGGAGTTGGTTATCAAAGGGGAGGATAAATTAGAGCGCAGGGCTGAAAAGGGAGGAAGAGGGGGACCTTTCAGAGCAAGCCTGAGCGCTTTGGCAGCTGAGTTGGGGCTGGGCAGCCCCCAGGCAGGCCCTCTTGTCTTTTGGCAGGGCAGTGCAACAGGCAGCGCCCCTGAATAGTGCAAATGGTTAATGCGCCCGCTGCTTACCAAAAGATTAGCAGCTTTAGTTCCTCAGCGAGAGGCGCCTCCAGAGAAAAACCTGGTGAGCCGCTGCTCTGCAAATCAGGCATGGGAGCACAGTTCTACAGCGACACATCCGAGGCTGCCATGAGCGGGATTTGATACAACTAATAGCGCTGTAGGCAGGGCTGTAGGCAGGCTTGGCGATGCTGGCCGAGCCTAAGCACCAGCATCCAGCCAGGCTCCAAGGGAGCAGAGAAGAGCTGAGCTGAAGGATGTTCCCAAGACTGCCTCCAGGGCCTAAAGGGGATTGCTAGGGCCGCCACTGAACGGAACGGTTTCCTGCCCTGCACGCCTTTCCCTTGTAATCCAGTTCAGACATTTGCCCACGTTTTAAGGCTCCTGGCTTTATTGAAGGAGTATGTGGATGAGGCGAATGGTTAAGAGCGCTAAATGGGAGGGTGACTGTTTAAACCCACATAAAAGCATTCAAGTAGAGAGCTCTGGTGACTCAGTGGTAAGGAATTGTCCTGCCAATGCAGAGGTACATGGTTTGAACCCACCAGCTGCTGTGTGGGAGAAAGATGGACAATTTCCTCTCTTGTGATTTAGAATGCCTCTGAAAACCCACTGGAGAGTCAGCGAGGGGTCGGTTCTGACTTGAGGGTACACAACAACAGCAACAACAGAAGCATGCAGAAGAAAGGCCTGATGACTGAAAGGTCAGTCACAAAAATCCTCTGGAACACGCATCCTCCCTGAGGAAGTCACTGTGAATTGGAATGGCATGACTGGGTGGCAACGGCCTGGCTTGGGTTTGCCTTTACTGAGGTGACTTTCTAATGGTTCTGCAGGCCCCTGGGGGCCTCTCTAGCCTTGGAAACAAAACACAAGTGCTTGGAGCCTTCCTTTTAATGGGCTCCCTCCATGGCTCTCCCCTCATCCCCCAAGTCACACAAACAAGCTGGTTCCCAGGTCAGCTTTATGGAGCGAGCTGCTCATTCATGAACATGGAGCTCCCAAAATGAGAGATCCTGGACAATTACCCTTCTCTATGGACTTAGCTTCTGATGTCCAGATTCAGAGGCCAAGCTGGGCACAGCTGTCAGAGCTGAGTCACAAACAGGGCTGTGGAAGACTACATTGCCCAGAGAGCCAACTTTCCCCTGCAAGAACACCGCCATTCTTCAATGGGTTTTTTGCTTTCCCATTAACAATTAACCCTTAATAACACAATCGTAGATGCCTATTGTTTTTCTGGCTGGAAGGAACTTGAGAGATCAAGTGCTAGATCTAGTATCCAAAACCTTTTTTTGGTTGCAGATATTTTTCAGAATTGTCTGTAAGTCGTAGCTCCCCCACCCTAGCAAGACACACACACAGTCACATGCACACGCAGATTCATTTGCAGTTTCAGGAGGTTTATGTCCTCCAGACCTCTATACACGCCTAAACCCAAGTGCACATTTGGATCAGCCAGAAATGTTTATAAAATTCCGAGGTCTGAGACTTACACCCAGAGATTCTGGTTGACTTGGTTCAGGGTGAGGTATGAGTGTCAGTATTTCGCCTAAAACTCCTGAGGGAATTCTGAAGCAACTGGAATGGTGACTTATTTATTGTCCTAGGGGTTTTCAGATCTGAACTGAAGAGTACTGCTGTGGACCTTTCTGTGCTGGGAGAAGCATAAAAAGTTGTGTGCCGGGGCAGATGCCAGAATGGGTTAGCCACCACGAGCAGATTTATCATCTGGCCCACTGTGTTTAAAATCCTTTCCTTCTTTCCTCATCCCTTGAGGGGAGCTTCCTTGGTGTTCACTTAAAATAATTTAAGCACACCACAGTGGGAAGAAAACCTGCTTGCCTTGATGTGCTCCTGTCATTTCAAGGAGCTCAATGAAAATTTCGTTTCGGTGTTCTCTCAATGCCACTTCAGTGTAGAGGTCTTATGTTGCAAACCAGATTCCTCTTTTCATCTGGTCACCCCCGGGGAAATTGTGTATTTGAAATTCAAACAATATTTGGGCAAAGAGAATTTCTCATTATATGCAGTGGGGAAGGCCAATGAGAGGAGAGCTCTGAGAAATGATTGAGTGACATTTCTATTTGCTGGCTTGACTTTTCCACTGGTGGAGGCTGTGCTTTGGGGCTGCCAGAGAGCTTCAGCTTCCTGGTGTGGATTGGAAATGCCAGGACCCTGGAAAAAAATAATTTGGAGGAGGGAAATGTGAGTGGGTTAAAAACAGATTTGAGGAGTCAGTGTGACCTCCAGTTGATATGACTGGGAACAATGAGTATAAAACAGGGAAAGAGCGTTGTGCTTTCTACAAGGTCACGTTGGAGGAGGGTGAGAACTGACTTTGATCTCTTCTCTTTGATAGATAAGCCTCTACTGTAATAGCCAGACACTGCTTAAACATTTACATTTGTACAAAAAATGGAGGCAACTTTCATGCAGGAGATCCAGGTTCAATTCCTAGTCAATGCTTGTCACACTCAGCCACCATCCAGCTGTCTGTCTCTCAAGGCTTGCATGGAGCTGTGATGCTGAATAAGTTTCATTGGAGCATCCAGATTAAAACAGGCTAGAAAGAAACGCTCTGTCTTCTGCTCCCAAAGGTCAGCCACTGACAAACCCAGGGATCAGAATGGTTCTACCCACAGCTGTTCATGGAGATGGTACAAGACTGGAAAATAATTCCTTCTAGTGTTCATGGGTCACCATGAATCAAGGATCTTTCTCTTTCTCATTGACATTAAGTCAGATCAAATACATGGCTAAGCCTCTATTGAGTTTCCAGGGCTGCAAACTGCACAGGAAGAGACCGTTTATCTTTCTCCTGTGCAGACACTGGTAGATTTGAACTGCCAGAGATATACAACCTTTGGTTTAGTAGGATAACTCACTACAGGCTATGCCACCACTCCAGGTATGGGGCAACTCAGTGACCAATAGGTGGACCTACAAACAAGCAAATGAATATGCATTGTCTGACACTTGGTGCTATGAATTGAGTTGGGTCCTCAAATAGATATATTGAAGTCGTAACTGCTGGTGATGGTATACCAATTGATGTATTTTAACTAACAGATGCTGCGCTAGACGTGCTCACCATGTTGTTTCAAGAAATCTGGAGGACAACCACTTGGCCAACTGACTGGAAGAGATCTATATTTGTTCCCATTCCAAAGAAAGGTGATTCAACAGTGTAGAAAGTCTCGAACAATATCATTGATATCACATACAAACAAAATTCTGCTGAAGATTATCCAAAAATGACTGGAACAGCACATTAACAGAGAACTGGCAGAAGTGCAGGCTGGGTTTAGAAGGGGCCGTGGTACTAGGGAGATTGTAGCTAATGTTAGATGAGTTGTGGTGTTGGAGAAAAGTAGTGAATATACCATGGACTGCTAAGAAAATGAACAGGTTCATCCTTGAGAGGATTAAACCAGGCTGCTCTTTGGAGACAAGGATTCTGAAGCTCCATCTGACATATTTTGGACATGTTGCAAGGAGGGACCAGTCCTTGGAGAAGGACATCATAATTGGGAGATTAGAGGGACAGTGCAGGAGAGGAAGACACTCTATGAGGTGGATAGATTCTGTGACTGGGGTAATCAGGATAGATGTGTCAGAGACCGTGAGATTGGCACAGGATAGAGAAGGGTTTAGGGCTGTTGTGCATAGGGTTGCTATGAATCGCAGGCGACTCGATGCACATAACCACCACCACCACCACCACTGGTACCTTTGAATGCAATATTATTTGGAAATAGTGTCTTTGCAGATGTATTCAATTTAAGATGAAATAATGAAAGTGGGCCCTAATCCCATATGGCTGTTGTCCTTTTAAGAAAAAGAGTGATGTACAGACAAAAAGACAGGAAGATGACGACGTGAGGACAGATTGGAGTGATGAGGAATGCTGGGGATTTCCCATAATCAACTCAGCCTGGGAGAGAGGTGTGCATGGGATTGTCTCCTAGCGTCTCCAGTGGGAACCAGTCTCGCGATACTTGATTTTGGACCTTTATCCTTCAGAACTGTGACAGCATACATTTCTGTTGTTTCAAGCCACTCAGTTTGTAGTAATTTGTTCTGGCAACCCTAGGAAAGGAATACACTTGGCAAGGTGTTTGGGGGAAAATTGAGAGACAGATAGGATGTGTTACTTACCCTTGAATAACTTAGCGTCTCCTGTAGGACCTGCACAGCTAAAATGTCAGGAAGACAGTGATAAATGCTGAGAAGGCAGCAAACAGAGCAAAGAACATTAGCCTCAATTGAGGGCCCCTTGGAGGCCAAGTACTTTCCCCAAACCATCTCTTTCTGTCCTTAAAAAAACCCTGGAAAACAATTACTGTTGTCGTCACCCCTTTTTACAGATGTAGAAACTGATACTCAGAACAATGAATTCATTATTTCAAGACAATACAGCCAAGAGTGAAAAGGTGTGTATTCCAAACCAGTATTGTGTAGGCCCATTGCTGTTCTTACTCCTATAGGAAACTGCTTTCCAAAGAAGAGGTAGAAAGAATTGAGAATGGCTTTCGGCTAGGGATGAGGGTGAGGATGGAGATATTTGTGCATGTAAAAACAGTATTGTGGAAGGATGTCTAGGGAGAGAGGGTCACAGAATGTTGATGCCAGGGCTAGATTGTGTTTGGGGAAGAGAAAACCCTTTGACTTCCATGCCGAGGGAGCATGTGGTGGGGTGGGAAAGTGGGTTAGAGCATTTCTGCAGACATGGAATGCCAACGAGTTAAGATTTGTATTTAGTCAATGCCAGAAAGGTTCCTCCAGGAACTGATGGAATAGCAGTTGAGATGTTCCAGCAGATGCAACCCTAGTTCTCCTCAGTAGTCAGTCTATGCCAAGAAATTTGGAAGACCTCTGTCTGCCAACTAACTGGCAGAGATCATTATTTATGCTCATTTAAAAAAAATAGGCAATCTAACAGAATGTAGGAATTATCAAACAGTGCTATCAATATAACACCAGAGAAAATTATTGCTAAAGATTATTGTTCAATGGCTGCAGTGCACCTACACAGACAGATATTCAAACTGGAACTCAAAGAGGGTATGAGGGATATTATCCATTGCTGATATCTGGTGGATCTTGGTTAAAAGAAGAGAATACAAAAAAAGGAGATGTTTACTTATGTTCTATTGATTATGCAAAGGCATTTAATTGTGTGGATGATAATACATTTTTAATAACATTGAGAAGAATAGGAATTCCAGACTTCTTAATTGTATTTCCTCATGAGGAACCTATACATAGACCAAGAAGTGGTCATTCAAGCGGAACAAGGGGATACTGCATGGTTTAAAATCAGGAAAGTTACAGCCCAGTGGTAGATGGAATTTGCTCCAGGACTTAAGAAGCATAAATGACATAGCTGAGCGTCTACATCTTGTGGTTCCTAACCTGTACACTATAATAGACAAAGTGCGAGTCTATAGGCCTTTTATTGTAAGAACCACATTCCCTCTGTAACTTGATTTGTGCCACTACTAGAACCTCTACTTGGAATATTATTGCTTGTTAATTTTTGACTCATGTACTTTTAACTTGTTAGTTAATGGATCAGGGTGAGTCTCTCTCAGGGAGGAGTGATAGGGAATGCCAAAGGACACACTGACAAAGGAGATTAATCAGAACTGGCTTTGACAAGCACTGTGGCAATTGGACAATTAAAACAGACATTCGGAGGGGTGGGGGCAAGAAGTACGAACTGGGGAGGAGGGTAGAGAAGACAGTGCAACAATGAATGAATGAAAACCCAAAGTCTCTGTAAATGTTCATTAAAACTAATAAAATTTAATAATAATTAAAAAATAAAATCAGGAAAATTATGTGTTAGTGTTGTATCCTTTCAACATACCTATTTAATAGGTTTGCTGAATGAATAACTCATGAAGTTGGACTCTATTAAAAAAATGACACTAAGATTGGAAGAAGGCTTATCAACAACCTATGACATGCAGATGACACAACCATGCTTTTGGCTAAGTGAAGGGGAGCTGAAACGTTTCCTAAAGAAGGTCAAAGGCTGAGCTTTTAGTACGGATCAGACCTCAATATTAGGAAAACTAATATTCTCACAACTAGACCACTAGGCCACATGATGATGAATGGAGAAGAGATTGAAGTTGTCAGTAATTTTATTTCACTTGTTATAAATAATTTAAAGCTCAGCTACAAAGAGGAAGACCCTTGATGAAGTGAGATGACCTGACAGTGATTCCAACAGTGGCTTGAGCGTGGTGGAGATTGGGAAGATGGTGCACGATAGGGCCTGCTTTCAACCTTGTTCATAGATTGTTCATGGCAGCACCTCACAGCTACAATGAGAAGGTTCTAGGAGCCCTAGTGGCACAGAGGGTAAACACTCACTTGCTAACCAAAAGGTTGGACAGTTCAAAGCCCACCAGTTGCTCTGTTGGAGAAAGATGTGACGTTCTGTTTCTGTCAAGATTTCCACTGTTGGAAACACTGTGGGTCAGTGCTCCGCTTCCCTGCACGGTTGCTCTGGCGGCCAATGAGTATGAAGCCTCTGAAAGCTGTTGAGGAGAGGTCTGTGCTATGTACGATTGCTGTCCTTGGCTCACAAGTCAGTGTGACGACTTTCAATCCTAGCTCTAGAATTTCCTTACTTTTTAAAAACTGCTTATTCTCTCTCTGGCTCCTCTTCGCTATCTGTAAAATGTGAATAATAAATAGTACTTATATCACAGAATTGTGGTAAAGATCAAATAAGTAAAACATGTGGAATTGATCCACAGCTGACTCTGCAGTGGATTTCTGATGCTATGTAAATCGCATCGGAGGAAATGGCTCATGTCTCTCCCACAGAACCACTGTTGGATTTGAACTACCTGCCTTTGGGCTGGCAGCACAAACCCTTCCTTACCCAGTAGGTTACCATAGCCCTCACTCCCATGCAGAGTCATTAAAATAATATCTGGCACATAGTAAACTCTCAATTAATGTTAGGTATGCTTTTTACTCTTTGGAATAATGATAACAGTATCTACAGCAGGAGATGAAGAAGAGGAGAGATAGAAGACTGTGATAATAATTAGGAGGTAATAGTCTTGAGAAGAGGGCCTAAATGCTTTTAATCTTGAATGAGTTGGGACAGGTTGGATTGCAGAGTAGCCCCCCAAATAATTCTCAACTGGGAGGAGAGACCAGCTCAATGAGAAGGTTCTAGGAGCCCTAGTGGCCGCCTGGAGGAATGTCAGGAAGGCTCAGTGGCTTCTACTTAGTAGGGAGTCAGCCTGCAGCTCCAGCCTCCACTAAGCCTCGTCTGACCACTGGCTGCATTGCTCTTGCTCCTGCCACCAGCATCACTGGAGATTCACCTGGTTCTCCTAGCTATGCCTCAGGGATTCCCACAATGGGAAGCTTGCAACTGAAGGGGCGAGTTTCATAAAAAAAATTACCGGCCTGCTGTCAGCAAGGTGCTCTGCCTCTGCAGAACAGACTCCAGATAGGTTGCAGCGTGTCAGGCCTAGCCTGCTTGGTCTTGGCAGGGGGTCTGATGGGCAGACAGAGTCAATTACCCAGAAAGGTTCCACTTAACTTCCCCCGCTGCTGCTCACAAACTGTCCCTGAACCTCCAAGGCCTTGCTGCCCTCTGCCAGAGTGTTGTTGGCCTGCACTAGAGCCAGCTGCCTGCTGTCCCTGTCTTTGGGCAAATTCAGTGTCACCTAGGTGCTCCCGGGGTCTACTTCCTGTCCTGGTCAGCTTAGTACTCCATGCTCTGGCCCCGGACCTCTGGATTTCTAGTTCTTCCCCTATAGACCTGTTGGGCTCCTCAGATAGGAGGTACAATGCATTGAGTTACCTTATTCGATCATTCTAGCTGTAATCTTTGTAACTCTTACCATGTGACTGGGTAGACTTATCCAAATGTGAGGTGTTTGTGACAGAGAGAGGATCGGATTGGAAAACTTGATACTAATGTAAATAAGGTACATTGTACTCTTGTGGGTTGGGTCCATGCAAGTAGAGTGTGTAGAATGTTAATGTGGGGATTGGTAAATTGAATAATCTCCTAGGTTTAAAATGAGTCATCCTAGAAGCAGGAAAAGAAGCCCTGATGGGCTGTGCTGTGAAGTGTGAGGCAGTTAAATGAAAGGTTAGTTGTTGGAATCTACCAGCTGCTCCTCAGGAGAAAGATGGGAAATACCTTCCTGTAAACATTTACAGCCTCAGGAACTGATGGAGGGTCACTAGGAACTGGATGGCAGGGGATTAGTGGATGGGTTGGGGTTTTGTTTGTTACTTTTTTTTTTTTAGAAGTAGAAAAGAAAGATCTCATTGCTATCAAGAAGTGTAAGTGCATCCTTTGGACCTGAGATCCCTGCACTGAAACTTCTCCTGACCCAGGAGAAAGAGCTGTAGCAAAGGAGAGCATGAAAGTAATGTTGGGTAGCTGTGAGTGATGGTAGCTATGACAGCGGCACAGAGAACCATGGGAAACAGAGCAGGGCTTCGCCACAGAGTGTGAGAGCCTGCAGGCAGGATGCTTGCTGGCAGAGTCAGAGCTTTTAGGCATTTTGTGGGAAGCCAGCTTTGTTGTCCCACAGAGTTATACCCCAGCACCTGCAGGCCTAAGCGTAGTTGTAGAATGGAGTGCTTTGGCCACCTAGATGAGCGGAGCTGTAAAAGCTTTGTGACACTCTCCTGAACAGGGCAGGGACCAAGGACATAAGGCCAGAGAGGGGTCTGCCTTTGGACATGGTTGAGGAGAGAGGCTATCCTGAGCAGAGAACTGTTTTCTGAGAGCTTCTTGATCCAGAGTTATAACCTGTTACCCTCCTGATAAACTTCATAACTCTGACTATGACTTGTGAGCTGGTGTGGTCTCTGCAGTAAATTACTGAAATGATAGAGAAGTAGTGAGTGGGGTGGGTGTGTGTGTGTGTGTGTGTGTGTGTGTGTGTGTGTGTGTGTGAGAATTAGTAAAAAGGTTGGAAGGTAGAGGCCTTGGACTGTTGTGAAAGTAGTGGAGATCAGACGATGAAATGTCCTACACACCATTTTTTGTAGGATGACCTCAACAAATTGTCTTATCTATCATGTACCACTTTGAAGAAGGTGCCTTCTACTCTTTTGTGAAATATTAGCATCCCATATAGTCCAAGGAGATGAATTAATACAGTGACCACACCAGTGAGCTTGAGCATGACAGGGGTCATGATGATGGTGCAGAATAGGACAAGGTTCTGATCTTTGGTTCATAAGGTCATGATGAATTGTAGTTGACCACACTTAACACACGTGTAGCTCTTGCTTTCCTAACCACGTGCCCAGGAGAGCCAAGGAGGTTAGAGAGGGCACTGCAGTCAGGCAGGCGTGAGCTCCAAGCTGCAGTGACTCATCCACTGGTCTATTGAATGTCTTTAATTACAGTTTTACTATCTATGAATTGAGAATAATAATAATAATAATAATAAAAATCTCTGAGAGGATGATTGTGAAGATTAAAGAAGATGGTTTTCTAGAATGACTGACAGATGAGAAAATACTCAGCAAATGCTTGTCCTCATCCTTTGTGTTTTGCCTCCTCTTCCTCCTCTCCCTCCTCCATCTCCTTTTCCTTCCTTCTTGCCTTTTTTCTTCCCCCTCCTCCTTCATTTACAATTCTCGTGAGGAAGTTTGTTGGTTTGTTGTGTTCACTGCTGCTTTCTGCTACATTATTGTTGTTGTTGTTGTGTGATATGGAATAATTTCCTACTTATATTGACCTCGCCGGATGGATAGAACTGCCCCATGGGGTTTATTCATCTGTTCTCTTTTCAGGAGCCCATCACTAGGTCTTTTCCCTTATTGAGTGTGGCAGGGAGTTCAGACAACTGGGTAGTAGCCAAGGGCTTACCCATTTTGCCTCCAAGTGTCTTTCAAGAGTTTTACTCTTTCCCTCTGACTACGTGACTATCAAGCATAGTCCTTCTCCAGGAATTGGTCTTTCCTAATAACAGGTCCAAAGTATGTGAAAAATAGTCTCATCATCCTCATTTCTAGGCAGCATTCTATCTCATTTATTCAAAGACAGATTTGTTGCTTCTTCTTGCACAACATGGTAAGTTTAATATTCTTCCTAAACACAGTCATTAAAAGCTATCAGTTCCTCTTCAGTCTTTCTTATTCATGGTTCATCTTTCACATGTATGTGAGGCAGTTGAAAATACCATGGCTGGAGTCAATGCAGAGAGCTCTGGTGGCCTAGTGGACATGGAGTTGTGCTGCCAACTCAAAGTTAGACAGTTTAAAACCACTAGCTGCTTTGGGGGAGAAAGATGGGAAGTCTCCTCTTGTGCTTTTTATAGCCTCTGAAAACCAAAAAGAGGTTCGGCTTTGAGCCAGTTCTGACTCTGTGGCCCGTAACAATAACAAGTACCCCAGAATTAACGCATCTTAATCCTCAAAATGGCATACTTGCTTTTTTCACGCCTTATAGAGTCTTTTAAGCAGATTTGCCCACTACAATGTCATTTGATGTTCTAACTGCTATTTCCATGCATATTGACTGTGAATCCAAGTAAACTTACATCCTTGACAACTTCTATCTTTTCTTCATTTGTTATAATACTGCTTATTGGTCCAGATGTGAAGTTTATTCTTTCCTTCTGTTGAGACGTAATACATATGAGGGCTATAGTCTCCAATCTTCATCAGTAAGTGCTTCAAGTTCTCTTCACTTTGAGAAAGTAATGTGTCATTTGCAGATCATGTGAATCTTCTAATTCTGATGCTATATTGTTTTTCATATAGTACAACATCTTATATTAATTGATTAGTGAACAGATTGCAGAAGTATAGTGAAAGGACACAACCCTAGAACATACCTTTCTGGATTTTAAACCATAAAATATGTACTTGTTCTGTTCAAACAACCACCTCTTGATCTGTCTCCAGATGCCACATAAGCACAATTGAATGTTCTGGATTCTCATTCTTTAGAATGTTCTCTAAAGAAAAAAAAATGTTATCTATAATTTTTTATGATCCATAGATCTTTGTGCAGTGTCTTTGCCTAGTCAATGAGATAAAGGTAAATATATTTCTGTATTTTCTGTTTTTATGTAAGATCCTACTGAAAGCAGCAATGATCTCGTTCTTTCCAAGTCTTCTGAATCTGCTTTGAATTTCTGGAAGTTCCCCATTGATATAATGTTGTGACTGTTTCTGAATTATCTTCAGCAACCCTTCTGTGTAATATTAATGATAAATTTGATAATTTTCCCATCCTGTTAGGTTATCCCTTTAGAATATACAATTGGAAAAGATATTTCCAATCTGTAAGCTAAGAAATTGGCCTTCCCGTTTTCTTGGTTTAGGCAGGTGACCAATTCCCATGTAGTATTCACTTATTGAAACATCTCAATTGGTGTTTCATCAATTCCTAGACTCTTGTTTTTCATTAAAATCTTCAGAACATCTAGGACTTCTTCCTTCGTACCATTGACACTTAATCCTAGGCTTTCCTTCTGACACTGTTTCACACTGACCAGTAGCGACTTTGCCTTCTATCTTCTTTCGATGCTCCTGCATCATTCAGTTTTCTGCTCTTAGAATCCATCAGTAGTGCAAATCGAGGCTTGATTTTTCTTTCCCATGTCTTTCAGTTTGAGCACTGCTCAGTGTGTTCTTCCCTTTTGGTTTTCTAACTCTGGGATTTTGCTCATTCCATTATAATATTTCATTTTATCTTCTCAAGCTACCCTTTACAGTCAGTCCTATGTTCAGTTTTCTTATTTCATCTTTTCTTCCATTTGCTTTGATTTCTCCACATTCTAGGGCATATTTCAGAGTCTGCTCTGACATATCTTTTGTTATCTTTCTTTCCTGTCTATATTGGATGACTTTTTGGTTTCTTCATGTATTATGTCCTTGATGTTATCTCACAATTCATTTAGTCTTTGGTTATTAGTGTTCAATGCATCAAATCTATTATTGAAATGGCCTCTAAATTCAGGTGGGGTGCACTCAAGGTTGTCTTGTGACTCTGGTGAACTTGCTTTCTTAATTCTTTTTTCAGCTTCAACTTGAACTGTTAATGAGCATTTGATGCTTTGCTTTGCGGTTGGCTCCTGGTCTTCTTCTGACTGATGATGTTAAGCTTCTCAGTCATTCATTATTTCTTTCAACAATGTTGTCAATTTGATTCCTGTGTATTCTATCCCTTGATGTTCATATGTATAGTCACTGTTTATATTGTTGAGAATAAAAGGCATTTCTAATAATTAAATTGTTAGTCATACAGAATTTGATCATACCATGTCCAAGACTTTGAACTACTAAGCTTTCTTTGTTTCTAACCTTTACATCAATCACCAATGATTATCAAAATTATCATCAGTACATCCACATTGCATATCTGATTGATTTCAGGCTGCAGAAATTGGTAGAAATGTTGAGTTTCTTAATATTTACCATTAATGATTGGTGTGTGAATTTGAATAATAGTTGTATTAACTGGTCTCTCTCGTATGTATACGGATATTATCCTACCACTGATATACTGTCCTTCAAGATACGTCTTGAAATGTTCTTTTTGATAGTAAATGCTTTAAAATGACCAATACCAGTTTGTTTCAACTCACTAAGGCCTAGGATATTGATTGTTATGCATTCTAGTTCATCTTTTTTACAACTTCCAATTTTCCTAGACCCCTACTTTTCTGCATTTAGTGATCTAATTACTAATAGATGTTTGCAATGATTTCTTAGAATTTAGAATTGTGCTTCATTTGCAAATGAAGGCCCTGAATATTTACTCCATACCATCATTAATGCCAGCTCTGTTTGAGCACACTAGATAGTCTTTCTGCTGTAAAGAGCCTGCATTGGGAGTAGGTCTAGCTTCTAATAGAGGCTTATCCACCGATATGTTTCATAGTCAATATAAACTCTACAGCTTTAAAACAAATTGTGAAATTAGGGCATGTTTTCTCCAATTAGTTAGTACACTGGTCAAGGACCTTGTGTTACATTAGTGCCTAGAAGTTACGGAGTATCTATGTGAGTTCTTCCATTTATCATAGATGCTTTCTGTCTCTGCACTCTCTATAATAATCCCAGGCATCTCCTGGATATTTTCTGTTCATCACAAACATCTACAGGATACAGTTTAGACCTCTGAAAGTATAGAGCCATAATGGGATACTTGCTTCAAACACATCTCAGTAGATGAAAGAGAATGGATGGAAGCCAGGATCCTCACCCATTTGGCCATTAAGTCATTCAATAAGGATGTACTGAGAGCCTAGGTGTTGAGACTTTAAAGATAAATAAGACTGGAAAGTATAGTGGGAACATGAAGAAGCAAACCAATAGTTATAATAAAATGAACTCTGTGTCAACAGGAGAATAATGCTACTGAAGGAGAGGGGCATGGAGGCTGCTGGCACTAAGTGGGAGCCAAGTTCTGAAGGTCAAACAAGGCTTAGGTCAGAGAGGCTGAATACCTGGGAACCCAAAAAGGCCCCCATCACCTTCCGGAGAGTTTGGCCACTAAGAATTGTAACAGCTATTGGCTTAATGAACTCTGGTCCTGTCACCACTAATCACTAAGACTCATCTTAAAACCCACATACAAGCCTCTGTCTGAAGGACCTCTCTCCTGGTGGCCAGGTGTCCCAGCTTAGTGTCTGTCCCCAGCTCCATCTCCCCTGCCATAGAGATGGTAGTGAGGTGGGACTGACGGAGTTGGTGAGCAGCGGCTGCACCCCAGCACTATACTAATTGTGCTAGACAGAGCTGTTTAAATACCACCAGACAGAGTATTACTCAAATTAAAATGAGGCCTTAAATGTCATTATTTGTGTCATTATTAATAGCCCCTAATTGTGTTCTCTAATCATCATGAAATTATGTTAGTATTAATATTCACGTCAAAGCTGCCTAGGGAACTTGGAAGATTTAAAAAAAAAATTATACCATATGTCAGTTCCCATGAATGTGAAGCCAGTGCCGGCTTTAGAGCTGTAGGTTGGGCTGGAGAGGAGGCAGTGGCCTGCTGGTGGCTTGGTATCTGAGGAAGTCCCTGACTTCCATGGTCTCCTCATCTTCTGCTCTCTGAGGAACTGGCTTCCAGACCTGGACCTGAGGAGGCCCTTTGAGGGAATCATTGGACCAGCCCGCAGGTCTTACCACCTGGTGAAGGTGTGGAGTGCATACAGGTGTGCTCAGACTGGAAGGTGTTTGGTGCCCTGGGACCTGACATTTTTCTATCTCTCCTCCCTGCCACTATCTGTTGTTGTTTTGGTTGATTGCCTCCGAGTAGAGCATGAATCCTAGTGACCCTATGAACAAAAGGCCTGAAGCCCCTCTAAAACTATCAACATTTATCAAAGTTCAGAGAGTTTCCAGAGGCATGTTATTTAACAAGGAGATGCCACTCCTGTTTCCAACATTGGTACCCGGTACATCCTGTCCCAACTCACTATCTACGTACAGGCTCCACATTTGTGTATTCTGGACCCCACCCAAATTGCCCTTCCTGACTGGCAGAAGTGGTGGAAAAAGGAAAATGTTTGAGTCTCCCAGAGAAATTACTTTTATAACATAATATAGAAAGGACATTTAGAAAATGTTCTGTAGGACTCAGAACTTAAAAGTCTATGGGTGGTGTTCAAAGAGTCTGAAAGCAAGCATTTGTGTACCTGTTTTTAATACTGTAAACAAAACATTAGCACAATCTGTATTTTTCACACTGTATGGACAGCCCGTGTTTTACCCAGTGCTAACCTTACCAGAGCTGCTTTGGGGAAAATATTGACCCCTGACCTAAGGAAAGGGCTCTCTTTTAATGCTTCCTTTCCTTATAAGAGGATTTAGAAAGGAAAGGTGTGGTAAGTGATGAGCTGGGTTATAACCCTCTCCCCATATTACATGAGGCTTAGACTCTAGGTCCCCCATTGAGTGACATCAGGTACAGAAGGTGAGTTGACAATCCAAACAGATTAAACTCAACTTGTTGGTGTTAATTCCATCTGATAATGACCCAGTAGGACAGACTAGAACGGGTGTCAGTGGATTTTCTAGGCTGTAAATCTTTACAGAGGCATACTGCCTCATCTTACCCCCTCAGAGTGAGTGGTGGATTTGAACCTCTGATCGTTTGGTTAGTAGCTGAGCATTTAACCTCTGTACCACCAGAACTCCTGAGGTGGTGACAAGACAGGCGATATTGCCAATTAGGGTTTTCCTCCCTGTGGGGCTGAGTGGGGCTAGCGCCCTGGGACCCCTGGAGGCATCAGCTTCCTGCTGACATCACTCCCCAGCTCCTCTTCATCGTTCCTATAAGTTCCTTTAGGCTGCCTGCTGAGCCCCTCAGACATCCACTAATGGGGCCCACGTGACTGCAATGTGTCAGACAAATCTGGGGCAACTGCCTCACTCTCTTCCCGGAGCCCTTGGAATTCTCTGGAACTGAGCATATTCAAATGCTTTTCTTGATGAAACAGCAGGCTTCCAACCCCCCCCCCCCAAATATTATGACTTGAGTTAAAT
Organism: Elephantulus edwardii; assembly: GCF_000299155.1. Classification (NCBI taxonomy): domain Eukaryota; kingdom Metazoa; phylum Chordata; class Mammalia; order Macroscelidea; family Macroscelididae; genus Elephantulus; species Elephantulus edwardii. Next base: position 8,183,027 of record NW_006399843.1, read on the forward strand.
ATAACCCAGAGCATGAACATCACGGCACAACACGGGAGCAGGGAAGCCACAGAGCGAGCAGCTCGTACACACAGAGTCACCGCGTCTGTCATTTTGGGGACTACAGGGTCTCCACAGACAGAAACTCCACCAAATCAGACCGGGGTTTTTGGTGAATTCTGAGCTGGTGAGTAGCTGCTTTAGCCTGGGATAGGCCTTACCTCTGATGGTTTCTGAATATATCCTTTTTTAATTGGATGAGGTCTGGTTTGAAGGGGTCAGAGGAAAGAACAATTGTAACTGATGTGGAGAGCGAACTTTGGTGATTTCCTCAGATGTGAAGGGAGGATCAAGGCAGGAACAGGGTATGTTCAGGGGCTGTGAGCTATGGTTTGACGTGCTGACCCTATTTCTTAATCCAAGGACAATCTTTTAAGACAACCTCTAAAGAGAAATCTTGACCTGAGGAAGGAAGGGTGCTAAGATTTATGCTTGGAATATGAGTTATGTGACCTCTCTGCCCTCAGTTCTACCCACCAAAGTATGCCTATGTTTCTGGCAAAACTCAGTAGGAGGTAGAAAAGCAAAAAGTTTTCTGAAAGTCAGACTCTCTGAATTCTTAAACCAATAATTATAATAATGGTTGGACTGAAGGGTGGAATTGAACCAGCTGACCCAAGAAGAGTTGAATAAGCCTGCTTTTCAAAGTTATTTCACTATTGAGTTACCCAGCAGCACACCACATGACTGCTCCTCTCCCCTCCACTTTGAACGAGACAGCAAATTGACAGCAAATATCTTAGGTTATCTGCCCTAAAGAAGGCAGATATATTGACATCTTCTCTGTTGTGTGTGTGTGTGTGTGTATATATATGTATATATATATATAT